>NC_042618.1:15822146-16122146 GCF_901001135.1 Rhinatrema bivittatum
AACACCATGTGAACAACTTCAGGGAGGTGGGTTTTTTGTTTTGTTTTTTTTTAGAAACAGAAAATGTAGACACAGTAAAAAAAAAAAAAAAAGCTGCACGCCTTCTATCCCAAACAAATGCAAATAAAAAATGTAAAAAAATACTAAAAAGTAAACTCTCTTCGCACAAAAGAAAAGGAGATGTAGGGACAAGACCACCAAAGGCAGAAAGCCAGCAAATATTCAACAAAGCTGGTATTCTGAAGGCCATAAGTATCAATTGCATTTTAAATTCAAGTAAAATATCAGGTCACATGGGTATGTAGTAATAATGAATTTGCAGAAGATAAATTTGCATGCAGTGGAGGCAGTGCATGCAAATCTAGCTTATGGGTATTCATTATGGATATGCCGAAAACCAGACAGGCTAGGGAGGGTATTCCAGAAACAGCTTGAGAAACACCGAGGTAGCTTACTGGCTCCACAGCAGAAGAAAATGCAAGCATTTATGAGCTTTATAATCACTTGTGATAAGTACATCATAAAAGCCTTTGGGAACATAAAATAAAAATGTGACGCTCTCAAATTAATTTCCGCCACTGCAGGACTCATTCACGTCCCTGAAAACTGAGAGCTGCTTATTTAAGACGTAAGTCCTACATTAAGCAGAGGCGGAGGAGCAATAACCGCCGCCCCCCCCCAGCCGTGTGAAGGCGAGATGCTCGGTTAGTAATATTTAAAAGCTGGCTTGCTGGTTGCTGTCCAGGGCACCCACACCTTGCAAGATGCTTAAGTGAAACAAACCTAGGAAGGTTGCCAGCTCGATGTTGTCATTTGCCTTGCCAGGAAAAGATTAAGTGGCATTAATGCAGAGTCGCTCCTGAGGCACAAACGAAATCTGTCAGTGTGAGGCAGGGTGAGGCTGCAACAGTGCACGGAAATGAAGTTACTGCCATTCCCCCGGGGTTGCACGGTTTCTAACAGTAACTCAATTTGTCAGCAAAAAAACAAAAGAACCAAGACATAATTCTGTACCAGGATCATTTTTTCATGTGCAAAACCAGCAAACGTCCACTAAATGCCAGTAATGCTAGCTACTTCATTTTAATATTATAATAGAAGGAAAACATCTTTTTTTTTTTAATGCCAGTTTACAGAATATTACTTCTCTAATTCGCTTAACATTGAGTTCTGAAAGGGGACCGGTCAGCAGTCAGTTCGCTGACCAATCCGCAAAAAGGTGCAGTGAATAACTTATCTAAATGCCAGTACCTGTCAGCAGTACTGAAATTTAGAGATTGAACCCATGGGAGGAGGCAAGAACGTCTCTCCTCCTGATGGGGTACTGACAGCCTTCAGGAGGCTGGGGAGGGGGGAGGGCGCAGGTGCCACACGTTTTAAAGGAGGAGAAGGGGAGCGCAGGCTCCTACAGAGAAGGGGGATGGGCCAGGGCGTTCAGCAGTAAACAAGTGGCACTGCATACACCTGATTAGGTTTATTAACGTTGTCCGGCTGAACTTTAGTCCTGCTTCCCCTATGAACAGATTTACCCGGCCAATTTGAAGCCCTGACCTCGAAACTCCCCCGCACAGCGTCTTTTTAATCCGGCTAAAAGTTATCTGGTCAGCGGGGGTGGTCAACGAGGGAAGGGGGGGGGGATATTTAAATCCCAAGATTTAACCAGCTACATCCAAACCTAACTGGGCAAACCCTTCTGAATATGGACCGCTTGGGCTTTTTTGTTTTTTGCTTTATTTTATTTTTTGGTCTAGCAGCTTCCCCCTGCACCTTTCAGTTTCTGGCGGAAACAGAACCGGCTCCTAGCGGTGACTACAACACCACGAGGCCTCCTCGTAGTTCATGGTCACCTGGGGGCGTTACCCCACTTTTAATCCTCTCATCTAATCCAGCGCACTGATTCTCAGCCGGGTGGTGGGGGCAGGGACACGGACCCCGGCGCCCTCAGTAAAACAGTATGCGTGCAGCCTGATTCCGGCCATCGGGCGTCGCTGTTGTGCAACAGCTGAGACGACTCCTCCCCCTCCGCAGCAGGGGACCGTGAACGCCGCCTCCTCTGCCAACCGCGGCCAGCCCAAAGAGCAGAATCGAGATCAGGAACCGAACCCCAGCCTCCTGCATGACAGCGCACACAAAGCTGCTGCCGAGCCTCCGGGCTGACCCGGTGAAAATACCTTCTGAGAGTAAAAACACCAGAAACGCCACTACCTGAGAAATCCACGGCACAGACTCCATACTGGTGATAGCCCTTTAATACTGACAGTGGTTTCATAGTCTCTGTATCCCAGACGTGGACTGTAGAATCACGACTCACCTTTAGAAACAAAAAAATGGTAAATACTGTACTTTAATTTTCAGCTTTTTTTGTACATTTAATACAAACCCCCAAACATTTATTTACTACAAAAACCCATTTGAACTTTCCATGCAAAGTCTCAGAGGACGAAATGCTGCCAGGCTTACATGATATTAAACATTACTTCCCTACTGTGAATTCTTCTTATTTAAACCCTTCCATTTTGAAAGTTAAATATGAGACATGCACACTGGATTTTAAAGGGAATTTTCTATTACTAGTGACTGAGTTTGAATCAGTTTTGTTTTTGGCTATCATACCTGAGCCATGCACAAAATTACCGTTTTCTCCTTGGTTTCAGTTTGTTTGTTTCTTAAAATTTCACTCGGCAGTTTTGTTTTTTTTCTTGCTCCTTTGACTTTCGGCTCAGTCGGAACCCACGCTGGGATCCTGGCACACTATGAGACTTTCTTTCCAACAAGTGGGGGGAAAATTTTCCCCTATCTGACATCTCCACCCTGACACACTTACAGGTCGACGCAATATAGTGCGCTCGGCCAAGCACACAGCTTTACATGTGCTTGGCTGCACGTTTTGGATGTGCTTCCAAAACCCCTAATGCAAAAGGTGATCAGCGCGTCCAAAACGTGCATCCAAACCAGCACGTAACTAATAGTGCTAATCACATGTAAATTCATGTGGATGAGGCTATTAGCTGTTACCCCTGATGCTAAAAAAAAGTACACCTGACACACACATTTTTACTCTCATAAATTAACACCTCCCCAGAGCAGACGTTAATTCTCGAGGAGGCACAAAATACAGTTTTTTTGTAGCTCCTCCGACTTAATATCGTAGTGATATTAAGTTGGAGGATCCGAGAAAAGAAGAAACAGAAAAAAAAAAGTCACAGGTTAGGAAAACGAATGCTCAGTTAACGAGCGTCCATTTTCCTCACCCGTGGCTGTGCACAAGTTATTAAAGGGAGGCTCATAAAATTGAGCATCCGTTTTTCTAACCCACGGCTAGCCCGTTTAAATATTAAATCTGGCGCACAGGAGAGGTGGATCGGCGCGCATTAAGACAGCCTGCACTCAATCATGAACGCCCGTTTAACGCGCACCGATATTGCATCGGCCTGTTTATCCGGTGATTGCAACAATGGTCCGGGACCAGGGGACCATGCACCAGGGCTCCTTCCAGCACTATGCAATTACGGGCAGCGAACCCAGCCACCGGACGTTGCGCTTCAGCGAAGATCACACCACCCTCCCCACTGGGAGCTGTGAACGTTGCCCCCTCAGCATCCCCCCCCCCCCCAGCCAACCCTAGGACCAGGTGACCCAAGACGGGGAATCAAACCAGGGACGTTCCACATGTCGGTCCCTGGATTGACTCCCCTCCCCCAAGCCACCGCACCTCACCACCTGCTGCTAGTTTTATCTCTTTCCCAGACAGTTTATCCTGTTGCACCTATGGACTGTAGACCCGCTTTTATTTTTTTCTTTTAGAAAGAAATTCATAGATTCAAAGAGGTAAAAGCAGGACTGGTTCAGCCTATCCAGATGGTAATCGGACTCCTGACCCC
Organism: Rhinatrema bivittatum; assembly: GCF_901001135.1. NCBI lineage: Eukaryota > Metazoa > Chordata > Amphibia > Gymnophiona > Rhinatrematidae > Rhinatrema > Rhinatrema bivittatum. Next base: position 15,826,028 of record NC_042618.1, read on the forward strand.
TTGTTCCTTTTTCTGATACATGCATTTCTCCAGTGGCTACAGGGAAAACGAAGGTCTCCTGCTGCCCAAAGACTGGAGCTCAATATTCTAAACTAAACATTTAACTGGATAATATGAGATAGATGAATAACTTATGAGTCACATGATAACTTACCAGTTAGATGAATACCTTGGATAACTTATAAGTCAGATGGATAACAGGAGTTAGATGGATAACTTATGAGTTATATGGATAAACTTGATAACTTATGAGTTAGATGGATAATTAATGAGTCAAATGGATAACTTATGAGTTATATGGATAATTTGGATAACTTATGAGTTAGATGGATAATTAATGAGTCAAATGGATAACTTATGAGTTATATGGATAATTTGGATAACATGATTTAGATGGATAACGTATGAGTCAGATGGATAACATGAGTTAGATGGATAACTTGGATAGCTTATGAGTTAGATGGATAACTTGGATAACTTATGAGTCAGATGGATAACCTTATTTTTATTTATTTTATTTATTTAGAATCTTTTAATTGGTGTGATATGTCGTAAAGACCACATCACACCAATTCTAAAAATCCTACACTGGCTACCAATCCACTATAGAATACTTTTCAAGAGTCTTACTATCATTCACAAATCTGTCTACCAGCAATCCTCACTCCAACTCGCCATCCCCCTCGAACTTCATGCTTCCACAAGGCCGATCAGATCCGCATACAAAGGCTCTCTCCAGGCTTCCCCAAGCAAATTCTTGGTCCACAACTCCATCCATAAACGAGCACTTTCGGCAGTGGGTCCGCTCCATTGGAACTCTCTCCCCCCAGATATACGTCAGGAACAATGCCATCTATCTTTCAGAAAGAAACTGAAAACCTGGCTGTTCGCCCAAGCTTATGGTTGATAGAGCCTCTATCAACCAATATTGTCTTTTTCACCCTCCTACCCATTCCCTATCTCCTCCCTCCCCCCCCCCCCCGCCCCGTTCCCTGCCCTGCCACACCCCCCCCACTGCTTACCTCCCCTGTTCCTCCCTTTCACAGGAAATTTTATTCCTAATAATTACCTATGATAAATCACCAGCCGAACTCATTAACCTTTTGTTAACCTTTATATGTCTCGCTACTTAATTGTTTTTGTTGATGACTACTTTCAGTACTCTCCAGTTATATTAGTTTGAAATCTTTCCTGTCTTCCTAAGCCCATGTTTTTGCTCCCTGTTTAATGTAACTTTATCTTCTATGCAGTTGTTAATTGGTTTCCCCTTGTTCCATTGTAAACCGGTACGATAAGACTTGGTCTTGAGCATCGGTATATTAAAAGAACTTAAATAAATAAAATAAAATAAATATACCGATGCTCAAGATAAATATCTTATTGTACCGGTTTACAGCATAACAGGGGATAACCAAACGAATAGAAGGAAGTTACAAAAAACAGGGTGATGCAATTCGGGACAAGAGAGCAAGGAAGAATTGGCTGATCATAGTGTTATTATAGTGAAAACAATAAGTAGTTTATAAACTTAACTTGACGAGTAACCATGTAGGAGATCAAACAAACAGTCAGTTCTTCAGGGGTGCGTAAATCTATACGGGATTGACGGTGCTGGTGTTAAGGATTGGAAGAGAAATGTCGAGGTCAGGGCGGAGGGGGGAGGGAGAAAGACCAGGCAGGGTGTGAAGGGGGGGGGGGTGGAGAGGGGCTGCAAATCTATCGGGGTGGCTTGCCTAATAATAGGTTGGAGCCAGAGGGCAGCCAGAGTTACTGAAGTTATAATGGAACAGATTAGAACTGACAGGGGATTATGAATTGGTTAGGGGAAGGCTAGTTTGAAAAGCCATGTTTTCAGTTTCTTTCTGAAGCTGAAAGGGCATTGTTCCTGTCGAAGCTCTGGTAGTAATGAGTTCCATTGGGAGGGTCCGGCAGTAGACAGTGCACGTTTCCTAATGGAGGGGTGAAGTGAGGATTTCATGGGGGGTTTGTGTAGAGATCCTTTATATGCCACTCTGATCGGTCTTGCAGAGGAGCGAAGGTTGAGCAGAATTTTGAGTTGGAGTGTAGATTGAAGGTAGATGGTTTTGTGGATAATGGTCATGGTCTTAAACAGGATTCTATAGTTGATGGGAAGCCAGTGTAAATTTTTGAGGATAGGGGTGATATGGTCTCTTCGCCTTGAATTGGTTAATATCCGAGCTGCGGCATTCTGTATCATCTGTAATGGTTTAGTTGTGGAGGCAGGAAGGCCGAGGAGTAAAGCATTACAGTAGTCAATTTTTGAAAACAGTATGGCCTGGAGGACTGAGCGGTAATCATGATGGTGTAAGAGGGGTCTGAGCTGTTTTAGAACATGTAGCTTATAGAAGCATTCTTTTGTGGTGTTTATACATTTTTTTGAAATTCATTCGGGTGTCTAGTATTATGCACAGGCTGTGGACCCTTGGCCGATGGGAGGATGGAATACCTTTCGGATGCTCCGTAGGGTCTCTCGTCGGGTGGCGAGGCAGAACAGAAGGCAGGACCAGCTGACCCTTGCCACTGGAGACTGAGGCGAGCGTGGAAGCAATGAAGAGATGAGATGAGGTGCACTGTCTTCACCACTGAAAGTCTGTGGTCCCCCCAGGAGAAGCCCGTAGGGACCCAGACCGCTGGGGCTTAGGCGGACCTTTGAGAGGTCAGAGAGTCGGTGCAAGGGCTGACTGGAGCTTCACCCTGGAAGTCCGTGGTCCCCCCGGGAGGAGCCCGTAGGGACCCAGACCGCTGGGGCTTAGGCGGACCTTTGAGAGGTCAGAGAGTCGGTGCAAGGGCTGACTGGAGCTTCACCCTGGAAGTCCGTGGTCCCCCCGGGAGGAGCCCGTAGGGACCCGGACTGCTGGGACTTAGGCGGGCCCTCGGAGACGGAGGTCTGGAAGGAGTCCTAGGTCGGGTGCCAGAGGGTCGTCGCTCACCAGTCCGAGGTCATACACCGAGGAATCACTGCTTGTCAGTCCGAAGTCACACGCCAGAGAATCACCGCTTGCCAGTCCGAAGTCACACGCCAGAGAATCACCACTTGCCAATCCGAAGTCGCACACCAGAGAATCACCAAGGCCAATCCGAAGTCAGGAACCGGGAATGTCAAGACGGAGCAGGAACAAGGTCCAAGGCTTGAAGACTCACCGAAGCAAGCAGACTAGACAGCGCTAGGGGACGTTGCCAAGTCACTGGATGAGCAGAGGAAGCTGCCTTTTATACTTCCTCTGCCCTGGCTGATAGAGAACAGGTGAGGCCATTTAAAGGGATGGGTCCCTTTAATTCTGTGGAGGGGCGTGGCCTCATGCTTAAGCATGGCGGTGGCCATTTTGGATTTCCCCTGCGGAGGGGAGACGCCGCTGGGGGGAAGCAGGACGGCTTCCCCTGCAACGGGCAGCGCCGGAGGCCGCGCAGGCGCAATGGCCCGAATCGGAGCCCTCCCCCGGGGCTCCTGCGGCGCCGCAAATCAGGTAGGGGCCGCGGTCATGGGGCGCCACGGCCGCGGAGCGCAACATCTAGAATGGCTCCTAGGTCTCTCACGTGGTTCACTGATGGGATGATGGGGTTGCTGACAAGGGGGTTGCAGTCATTGGGCGAGATGAAAAGGAGCTCAGTTTTGGAAGTGTTGAGGACAAGGTTGAGGCTGGAGAGGAGACGGTTGATGGAGTGAAGACAACTGTTCCAGAAATTTAGGGTTTCGGCAATGGGATCTGAGATGGGGATCAAGATCTGCACATCGTCAGCGTAGATGAAGTGGGTCAGGTTAAGAGTTGATAGAAGCTGGCAAAGGGGAAGCAGATAAATGTTAAACAGTGTAGGGGAAAGAGACGAGCCCTGAGGTACTCTGTGAGTGGAGGAAATGGGGTGAGATTCTTTGTTGTTTATTCTGACCTTGTAGATCCTGATATTGAGGAAGGATTTAAACCAGCTGAGGGTGGTGCCAGAGATGCCGATGTCCGAAAGTCGGTTGATGAGAATTGAGTGGTTCACGGTGTCGAACGCTGCTGAGAAGTCGAGTAGAGCCAATAGATAGGATTGGCCTTTATCCAGGCTCATTAGTATGTTGTCTGTAAGCGAGATTAGCAGGGATTCCGTGTTTAGGCGTTTCCGGAATACGAACTGGGAAGGGTAGAGAATGTTGTGGACATCGAGGTAATCGGAGAGTTGATTGTTGACTACTTTTTCCATTAGTTTGGCGATAAATGGTAGATTGGCGATGGGACAGAAGTTAGCAGAATTATCTGGATCCAAGTTGGGTTTCTTGAGTAGAGGTTTGAGTGATGCAAGTTTCAAGGAGTCGGGGACAGATCCTTGGGAAGTTATCATAACTTGGATAACTTATAAGTCAGATGGATAACTTATGAGTTATATGGATAACTTGGATAACTTATGAGTTAGAGGATAACTTGGATAACTTATAAGTCAGATGGAAAACTTAGGAGTTAGATGGATAACTTTGATAACATGAGTCAGGTGGATAACTTGGATAATTTATGAGTCAGATGGATAATTTATGAGTCAGATGGATAACTTGGATAATATGAGTTATATGGATAATGTGGATATCTTATGAGTCAGATGGATAACTTATGAGTCTGATGGATAACTTGGATAATATGAGTTATATGGATAATGTGGATAACTTATGAGTCAGATGGATAACTTATGAGTCAAATTAATAACTTTCCATTTAGATGGATAAGTTGTGAGTTATCCATCTAAGTGGCTTTTAATATTGACCTCTCTGTGTTTACCCCACTCCCTTTTGAATTTTGTTAGTGTTCTTGTCCTCACCACTTCTTCCGGGAGGGCATTCCTGGCCTCCCCCGCCCTTTCCGTGAAAATTTATTTCTTGATGATGTTCCCTTGGAGTTTCATATCATGAGCCCTGGTTCTGCAATTTCTTTTCCATCGGAAAAGGTTTGATTCTTGTGCAGGTATTTAAATGTCAGTATCATATTCCAAGCACTGTTACATGTGCCATTGGCAGTTTTTCATTTCAGATGCTTGAAGTGTGTTGAGGATATTGGAATGTTTGTATGAATTAACTTTGCTTTACTCATGAAACTTGGATGCAGCTCCATCACTGCTCTCTACATTAATGGTGGGGGTGGAAGGGAAATAGAACCAAAGAGCTAAGAGAAACAGATAAGTATGAGAAAAAATGTGTGAAGCTTGCTGGGCAGACTGGATGGGCCGTTTGGTCTTCTTCTGCCGTCATTTCTATGTTTCTATGTATAAATAAAGAATTTAAAAAAACATGTTCTGACTTTGAGATGTGTAAATGACCTGATGCTAGCTGTGCTGTGGCTTCTGGAGAGACAGGTATCAGCCTTTTTATACACTGGAGCCTGCAGCGCTTGGGCTGAGTGCGGAGGATAGAAAAAGGAGTGCCTGGTGTTCTGGGGGCAGCTGCTGCTTGATGGTTCTAATCATAGAGTCTTCCCAGAATTTGTGTAATGAATTACGCAAAGAATTGGATGAAAAATTAGTTTCCATTAAGACAGAAATAGACCATGATACCTTTGAACACAATTTTGCTGATTTACAGAAAAAATGTGGAAAGTTTTAAGAAAGAACTTAGAGAATATAAACTCTCCAAATTTTCCAGAGATGAGCAAGATTATAAACATGGTAGTATAATACTCCTGGATGCACCCAGGTAATTTTTAATATTAGTTAAATAAAGAAAGAGATTTTAATTGCAAGTTGCAACTTCGAAATTGAAGGACTTATTTTGGTGCCAATATAAGAAATATTAACTAGTGGATTTTCTTGGGTTTTCAACTGTATACTAGTTAATCCCTGAATTTTTCTTCATTGCTTCCCTTAACACCACCACCAGCTCAAACGTGCATATACGTCATGAAACATCTGAAGAAAGCGTTGCGTTTCCGGCTCCCCTCCACCAGAGGACCCCGGCGAGCCTGGCTCCAAACTCCCGGCATATCTTTGGTCCCTGGCCTCCGCCTGACCTACAGCCTCTGGTGCCACCAGAGAACCTCCACGAGCTCTTGCCCCTGGCTACCCAAGCCCTTCTCACCCGCCTGTACCACATCCAGACCCTTCCTTGCCTTGTTGCCTGCCCTAGGCCTCTCTGCCTCCCTACCCCTGGCCTAGCCCTGAGACTCCCAGGTCTCTTCTATGATAACAGGCCTCTGTCTATTCTCTGACTTGGCCTAGCCCTCCCCAGGTCTCTTCCTAGTTTCTTAGTCTCTCTGCCTTGCCTTTGCAGCCTTCGGGCTATCTTGTTCTATGTTCTGTGTGGTCTTCATCATGATTTGTCCTGTCTTTGTCCTAGTCCCTGTTTGCAGAGTCCCACTTCCACGCTTGCTTGCACTCGGTTCCTGTCTGTTCCAGCGTTTCAGTTGCACGTATACCTGCAGTCACTCCACTCTTACCTGCACCCAGATCCAGTCTGCTCCTCCTGTTCCAGTCCATGCTTACCAGCATTCCTCCTCCCTAGGAATAGCCTAGTGGTTAGAGCAGTGGTCTACGAACCAGGAGACCAGGGTTTGAGTCCTGTGGTCACTCCTTGTGACCTTGTGCAAGTCACTTATTCTCCATTGCCTCAGGTACAAAAACTTAGATTGTAAGCTCTCTGGGGACAGGGAAATACCTACAGTACCTGAATGTAAATCGATGTGGAATCTCAGATGGAATGTTGGTATATAATAAATAAATTCAGTTTCAGTCTGTTCCTGTGGATACCTGCACTTTGCTTCAGAGCTCCACGCCAGCCAGCACCTCTCTCCAGAGCTCCATCGAGGCCTCACCGGACTGCCAACACCTAACCTCCAGCCTTGCCACCCTGCACCTCTCCAGGAGGTGGTGTCTACAACACCCCCTTCTACAGCTGCCCTTCATAACAGAAAGCACATTCACATCAGCAAAGCTGATGCAAGAACACTGCTGAGACCAGTCCTAACGGTGCTCTTACCGCTACACATGTAGGATTTTGCTGTGAAAAGCTCTTAGCCTACAAGACATGCAATTTTCAAAGGCATTTACCCAGGTAAATAAGTATTTAAGCCAGGCAAAACGAAACTGACTGAAAACTGCCCTCTTCAGATGTGACTAAAAGGATCATCAGTTTCTATGGTGCACACACATTTAGCCACAGGAGGCAGAGATGTTTCTGTCGCTGTGTTTACGTTGTAGAGGAAAACGGCACAACGACTTTTGACTGTCAAATATACGCAACCCTCCGCCCCACCAACCACATAAATAGCAGATGCAACGTACACAGGTACTTTTAACATACGTACTCCGCACTTCCTAATGTTCAAAGAGAGAGAACATTATTTACTCCGTCAGACAGTACAAGATCGAAGTGATGCTTCAGGGAAACTAATGGGCAGCAGATATAAAACAAATCTGAGAAACTGCATGCATGCACTCTATACAGGAAGACCTGCCTATTATGCACACACACACACACACACTTCTGTAAAACCAAGGTACCAAGGCTGACAGCTCAATAACGTAAGACTGGATTTCTCTAGTAACAGATGGGCCTGTCTGCGTTACCCTACCTGGCCTGTTGCCACGTAGTCTTTCAGGGGATGAATTGCCAGGCAGAGGATGTCGTCATCATGTCCCAAATAGAAACGCTGCGTGTTCTGCTGCCGGTTATACACCACGCCCACCGCCGCAACGTGGTAAACGATTTCACCCGTCTGCGTGTAGAAGAGATTGCTCCTACAGTCATACCCTCGATAGCTAACAAAGGAAAAAAAAAACAGAGACAGCCTTTCCTTCTCCTGTTTTCAGTCTTTGGTGGAAACAAGAATCCCATTTACTTGTAAAATGTTAATAAGACAGTGAGCAGAGAATATAAGCAACATTAACATAAAAAATATAAAGAAATGTGTTGCTTGTTATGAGAAACCCCAGAAATGATGTCACTGTGAGTATTAGCGATGTCTCTGTATATGTCCCACAACCTTAGTAAGACTCTGAGCCTCCTAAACTAGGTCCCTAAGTCGGGAGCCCATTTGTAGACAAACTTAGGATACTTTTTCAGCTGAAAATTCACATAAAATTTAGGTCCCTAAAAGTTAGGATCCTAAATTTAGGCCTCCTGTTCATTTTCATAGATTTAGGCTCCTGAATTAGGGGCCTAGCTCTGAAAATCAGTCCTGGCCTCCTGACTTTGTTTCCCCGCCTCCTAACTTTGTCTCCATGGCCACCCGCTTCTTAGGTTTCTAAATTTATGATCCTAGTCAAACTTTGAACCTAAATTTAGGGACTCAACCCTAGTAAATCTAAGAGTCTAACTCCAAAAGTTAGGAGCCTAAACTATTTGAATATTGGTCCCTTAGTTTTAAAATAACATTTAAATTTTATATAAATACAAAATTTACCATGTGCAAAATTCAACTACTTATCAAGTAAAGACATATAAGTTATAAACTTTTAACTATGAAATGTCACTTTTGTTCTGGATTGAAATGCAGTGCTACCATTCTTATGATATTTTCTTGACAAAATCCTTGTCATCTTTCTGAGTATATGAGCTTACAGATGCTGAAGCTGTCCTCAATATAAGCAAACTTTGCCATGCTGTTAATTGCAATTAGTGTTCTCTCTGCCAGCTGTGGGGGACAGGAGCAGCTGCAGACTTCCAAAATACATCCAGATCTTCCTCAGTTGCTGTATGGTTGGCCACATATGCAGGTGTGAAAAACTTTGCATGAAGATCAAACTCTTCTAAAGGGGCATCACTTCATCCAGGAATTATATCTAAATTGTCTTGAGTTTGACTTAAAACAATACGTTTTTGAGGGATCAAACACAGACTACTTGCTCTGTCTGTTCCAACCTCACCCCTGCTCTCCTGTTCCCTTCAGGAGGGGAGAGGGGAACAACAGAAGGGGAGGGGCTAGATTAAGGAGCAAAGTGGCTTGGCTCTTGTCTCCCTCAGTCTCAGCCTCACACATCCCCTCCTGTTCCCTGAAAACTGCTTGGGAGGGGAAGGGATGGAGCCTGAAGAGAAGTGATTAGCTGCAGGGTGCTGAGAAACTGTTGAATTAGCCCTGCAGGCACTGCAGCTTCCTTCAGACGACTGAATTAGCATGGGGAGCTTCAAGTGTGTTAATTGTGTAGAAAGTTGTAAATTATGCAGCAATAGGCTATTTACATAGTTTCTCCCAGATTTGGGGGAGCCTAGAGGCAATGAATATACTATTTACCTTCACAGCCTTCTGTAGCAATGTGTTTCACGGATCAAGCATAAATTGTGCAAAGCCTGCTGTTTAAAGCCTACTACCCAATCTGCTATCCCCCTCACTTTTTCATTCCCCTCTGCTGATAGCATAATTGGGTGGGACAGAAAGAGGCATTAATAGTTTTAGAGTATGGTGTTGGACCTTGTGTACTCAAAGACTCAGCTCTAGCCCAGTTCACACATGCTAAGCCATACAGCGTTATTTAAAGCACAAATTCACTTTTAGAATTTCATTGGCTGCATTAATCATGCTTGCCTTTCAACAGCACTGTCATTAACAGGTAAATCTGTCACCAAAGGTGGGAAAATAAATTGCAAGTGACATAAAAACAGAGCGCAATATATTCAGTAGAAGGAGACAATTGATGCTTTCAACCATACTTCCCAGGGATTTACGGGAGATTTCTCTCATTAAAAAATGTGTAAGAAAATTTCATTACATCTTGAGGAAAATATCATCAGTGTTGGCAGATTTTCATTACTTGCTCTTAAGTAATTTTCGCTGTTTACGGCAGAACTTATGGGTTCGGCAGATGCACAAATCACCCTTTCCAGATCCTTCCCCTTTCGTCAGGCACATAAAAGCAAATGAAGCAGCAATATTCCTATAAAAACCTCAGAGGAATGTTCACAGGGGCACAGAAAGAAAAAGCAACCTTATTATACAGACAGAGGCCGTAAAATCTGGATCTTCATTGGGCACTTAATAATGGAAGATTAAAGCAAGTGATAGCTAGAAACCCCTCCCTCCAAAAACCCTTATCAAACCAAGGGGTGAGGTGTGTGTACAACAACAGGAGGGGTGAAGAGAAGGCCGGAAATATCTAAAGTCTCACAGCAATCGATTCCCCGGGCTCCCTCGACAGAGCAGCAGTGCTGACTGGCTGCAGCAGGGGCCTTGTTTAATGGCAGCTGCCTGACATCTGGGAACGTGAAGATCCCACGTAACTATATAAGGATGTGGGGCAAAATCAATGCTCATTTTGCGAATATTTTCATTGGGGGAATTTTAAATGCTTTCTTCCTCACTGAAACATTTGCCGTAGGTTTTAATAAAAAAACATTTTTGTGCAGGCAACACAAAGTAAAAACTGAAGGTGAGGATCCTTTCCTGCCTCATCCACTCAGGACACCTATTATGTAGTCAATGACCTCTTCAACCCAAAATAACTTGCACACATAAAAAAATAAAAAATAAAAAAATATTGCCTACAAGCAAGTGAGAGAATATTACGCTACTGAGTCGCAATCAACTGGGTGGATAGCTTTGAAACATGTGCGCGCGTGCCCATATACATGGGCGCATGGGCGTGCACAATTTTACTACAGTATTTTACAAAAATGCGCATTTCACATAGGTACAGTTTGCTACACGACATACGCACATATGCAGGCCTTACGCATGAATGCATACAATGTATTGAACCATGTATTTCAATGCACACATTTTAAACATAAACGCACAATATAATTTAACCGGCAAAATAAGCAAGGGCTGACTCGCATTAAGTCTCGATTTGCAGGCGTAACCCGGCCAATTTTAGAACATGCATGCATCGAGGAAATTACAAGTTTTACCAATTAGTCTCCCAGTTTGGCCAGTCCTTCTCCAGCCCATCGAGACCCTCCTGGTTCTTCAACCTGAACTCCCCCCACCAATTTACCCAGACCTGCCTCCCAGTCAAGTACTACATAATAAACATGTTTATTATCACTTAGGCCACATAATTAGCAGGTGTAAAAATACGCAAGCAAGCTGAAAAAGGTGCGCGCATATAGCAACTTATATTCGCATGTGCTGGCCCTGCTCCAGAATGTTCCTTTTTTACATGCGTGTATTCGCTTGCGATCATGAATATACGCGCGTACTTGCGGCTTTTATAAAATACGGAACATGCACGTCGCGGCTACTTGTACGTATATAGTAATTTCTGCATGCACAATGCTTTTAAAGTTTGCTTTAAGTGCGTATCTGCTAATATATAATCCTTGAGGTCCATATTCATCGTGTTTGCTCGCTTAAGTTCGGCACTTAGCCCCGGATTTACCCAGCTTACGTTTTTCTGGCTAAAAGGTAAGCTGGGGAAGTGCAGGATGGGGAAGGGCATGCCGGGACTGGGCTGATTAGCCGGCTAAGTTAGCTGGACAAGGCCCGAGATCAAAGTAGGAAGTAGCGGCGTCCATGCCGCCATGAGGAGTCCCGAGGAATGGGGCGGTGTAGGCAGACCTGGAGAGAGCAGGAGAGTGGTGCAAGAAGTGAGTACTCGCGGTCGCAGCCTTCTGCGACCGACAGGCATAACACCAGCTAACTGTACTAGTTGCCAGTGATTCTATATGGATCTCTTTATATCTACACATAAATCATGAGCATATAGAATCCAAAATAACTAAAAAGAGAGAACCTCCAATACTCACAAACATTGTATTATGTTTTTAATGGTGTGTGTGTGTGATTTTGGTATGTATGAGTGTGAGTGATAATTTTATGGATTTTATGGTTGGTGAGTCAGTGTATTACATAATTAATAAGTGGATTGTATTAGAATGATGAATGTATTTGGTATTCATATATATGCATATGTTTTGAAATAACGTAATTTTGTAAGCTTTATATAATAAAATTATTTGAAGCATATGTACGTATACAAGACAGTATTGGGGGTTCTCTCGTTTTAGTTATTTTGGATTCTCTAGGTGAGAGACAAAAACTTGTATTTTTGACTGTGTTACCTACTCTGAACCTATAGAGCCATTTCAAAGGGAACAGGCTGATCCAGTCTAGGCCCTTGCATGAAGGGAGACGCAGTTCCGATTTCCTGTAGAAAAATAAGAACATAAGATACGAGCCCGACAGTGACCAATCAGGGACACAAGTACCCAGCAGATCCCAATGAGCAGATCCATTCCTTGTTGCTCACTCCTAGGGATAAGCAGTGGCTTTCCCACGTCTCTCTAGCTAGTAATGTGTTATGGTCTATCAGGGAGCAGCAAGCTGGAGTCAGGAGCACCCCCCGCGGAAGCAGGGCGGGACCACAGGGCCGGATTGGAGCTGGTCTTCTGCCTAACCCGCGCCCTCCCCTGCAGATTGAGCCCTTGGGCTCGGGGGGCGGTAGGACTTGCCTTCTTGAGAACATCATGGTGCAGGCGCCCAGTAGGAGCTGCGTGTAGTCTGGGAGCTGGGGTTAGGCACAGGCTGGAAGCTGGAACCAGGTACTGACTGGATGTTGGATCCAGGCACTGACTGGGAGCTGGGTTCAAGCACAGGCTAGGGGCTGGACACAGAGCACAGATTGGGGCTGGAGGACAAGGGCAAGGCCTGGGAAACAGACAAGGGACTGGACTGGGCAGTGCAAGACAGAACAAGGACTGGATAAGGACAGGACTAGACAGATCAGAAAACAATAAACAGGAAAGCCCAACAGGGCATAAGGCTGGCTAGGAGAATCTAGCAGATCCGGAGGCTGTAAAGTAAGACAGGAAAGCCCAAGAGGGCGCTGAGCATAACTGGTAGGTCTGGGAGGCTAGAAAACCAGGCCAGAAAACCTGGAAGGGCCCAAGCAAGGCAAGAGACCAAACGAGGCCACAGAGAAAGATAAGAAGCCAAGCGAAGCCACAAGGCAAGGCAGGAGGCCTGCATAGGCTGCAAGACAAGGCAGGAGGCCTGCGTAGGCTGCAAGCGAGATAGGAGGCCTGGGTAGGCCACAAGACAAGGCAGAATAACAAGGTCAGAGAGCCGAGGTGACTCAATGAAGAGGCACTGAGATATTGGACAGGCTGGGTTAAGGAGGACTGGTGTAAGGCATCAGGAAAGTAGTGACTTACACAGCTGGGAGCGGGGCTCACTAAGGACCCCTGGTGGAGGGGAGGCTGCAAGGCAGGCAAAACCGTAATATGGACTTTTCCTTCAGAAATTTACTCAACCTGGGCCTGATAGTGTGCTCAGCAGGACTTATGCAGCTAAATAATGGCCACTGACTATGCGCCTACATTCAGCAGCCACCACTTAGCTGTATAAGTCATTTATACGACTAAATGTTACACACACAAAAAGTAGGCGCGTACTGGGCGGATTGGGGGCAGCGCGAGTTAGCCATATAACTTATTTGGCTAACTACCAATATTTGGAGTTAGCTGAATAAGTATATGTGTATGTTTAGACGCCTCGTAGAGCAGGTCTAAAGTTAGCCAGGTAGAGTTATTTGCTAAGTGCATAAATATACATGTATATTCAGCGGCTTCGCCATGCCACTGAATATACATCATAACGTAGCCAGATAAGTTCTAACCGGCTAAGTTACTTACTCTGCCAGGTTTGAATATCAATCCCACCCTTTAAAAATCTCCAATTTTCTAAGTTAGCTGGATGACATAGCCAGCAAAGTCTAGTTGGGCCAAAGAGCTGTCCTAAAGTTAGACAGATACAATTAGCCGCCTAACTTTAAGAGGTTTAAGATAGGCGGCGGTTTCACCATTGAATCTACCTCCAGAGTTAGCCGGATAAGTTTGTGTCTGAATATGGACCTTATACTGTATTAATGTGCAACACAGTATAATAGAGTTCTAATTCTGTCTCACTGGTACATACATGTATACTTTTAAGCCATACATGTCCAGTATCTACTTTATATGCATTTATGAAACTGGAGGTGAAAACAGGAATTTGTGCAAGGTGAATGCTCAATTTCTCATGCTTTTCTCTTTGGAGGCAAATGTATCCTTAATCCTAAGGCCTGTTGACTAGCTCTTGCAGAATAAGGACCAGCTTGACCTTCAAATTTCAGGTACCAACAAAGACTAACATTTTAACTGTATGGCAGGTACTTAAAAAAAAAAAAAAGAAAAGAAAAAGAAAAAAGAAACTTGATTTTCTGAATGGTTTTGTCCATTCCAGATAAAACCACAGGACTATAAATGTGAGGTAGGAGAAAAGAATACTGCAATTGCAACACCAAGAAAAAATGTTGGAAAAGCATTCAGCACCAACTTATCTTGTAAAACTTAACCTAGGTATCTCAGAGAAGCTGACTTCAGGAGCTAAAGTTCAAAATATCTTCACTCAAGCCAAAACCAACTATTTCTATTCAGCCAGTCAGACCAGTCCAGACAAATGGGATTATGTCCACCAACCAGCAGATGGAGACAAAGACTAACAGGTTCGCTGACATCACCCCTTATAGGCAGCCCTGCTGATCTCGGCCTGCCAGTATTCTCTGTTTCCAGCAAATGGTAAGTGAGCATCCTGTACTGTGAACTGAGGTCTGCTTAAGTTAGTAGAACTTTGGATGTTAGTGGAGGCCTCCTAAGGTGAAAAATAAGCTCTCCTTCCCTCAGTTGAGCATAGTCCGGGGAAAATAGGTGAAAATGTGATTTTAGGCAGCTCCTGAGGTGAAACACTGGTTCTCCTTCTCTCGGTGGAGTAGGCCTGGGTCAGGGGGTTAACTAGACCAGCTTAGTCTGTTATCCCCCCCCCTCTCCCTCCTCATCCCCTTCTTATGCCTCCTGCAAATAAATAAAAAAACATAAAAAAGAATTCTGTGCTGTGTGAGTTAAATTAAAGGATTGGAGGAAGGCAGGTTGGAGCAACAACGGAATGGTTGAAGCTGCAGGGGCAGGACAATTGAGTATTTTTGCATCTTTGCTTCCCGGGCCAGGCAGTGCAGTGCAGGGAAAGTTAATGGCCAAGTCGGCAGAATGCAGGAAGAAGTCTCCGCTCTGCAGTGTTTGTGGATCCTTCAATGTATAGTCAGGCGAGTCGACAAAGCTATGCCATGCCTGTTTGGATGCTGAGGGGGCAAGCTAAATCGATGATCTCAGGGTCTCGGAGGAGGGGTGCTAATTCAGAAGAGCCATCCAGGCAGCAGATTCCCAACAGGGAAGCAAAGGTGGGCATGGTGGCCATTTTGGGAGGGCAGGCAACAGTAAGGGAGATGAAGTCTCATGGAACAAGAGCCCAAGGGATACAGTGTCATTCCCCTCTCTATTACAGACTTCTTCATTGGCTTGGGATGTTATGTCGATCAATTTTATCAGTTGCATGCAGCGTGTTTTCGCAATGGGACAGAGTTTGGTCCTGTGCTCCACTCTAGGTTTTATCTGCTTCAGAGGAATCTGTTAAAGGCAGAAAAAGATACAGGAAAGAAAGGGAATTGGAAGTAGAAAAGGATGTTCCTTCCAAGTCAAAGGATTCTCTAGAGGACCTTAAAGCCCTCAGAAATATTGATACAGAGGAGAAACTGGAGGATGGAGAATACCCTCCAGATAGGGAAGATAATTCTTCCTTGGTACATCTCTTGGATAGAGAAGAACTTCCATCCCTGATTACACAGGCCTTAAAGATTTTGAATATTTTATAGGAGAAAGAGATGGAAGATCCTGACACTGCAGAGGATCCTATTATGGTCAATATTAGGAAACCCTCTAAATCTTTCCCTCTGATTAAGGCAATAAAGGATTTCATGACCTGGCGTGGATCTCTCCAAAGGCGACATTTAAGGGAGGATACTCGTTGTGCTAGTTGTATCCCTTTGTCCTTAAGAAGAGAGAGAGAGAGAGAGAGACTTAGATTCTCAAAGGTGGATGCACTGGTTTATTCAGTTACTAAGAGAACAATAATTCCAGTGGAAGGTGTTGCTGCCTTAAAAGATATGCAAGACACAAACAATGAGGCTGTCCTGAAGCAATAATTTGAGGCCTCTTGCCTGGCACTACAGATTGCTGCTTGCAGTGTTATCATAGTGAGGTCTGAGTTGTGTTTGTCTCAGCACATATGGGAGGAGGTTTCCAGTATTAGTGGGGAAGTTAAGGAAGACACTTCAAACTTTGAGCCAGGTGCAGCATACCTGGCGGATGCCTCTTTTGATTTGGTGCATACCACACCAAGGAGGATGGTCTCTATAATAGTGGCTAGGAGGCGTCTCTGGTTATGAAATTGGTCAGCGGATTCCATCTCCAAGTCCAATTTGAAAAAATTTCCTTTTAAGGGATCTTTGTTGTTCGGAGAAGATCTTGAGAAGATAGCCAAGGCTTGAGGCTTCCAGGAGATACGGTAAGTCCTGAGGCTTCCAGAAGATAGGCCTAAAGGGGTGTACCCGTCTTCTCAGGCCCATAATGGATTCTGGGATTCGAGAAGATTTAAGCAGGGACGTTCTTTCACTGGTCAAAGGTCTCAGCCATTTGGGAAATCTCAGTCCTTTCGAATAGCAAAAAGAGATGGTAAGGATGGAGCCTCGGGACATTCCAGATACTCCCGTGCTTCCCAATGACTTTTGCAGGGCCCAACCTTAAATCAAGAGATAGGCAGCCTCCTATCAGTGTTGGGTCCAAATTACCTCATGTTATTGGGTCTGGGAAACGAAAAGAGGTGGCAGCGTTGCTGGGCAGTCCAAACTGATATTTGCTCTCCTTTGCCTTTTGCCTCTGCCGGAGCCACATTTTTCCTGCCCCTGCCCCCAGTAAGAGCCGCCAAACTGAGGTCTTTTTTTTTCCCAGTTGTACGCCTTACTGAGATTCTTTGCAGCCTCAGTAGGATTTAGAATAAGCAGGCAGGGAAACGGTGGCAGTTCCACCTCCGGTAAGAGTTTCCATTCCCTCAGCACTGGAAATTTCACTCCACGTCTTGCTAGGAATATGCGAATTATGCCAGCACACCTCTCTGGATTGGGAGGGCAAGAGCTAATGCCCTTATTACCCTGGAATTTCCATGCAAGAGCACTAACTTAAACGCACAGTTTTACAGGCACATTGCTGCATCAGTAGTAAGGTTTACGTGCACAAAATGTGTGTACAACTAAGTGTAAAACTGTGTTCTACTGAACGCACCTTATTGCATCGGCCTACTAGCTTTTTACAAGTGATACTCGCATGCTGAGGTCAGCACAGGTGCCTATAAGGCGTGACGCCAGCGAACCTGTTAGTCTCTGTCTCCATCTGCTGTTCAGTGGACATAATCCCATTCATCTGAGCTGATCTGACCGGATTCAAGGAAAGAAATTATCAGGTACGATTAGGTTTCTCCCTGGCAGCCACAGCCCTTAGAACTCTCCAAATGAAAAAACAAAAAACAGATCACGAACTGAGGAACATATCTCTGTCCTACCTAGAAGCAATCAATCCTAGAAGGACTTTCAACACCAACTAAAAGCATGACTGTTTATCCATTCTCTGCAACATATCACCCTGTTCAACAATAAGTCACATAAAACCTATGACACTCAAAAACATTCAGCATCACTTAGCTCTGACTGCCAAAAGCAACTTGCTGGGCAGACTGGATGGACCATTAGTTCTTTATCTGCTGTCATTTACATTGTAACTACGTTATCCGGCTAAGCAGCGGTGTCTGATTTTCTGGCTTTTGTTTCTTGTTGTTTTCAAAATTTTATGGATTTTTTGCTTCTATCATTTTAAAAGCGCAATATTTCTGGCTTGCAGACACCTACGTTTTGCTAGTTCAGAGTCTACCTATTATGAAAAAGTATTACAAGCCCCCCCCCCCCCACACACACACTTTCAAGAAGCAACTAAGGAGCTGTCAGCAGGTAAGGAACTTTTCGTCCACTGAATTTGCCCATTTCTCACTAGCGCCGTCACGATAAACTGGAAATGTATATATTTGTTTATTTTATAATTTATAACCCGCTCAATCCGAGGTGCTCAGCGGCTAACAGTTTACATACATAATGAAAGTTTAACAGATAAAAACAAAATAAAAAAAATAAGGCAATACTTTTTTATTGGAGTAAGATAATACATTTCTTGATCAGCTTTCGGGAGTTGACACTCAATTCTTAAGGTCAGAACAGAATAAGCAAACATTGACAGTTCAAGAAAACATAAGCTAATCATGCAAAGCGTTCCAATTCTAGTGCAAAGGGGGAACGGGGACAGGCGGTTTGATGGGCGAACAGAAGGTGACAAAGCAGTTGAGTTTTACGGCTCGTAATGAGTTAAGAAACCATGGTCTTTCTTGAGTATCTGATCATAGATCCTATTCAGTTTCCAGCCTTGCTTTTACCACCTTCTTCTGCTACCTTGTTTTGCAGTGACATTTCCAGTGTTATTACTGCACGCATATAGAACTCAAGAGGTCACACATATTCAAAGATGACTGGAAATCTATCCAATCCTCTACCTAGAAATCCACTTTTTCCATTATTTTCTTCCCATCTTTGTAAAACAAAAAAAAAAATCTATCAAGGCCTGATTTTAAAAAGCATTTTCTTTAGTAAAACTGGGTTTTACTCAAGTAAAATGTCTTGAATTTGCCTTGAATTTACTTGTACATAAGCTATATTCGCATTTAATTATGTTTTTGCCTTGAATTCACTTGTACAGCATAACCTTGGTTTCCTTTATCCCTCTACCCCCCCCCCCCTTCCCAGTTCTCTTAATATTCTCATTGTAAAGCCCTTTCCCCTCCTCCCCCCCCCCTCTAGTTATTTTATTCAGTTTCGATGTAAAGCCCTGTTGGCTATTTTTTGTTCGATGGAAACCGATGTGATGTTTTCTAAACGAATGTCGGTATACAAAAATTTTAAATAAATAAATAAATAAATAAATAAGTAAATGTTCCTTACATGAGTAAGTGGGCTTTTGAAAATTGCTACAAGATATGCCATTGAATTGTCCATAGGATTTACTCAAGTAAGTACACTTCACTCAGGTGAATGGCTTTTGAAAATTGCTAAAGTTACATTTAGGTGTGTGATTCCTTTTGAAAATTACTCTCATTGGAGTAATTTTCAAAAGGATTGACATGCATAATACTGGGTTTTACATGAGCAAATACATTTTACTCATGTAAGTGGGCTTTTGAAAATTACTACAATAGCATGTCACATTTACGCACATAACCCTTTTGAAAATTCACCTGTTAATGTTTAAAAACAATTTTGATACAGTTGGGGTTTGCCAAAACAAACTTCTTTGCCTATTTGCAGGTTAAGGTTTAGATTACTCAGCTGGTTCAGAGCGCGGAAGTAACTCTTACATCCCCTGCTTTTAATGCGCTTGTCAAATTATACACCTCCTACAAAAGTTCTCTCTCTCTCTCTCCTGGCTTTATAAATGTCTTCATAACCGTAAGCCCTACACAGTATTCAAAGTTCTGGCTGCAGATTAGCAAAGAGATGTGGGTTCCCTTTTAGTAAGAGAGCATGTGAGACAATGCACTGCTTTGATTTACCATAACACGGAAAATGTGCTGCCCTGGGAACTGCGAAGACGGATTTTTACATAGGATAACATTCTGACCTCTGCGAGCACATAAAGTGGGATTAATTCAATCAAGTGAGCGTCTCAAATGCCACAGTACAGATGCTACCCTGCTACATTGTTTATGGGATTTTTCGATGATGATGAGCAAGTGTTGGGAAGCTTTAATAAGGGAACTGGCTCTTATGACTAAAAAAAATCCCATGCACCTATGTCTTGTACATTCTCTGTCTTTGGCCAGGTGATGGAAGGTACCTTTTTGGGTAGGTGACATAAATCCCTGCTGTTTAAAGTGAGCACGCTTGCCGAGAGATGCACTTTGCTTAAATGGTTAAAGGATGACTCCCACAGATTTAGGAACCTGGAGAATTTTTTTTTTCTAGGATTAAAGACTCTGAATGAATATGCTCAAGGTTATTACTATTTTACGCAGTAGGATAATAATGCAGGGGTGGTTCTGCAATAATTTTGGAAATATACAATGGACACAGTTCTGCCCGGTTGCACTTACTTGCAGGTTTTTATCTTTTTTACTATTTCTATGACAATGTGTTTTGTACAATTTTTCTGACCTTTTGTGGGGAGAAAATGGGGAAAATTGGCTGTACTATTCCTAATATTCAGGCTCATGCATCAAAATGCGTTATTTTTTGCATTGCAAGATATGTATGCAATTTTGAAAATTTAGTCAAAGAGTTTGGGCAGAGTTTATGAAAATAAGGGGGTGTTTAATGTTGCATGCGATAGCATAACGCATGTTTTAACACGGAAATAACTACACCTTTTTCCCTGGCGTTATGCTGTGTGATATACCCGGACTGGGATTTGTGATATTGCAAAACCTGGTTTGGGCAGGAGATGGAAGAGGGAATGGAGTGGAGAGAGAGAGAGAGAGAGAGAGAGAGACAAGAAAAAGCCTCTGGAGTGGCACACATATTAGTCAACTTTTTATACCACTGTAGGAGGGTCAACTAGTAACTCAAGGTGAGGTTTTGATGGTGGTCTAGGGTTTGGGGGCCAGTTTTACATGCATAGTCAGAAGTGCAAACAGCACAGTACACATCAGTGAAGATTTGATGTGATTTGGAGTGAGAAAAGAAACACAAAGGTGGGATTTCCGCAACGTACTCTCGCCCTTTCCTCATTCCAAATCCTGACATCGCAGCACAGACAGTGAAGCCTGTCCCCATGTACCTGTGGCTCGTGTACAGTAGAAACTCAAAGCCGTGCACACATCCGGGTAAAATTACACACTTTTGACAGCAGAATCTGTAGCTCTGTACGGAAAAGGCCCCTCTGCTCAGTCAGGCTGACTCTGTGCCCGAGACCCAAGGGAAACCCAGTTCTAGGGGCGCGAATGTGACGGGCTCCTCGAAGAGCACAATAGACTGGAAACGGTGCAGTCTAATGCAGACTCTTTGACGAGCTCAAAGCCTTTTCAATCTGCACTGCCTCACAGACAAGCAGATGCTGTGCACAGCTCACCAGTGTCTGGGTACTGTTTCAGCTTCTTTGAGAAACTGTGAATGCAAACATCCAAACAGCAAGGGAATCAAGTATCCCATCCCTAAAATCCTGAGTTACAATCCCAAAACTGAAAGAGCTGAAGGGCCCAGTAGAGTTTGTCCTGCTCTGCTCTAGGCCTGTCCGACCGTATGTCTAAAGTTTCGGCGGATTCTGTCTGTATTTAACATAAGTGTTTGAACACATAAGAACATAAGATTTGCCATACTGGGTCAGACCAAAAGCCCATCAAGTCCAGTATCCTGTTTCCAACAGTGGCCAAGCCAGGTCACAAGTACCTGGCAGGATCCCAAGGGGTAGACAGATTTCAAGCTGCTTATCCCAAAAATAAGCAGTGGATTTCTGCAATTCTATCTTAATAATAATTAATGGACTTTTCCTCCAGGAACTTGTCCAAAACCTTTTTAAATGCTGCTACACTAATAGCTTTCATCAAATCCTCTGGCAACAAATTCCAGTGCTTAATTATGCATTGAGTAAAAAAACATCTTCTCTTATTAGTATAAATGTATTACTTCATTGTGTGTCCCCTGGTCTTTGTACTTTTCGAAAGAGTAAACAACTGATTAATGTTTCTCGTTCCATTCCACTCATTATTTTATTGACTTCTATTTTATCTCTTCTCAGCCGTCTCTTCTCCAAGCTGAAGAGTCCTAACCTCGCTAGCCTTTCTTCATAGGGAATCGTTCCATCCTCTTTATCATTTTGGTCGCCCTTCTCTGTACCTTTTCTAATTCTGTTATATCTTTTTTGAGCTGTGGTGACCAGAACTGAACTCAATATTCAAGATGAGGTTGCATCATGGAGTGATACAGAGGCATTATAATATTCTTTGTTATATTCTCCATTCCTTTCCTAACAATCCCTAGCATTCTATTTGCTTTCTTGGTTGCTGCTGCACACTGAGCAGATTTCAACCTAGTTTCAATGATGACATAGATCCTTTTCCTGAGTGGTGACTCCTAATGTGGAACCTTGCATTATGTAGCTATAATTTGGGTTACTCTTCCTTATGTGTATCACTTTGCACTGTCCACATTAACTTTCATTTGCCATCAGCATGCCCAGTAATGTCCTCTTGCAATTTCTCATAATCCTCTTGCTATTTAACAGCTTTGAATAATTTTGTGTCATAGGCAAATTTGATCTCCTCACTTGTTGTTCTCATTTCCAGGTTTTTTAAGATGGTGCCGGCTGTCCATTGCTCCTACCATGTGACAGGGGCTGGCCAATGCCACTGATAGCCCCTGTCACATGATAAGGGCAAAGGGCCATCGGCGCCATTTTGTTTACTGGCAGCCGACTGCCCGAGAGCGGGAGATCGCTCCCGGGACACCCGCTGGACCACCAGGTACTTTAGAAACGTTTTGGGGAGGGTGGGAGATTCTAAATAATTAAATTTAAAGGATCGGGGTGGGTTTTTTTTTTCTTCGGCTCAGGACAGCCAAACAAAAGTGCTCAGAACCGCGGGAAACGAAGGTTTCCTGCGGTGGTTCTACGAACACAATACCGGAAACAAGTCCGGTACCGATTCACATCTCTAGTTTTTAACATTACCGCTTGTATATTTGCCAGGTGAACGCAGAGGAAGGTTTAATAACCGGACCTGCACACAGAAAGTAAAGCAGCTGTGCTTACCCATGGACAAAGTGTAACCTTATACTGTTTACTGGAGCTCGGTCTTTCCTTTTGGTTGCAGAAGTTCTTTGTTTCTCTTTGCATTGCTCTTTCAGCTGAGGTAGATCTTCTTTGTAAACCTGTAAGGGATAAGATACCAATAAAGTGACTATGCCGGTTCTCCTAGCTCGTACACTGGGGAATGATGATAACTTCTGTTCAGGAAACAGACTTTAAAGGGGAGGGGGCAGTCCTGGCCCCTTTAATTATAGAAAAAAAAATCAACCCACATTCAAAAGACCAGTTCAACATCAAAAAGTGCAGCACACATAACAGAGCAGGCAAGCATCGCTTCAGGTCTAGTCCTGTCCCTGTTCTAGACCGGGGCATCTCACTTACAGTCTTTATATAATAAATATCACTGACTGGGGACTGCATGCTCTGCAACCCTGCTCTCCCTCCCTGTATTCACCATCTTGTGACCCAGCATCTCCCCCATTCCAGGCTGGCTTAGCATCTCGGGATCCCTTCCCTGTGTACTTTTCTTTGGCTTTCCCAGGCAGTCCTAACATCTGCAGAAGTTCGGGACTTCCTCCCCTCTAACTGCTTACAGGCCGACCTTTCATCCTGCTTTGCGATACCTATCAGCTGGCCTCAACCACTTTTCTCTGGCTCTTCGGCCCATTCAGAGTCAGGGGTGAGACCCGGCACTATGAACCTTTACTGGGGGATTTTGTTTCTCCCTCACAACTTCCTAACAGTCCTCGGCTGGGGCACGCACCACAGAGCCCCTTCTGGAACCCTGCAATCATGAGTCCCAAATTCAGCCTCTGGGTGTCACCGCTGCACTATGAGTCCCTCTCCCACCCCTGGGGGCCATGAACACTATATCCACGCTATCCCGATCGGTAGCTGACCTGGGGAGTAGAAGACCCTGATCCGCAAATCAAACCCAGGTCCCTCCATTTAGCAGTGCACAGCACAGCCACTGAGCCACTGGGCTGGCATAGCACGCCTTGCTAGGAAGAAAACCATAGCTGGCACCTGCCGACACATTCCTTCAGTGCAGGGTCTACTGGCCCCGTCATAATGTCCATCACACAAGACTTTATAAAACTATATACAACAGAGTCCTAGCCTAGGACAGCAACGAATGACATTAAATCACAGCACAATATGCAGTCGAACAAAGTTATAAAATATATATTCCTTTAACTTCAAAAGGTCCTGAGGCTACTGTTTTGAAAAAAATGAGTTTGGAAACTATATAGTAAAAGAGATTTCTCATAATTTACTCTCTTCCTGGGAAGACAAAAGGCAATGGTTGCTATTCATGCTGCTTTCAGTTATCTAGAAGAGGACATGTGGTGCCTTAGGAGAAAGCTACACCTGAAATTATACCTTGTATATAGATAATGAAAGAGAGCTTGGATAAGTTCTCCTATCCAAGCCATTTATTTACAGCTTGTGACTTTTTGAAGGCCTAATCTGTGAACACTCTCCAACATTTCCTTTTAAATACATTTAGAAGACAATTTAAACCGTTTACATGACCAATATGAATCTGTGTTTCAGGTATTCATGCATCACAGAAAGCAGACAATGTTAATGAACTTGACTGATTCAACCTTAGCAGTTAATGAAGGACCTGAAGGATGGGTCGTATGCTGACCATATAAATACTCAAGTCAGTCCAATAGATAAGAATAATTACATACATATATTTGACTTAAAAAGACTTTACCTGTCGACGGTATGTGATCTGTGTTTCTTGTTCAATTTCAGAGTCCAGCTCTGGAACGTCAGATTGATCGGAATCGGATTCATCGCTATTGGAGTCAGCCAAACTTTCTGAAACCAAGACAGATGCCAAATGAATCCTCTCGACTCCTTGGCGGTGTGGTCAGGAATAACTGGGCAGGCTCGATGGGCCAGTTGGGCCTTTATTTCTGCTGCCATCTACTATGTTACTGCGTGAAGGCAGAGAATCCCACATCTCAGCAGGGACCCGACAATGGGTAGATAATGCCATTCTGACACAATATGGGTCTCACAGGAAGAGATGAACAATAGTATGAGTATGTGAAATTAAGATTCTCCCCACGCTTCAAATGGTGATTTGGATTCCATATTACCCTACTGAATTATACTCTCAAGTGTTTGTTTTAAACCCTGCATAATTCATAATCAAATGCTAACTGCCTATTAATTGTCTTTTGCACACACACACTCACACACACACAATAATACTCACCTTGTGGTGCTATGTAAAGAGCTTCCTTAAGTTTTCTGTCAGGAATAAACTTCCATTGGAAGACGGAATGATCAACTCCCCCAATGGTAATAACCCACTGATGATCATGTGACCACCTGACATTGGTCACATGAGCTGAATGGCCAAGGTATTTTTTAAACTTTGACCCTACGAAAAAAAAAAAAAAAAAAACAGGTGGCACAAGCTTAACAATAGAACATGTTCTGAATAAGCCGGTCAGCATCATGCTAGATAACGGGGCAGTCGCCGAGTGCTCCCATCCGATAATTTTAGAGAGTAAATTTTGCACATATGCGCATATCTATGTGCATGTTTCGCATGGGCTTTTACGCTCTTAGTAAATAGGGCATCCTGGGAGATGGAGTTGGGGGGCGGGATTGGGATTTATGTGTGCCCTTTTGATTTCTGACAATATGCACAGTAAGGTTACCTCCCGAGCAGGTATAACTGGCCTGTGTATGTTCCCCCTCCCCCCACGTGTGCGCCCCAGCACAACCGGCGAATTTTCAAAACAAATTTTTGCTCCTAAATCCGCTTTAAAAATTTTAAGCTGAGGACCGCGGGCACTTTTTCACCCGTCAGACTTTAGACCTACATGGATTACTGAAAACTACTCTTCCTGTGTTATATAGAAAAGAAAATTCAAGATAAAACAAACAATAGATCCTTCATTAAAAATGGTTCAAATCAAAATAAATTACACTAAAAGGCGCAATTTTTTTTTTCTTTTTCTTGATGGAGATTTTGGGGGAGGAGGGTAGGGGAAAATCAAATTCATGTAGTTTCTCATATTTCTCTCTGCTTACATGACTATAAAACAAAAAAGAAACTACATTTTTGCCCGACTTTTCCTCCTGATACGTCTCGAAAGAGCAAGGAGATGAATTTCTGAAAGGCAGGTTTCCAACGGGGCTGTCGCCATGTTACAGGCCATTTGGGCTTTCGCCTTGGAATGGGTGATTTACAAAACAATAAAAACTCAAGAGACAAAAAAAAAGATACAGCGTAAAAGGATTCAGAAGGAGAGTGCCAAAGGGGAAAGGTATGAGGTTTTCATGAAGTTCCCCCTGTGGTCTGCAATGAAAGGATGCAAAGATGGTAGTGCTTGGTGCCGCTGGTGCTAATAATCTTTTTTAATAATTCAGCTCAGAGCTGTTCATAGGACCCACCAATGAATATAAGGTGCCAAAAATTCAGAATAAATTGAAAGCAATCTAATACATGCTGCACAGCAGGGAAGCCCACATTACACAGCTTCTGGATGGTGAATAGAAAACAGGCATCTCTCCCCTGGCGCATGAGACGCTCCATGAAATGTTACAGGATACAGCTTTGCTCTTTGTTGCTTTGTGCCGGAGGGGGGGGGGGGGGGGGGGGGGGGGGGGGTTACTGTCATTCTGCCATTTACCATAAACCAAACCTGGGCTCTCAGCCCATCAGAAGGAGAGAACCAGCAAAGATTCAGCAGGGAAGTGCTGTCCTTTGTTTCATTTCATTTTGTGCCCATAAAATAAAAAAAAGGTGTACAGGTGATTGAGTATGTGCCTAAAACCACCCGTTATTAGTGTGCACTAACTGGGTTTTCACTTGCACTAAAAAAAAAAACCAAAAACAAAGCAATTTAGCGTATGCAAAAACGAAGCAACGTAAATTGAAACAAAAAAACGAAAGAAACAAAACGAGCGGAAATTTTTCAGCTGCACATCGCTAAGATTCAGTCGCCATAGACTATGAACATTACTCCCAGGCAGTATCCCTGGCAATCACATGCTTCAAATCCTGCAAAAAATCATGCTACAGTGAGCAGAAGAGGGACTGCAGTTCTGACCATGAAATAAAGCAGTAAATACTGAATTTTTTTCTCCATCTCAGCTCATTTTCTTTTTCAATCTCTGGGGTGGATTTATCAAAATGCGGTAAGTACTGCATGCAATAGCAAAAGGGGCGTGTTTTATGCTAATATAGCATTTATTGCAATTTGCGCTACCATTTCAGATTTTGCGATAAGTGCCAGACCTGTTGTATTTCCTGCATTCAACCACTGGGGGGACCATTTTTAATGGAGAAGGAGGGAGAGAGAGAGAGAGAGAGAGAGAGGAAATTCACTCCAAGATGAGATTTGGGCAAGGTTCTCTCAACCTAGCTTGATGGACTCTCTACCTGGGTAACATCAAGCTAGGTTGAGAGAACATTGCCCAAATCTCATCTTGGAGGGAGTTTCCTCACTCCGAAGGCCAGCAAATCTTCACAAGAGACCACTGTTCTGTTCGTAGGAGTCACGTGGAATGTCAAAGTGGCCCCTAACCCCCTACACTCTTACCTAATCCCCACCTCGAGTTACTAGGTGGGCCTACCATAGGGATACAAATACCTACCTATGGGCCATGATATTATGGTCGGTCGGTCGGTCGGTCGCTCGCTCTCTCGCTCTCTCGCTCTCTCTCTCTCTCTCTCTCTCTCTCTCTCTCACACATCAGACTTATGGGAGACATCACAAATGGCAATGAAACCTTACATCACGGCGGCTATTGCACAGCCTAACACAATCAAAACAGGTGTAGTTAAACACATTTTCACATGCAATAAGTCACGGATCTTGGGAGCCCTTGTGGACTAATCTTTGAAATAATTCAGTGTGTGGCAGCAGTGGAAAAAAAGCAAATAGAATATTAGAAATGATCCGAAAAGGAAAATATCATATTGAATCTGTCCCTGCCTGGTGCAAAGGTGGCAGACCTCATGTGTTTCCTAGATAGAATGTTAGACAGTGCTTGGGAGGAGCCAGCTGTTATGGTAAATGTGGGTGGGTGTGGAACGGAGGTTCTGGAAGTCAAATTTAGGCTTTTACAGCTAGATTCATCAAAAAGTGTTACTAATGCATTGATAACAAAAAGGGGTGTGTTTATGGAAATTTTTCAATTACTGCATCATGTGGTAACTTACCACTTTGCATCGGTATTATCCCATGGTGTGGTAAACTTAGTGTGCGCTGCACTAATCCCTATTTTTGCATCCTGCACTAGGGGGGGGAGGGAGAGAGAGAAAGAGAGCACCTCTGGGGAGGGCCTCACTGTGTTCACCTATTTCTATTTCTATAGGAGGGCCACCTAATCGGTCAAGGTGAGGTGTTAGTGGTGGTTTAAGGTTCAGTTTCGTAGAAATTTCATCTTTTTGAGAGTTTCCTCACTGCAAATGACGTAAAATCTTCACCAAGGTGTACTGTGCTGTTCGTACATCTCACTCTACATGCGAAACTAGCCCCTAAACCCTAAACCACCACTAACACCTCACCTCGAACTATTAGGTGGCCCTCCTATAGAAATAGAAATAGGTGAACACAGTGAGGCCCTCCCCAGAGGTGCTCTAACGCCAGGAAAAAAGGTGTAGTTATTTCTGGCGTTAAAACTGTGCAATAGCATAATCCCACACAAACTCCTCCCCAATCCCATCCCTCCCAAAAATGTCCATTCGAATCATGTGTTACAGTTTTTTTCACATGCATTATAGCATTAATGTGTGCGTTAACGCCATAACACATTTTGATGAATGACCCAGTTAGGTAGCAAGTTGAAATCTAGAACCTCCCAAAATGTCAGTAGGGTGCGTAACTTAGGATATATGAGTGCGCTTTTAAATGCATACAAAATCTTCTTGATTTTCAACCCAATAGATATGCACACACCTCAACAGCAAGTTTACTTGTGTAACTTTTTAAAAATTTCATCATGCATATACAGTAAGTCATATTCACACCCCTGAAACAATCCAAGCCCCCACACCCCGACTTCCTGAAATACTCCTTTTCTGTACGTGCAACGCTACACAAATAACAAAATTGTGTACCTGTCTTAAGGCCGTTGAAAGTGCACAATGTACACATATGGCCGATTTATACATGTTACTTTTTATTTTATTTATTTATTTAAAAATTTTATATTCTGCTAAATCCAAATAAATTGTTCAGTGTGGATGAGTGGGACAAGTCTTGTCCCAACTAAGCTTTTGAAAATTTAGTTTGAAATGTTGTCCTGAAAGTGCAAGGCAGAAGAAAAAAATTACCTTTTCTTAGACAAGGATATCGGAATAATTTCACTACTCCATAGTCATCAGCTGTAACTAAAACTTGGCCAAGGAAATTTGCATCTGCAGAATTGATATCATTAATATCAGAGTATTTGGGCCAAATACCGTTCACCTCAGTGCCAGAAACACACGTCCATGAAGCCCACTGAACACCTTTTAATTCTTCTTTATTTGATATTTCTTTTCCACCTAAAATGCAATGAAAAAAACAATATTTAGCAATGCCCGTTACTTCTTTCAGCTTCGGGAACTATGCACAGCTACTAACCATGCGCAATCTCTCACCAAGGTAACAGACTCGGCCGGATACAATTCTTTGTTTAATGGTGAAAACTCAGGACGGAGAGTCAGAATTACATGTTCCAGTTGTGGGCCCTCACTGAATGACCTTTGAAAATCACGTTAACTTTACTACGTCTTGCTCTGTGACTAATAATCACAACAGTATTAAATGTATTGGTTCCACCTCTGCTTGGAACCAGTGTGCATTACTTCAGTTCCAAGGTTTCTACAGCATTACACGCCGTGTGCAGTGGCAGGGCGTTTACTTTGAGAAAAGGTGGCTTCTTACAACAGCACATTTATTTATTTATTTTTGTTTTATATACCGGCAACCGTTTCCACATCGTGCCGGTTTACAGATAACTTACAACCAAGGATATATAGGCAAAGCCTTTACATGGAACATTGTGTAACATAAACGAAGTAACATAGTAAATAATTAAAAGGTAATATACAATAAATAAGTAAATAAGGAGGGGGAGGGGTGGGGGTATACGAGACAAAGGAAAAAGGGGGGGGGGGGAATGGTGAGTGGATACATAAGGAGAAGTTATGTACAGGGATACATAAGGAGAAGTTATGTATGGGCGGGGAGTGGGTGGGCCGACGCAGGGTGGGGGCGCGACCGAGGCCTCCGGCACAGTGGTTGTGCTGAGGGCTCGCACGCCGGCACTTGGCCTGCGCGCGCAACCTACGCCTGCCCAGAGGCAGGCGCAACTTCGTCAACAAAGGTCAGGGGGGGTTTAGATAGGGCTGGGGGGCGGGTTAGGTAGGGGAAGGGAGGGGAAGGTGGGGGGGGACGGAAGGAAAGTTCCCTCCGAGGCCGCTCCGATTTTGGAGCAGCCTCAGAGGGAACAGGGAAAGCCATCGGGGCTCCCTTAGGGCTCGACGTGCGCAAGGTGCACCCCCTTGCACGCGCCGACCCCGGATTTTATAATATGCACACGGCTACGCGCGCATGTTATAAAATCGGGCGTAGATTTAAAAATCTGGCCCTCTGCTCTCTTCAACTCTTCAAATAAAAAGAATTTGACATGACTAGCAATAAATGTCAATACACCAAAGATATTTCATTACTATTCTCTTTAAGCAAGTAAACTGGCTATCAATTAGATGAGTAAAAACTGGTCAGATGTATTTATTTCCAACAAATGTAACTGTTTCATGTCTGAAAAAATTAAAATAAACTGTAAAAAAAAATTAGTAAAGTGTTTTTAATTGCAACAGCATATTATGTAGCTAGAGAAATCCATCTCACTGATGGCAATGTACAGAAAGCTGTGTTTCTGGTTTTCTGTCATATCTTAGAATTTCCAGGAACAGTCAAGATTACATTTCTACCTCACTACATAAAAAGTCATAACTCCCTGCTCCAAAAATTCTGTCACTAGACTCCAACCTATGCAATGGCCAAGCAGCGAGCTTAATAGCCTGAGTCTGGAGAGTTTGTGCTTTGCGTTGGCTCTAATCTAGCGCCTTTCCATTGCTGTGGCTCACAGATGTGCTGCCCCGCACCGCAAGACTATACACTACACACGCAATAAAGGCCTCAACTGATTCTGCCAGATAAAATCTAGAGCGCACCCAGATGAAACTTTTAGAAAGGAAATAATCCTACCTGGCATTTTGTACAACATCCTTTTCCCACTGCCATCGTTGGTCTGTAAATATTTACTGTCTGAGGACCAGTCCAAATGAGTGATGAACGTCAGGGATCCAACGCACTCCCCCACTTTCTTGTACCTCTGGACAACGCCATAAACATCAACCGAGCTGTCGTTGGAGCCAACGGCGAGGAAGCTGCCATCTGGCGAGTACTTCAGCTCATGGATCGCTTCCTTTCTGTCTTTAATATGGACAACCTCCGTCATGTCTCTGTGATATGGAAAAACGATGTGTATCATGCGGATGAGAACGTGTCTTGCACCTGTGATAGTGCGGGCATGAAGGCTTCAATGTTTACCACCGGGGAATGGATACAAACAGCTTTTAGTCTTACATCTTCCCCTCCACATAGGAAAATATTACTCCTCTAGTCTAAGTGACTGATTCATAGCAACACAGTAAATAGTGGCAGAAAAAAGATCACCTGCAAGATTTCTCCTTATCCAAGACAGTCGGGTTTTTGGTTTTTTTTTTTGGGGGGGGGGGGGGGGAGTCATTTCCAAAGCTATTTAAAAGCATAAGAACCAGTTTTATGCACAGAAATGGATGATAAAAAAATGTGCCTGGGCTCAGTGCATGTAAAACCGTTTGCATAACTCTGTTTCATGCCTGCTTTTACACGCACACAGGAAAGGCAACTGGAGTCACGTGCATGTGTCTGGATTTTATTAACCTATGCACGTACATTACCCCGCATGAGTTAGGACCAGGTATAACTTTGTGCGAGGTCACCTGTGCCTGTATGTAGCCAATTATCCACAAAACAAAATTATCAGGTGAATTTTCAAAGGAGTTATGCACGTAAATGTAACATACTATCGTAGCAATTTTCAAAAGCCATTTACACACGTAAATTGCACTTACACGGGTAAATCCTATGGACAATTCAATGGCATATATTTGTAGCAATTTTCAAAAGCCCACTTACACGAGTTAAGTGCATTTACACATGTAAAACCTCGTTTTACGCATGCAAATGTTTTTGAAAATCAGGCCCAAAGCATGTAAATCCTCTCTGAAAATACTCGGTAAAGTCTGCATGTACAATGTATATGAAGACCTTACCGTTATGCGGTATAAAATTACCTTCCCTGTCTTCCACCTTTGTACTCCACCACCTTGAGGGGTCTACTTAGGATCCCCCACTTAATTCAGTCCAGTGCCCCATCTTTCCCATGCCTCACCACAAAGCTCTGTAATAATCTAATCAGCCAAGAATGCTAGCAGGGCCACTGCCAAAGCATCCCCGGCCTCCTGCCAGACAGACCCAGCTGGCTAGATGAGCACCCGCATTTCCGCTTGGGCTTCTACTTATTAGTACAGCCTGCCAGACTGACCTAGCTGCTAGTCTGATTCTGTCATCGCAGTGTGATCTAAGTAGCTATCTTATTCCCATGTCCCTCGCGAGGCCTGCCAGACAGATCTGCTACAGGGGCGCCTACGTCTCCACTACAACCTCCAGGTACTACAGAGCTTGCAGCCTGCCAGACAGACCCGGATGCTAATGGATTCCACCATCGCAGACTGTCAAGACAACCCCGCCTCTGTTACCGCTGGGACTTGCATTTCTTAATAACCTTTTTGCCGTGTATTTCGACAGCCCCCAACATCCACTGTTGAATCAGGCCGAGCTTGGAACCATGAACACTTAACACGTGGCACTGGGGTTGTGCTTTCTGTTCTCTCAAATCTCTGGAGGGGGTAACTTTCAAAGGCAGTCCTGTGGATGAAATGAGGCTTTACCTGCAGAAATGAGCGGCTATAAAATTTACCCGCCCCCGATATCAAGTACATTTTCAAAGGCCCGCGCGCGCGGATACCAGGGTTTACGCACATGGCTGGGGGCCTTGCGCGCGCCGTGCGCATTTTATAAGGAACCCAGCCACGCACGTAAACTCCGGTTCGCGCACAAGTGCCGGGCCTCTCCGAAGGGGCTGGCCTGGGGGGCGGGGTCTGGGTGGGGAGGGCCGGGACGGCACAGTGCCATTCCGCCAGCAGCTGGCCAGCACACGAAAATTACTTCTGCTCCAGAAGGGCAGTAAGTATTGAAATAATGAATCTGGGGTTAGTTAGGTTAGGTTTAGGGGGAAGGGAGGAGAGGGGAAGAGAGAGGAAGGTTAGGCAGGGGGGTAGGGAAGTTCCCTCCCAGTCCGCTCCTTAATTGGAGCGGACTGGGAGGGAAATTGGAGAGGCCTGATTGTGTCGTCGCGCATATTTACCGAAAATTCCACCCCCCCCGTGAGTGGCGCATGGCCATCGGATTTTGTAACATGCGCTTGCCGGTGCGCGCATGTTATAAAATCTGCGCGACTATGTGCGCGCGCTGGGAACCGCACGCACATGGACGGCCACGCACTGCTTTTAAAATCGACCCCACTGCGATTAAACTTAATGCACGTACGTGCATAAATTTACCCATACTAGAGTGGAGGCATTGCTGGGGGCACAGTTGAGGGCAGGGTTTGCGGCAACGCACATACTTTCGGATTTGCAAAAGTATGCAATTTAATTTCCTGGAAAATATTCTGTGCACAAATTAGCAGATTCAATTTAGTGCTGGTGGTTTTGCTGGGGAGCCTGCTGGCATTCTTGGTGCATTCATGGAATTAAAGGCATCAGACGCACATTCTAGGTTTCCAAATCCAGTTTGGAAAGTTTCTGATAGAAGGACTCACTTGTAGCAGGATCAAAAAAAAAAAAATCTGACTTTCAATGGGAGTCAATTCATCCAAGCAAACCCAAGATATCAGGAAGACCATTTTCCAATGATTCCACAGCATATTCCTTCCGGATAAACAGAAAGGATAAAAAATGTGCACACCGCAAATGTCGTGCACACAAGCCCAAGGAGGGAGGGAAGACAGCTGTCACTACTGGCCCCCGCTATGACTGAGGATACACCTAGGAGAAGACTCAGCCCTCGGGCTGGCAAGGGCTCCCCAGAGCTGCCTGGGGATATGAAACTATAAAAAGAAAATTTCTGGTTGCCTGGGGGCACAGTATACGAAACGCCTTCAATCAATTAAAAAAACTTTTAAATAAAATAAATAGTTAACATATTGTATTTTAACTTGCTGTATGTTATGAAACTGTGTTTGTTTTATTATGTAAACCGCCTAGATGGAGAGACTACTACCCCATGGTGCGGTATATAAAAACTTTTGAATAAAATAAAATTCCTTTCGTTTGTGCCCTACCTGACTCGGAGTACCGTGAACGAGCCATCCTTCATGCCAAGCGCGAGGTGGATCCCGTCGGTACTAACCGCTGCACAGCGAATGGGTTCCTCCATGTTACAGCGGGCAATCAGTGCGTGATCTATCAAGCTCCATATTCTGTGGCAAAACAGAAGCACCGACTGTCAGGTTAACGCACGGACAACTATCGAGAGAAGTCACTGGAGAAGCTCCGTAGGGAGAGGAGCCTCGGGATCCAGCTAAAAGCTTCCTATCTCCAACCGTAATCATCATGAATGGTTAGTTAGTAACAGGAATGAAGACCATATCCAGGATGAATAAATAAGAACAGTATTACTAGGTAAGTGGGTGCGTGCGTGCGTGCGTGCGTGTATACACATTGATAAATAGAATAAATGATCACTGTATATGTTTTGGAAGGCATCCTGGGTGCTATAGAAAAGCCAACATTATTATTATTAAGTCTAATTGTCTGGCATAGAGAGATAAGTTCACAGGGACTCTTCTACAGAAGAAAGAGCTATGGCTTGAATTCAAAAGGAAAATGGAGGAGAGAGATTTTTTTATTTTATTTTTTTTAAATCATGATTCTTATTTCAGCCGTTACTTATTTTATTCACTATAAAGGTAGATCAGAGTCCCTTCCTTTGTAAAAAGGATTTCTGCATTGTGGTCATTTTCAAACTATTGTAGCAATTTTCAAGAGATATTTACCCACCGGGACGGTAACTTTTAAAGAGCCGCGTGGGCGCACATGGATGCGCGTATGCCAGCTCGCACCAAAGGACGCGGCTATTTTATTACATACGCGCCTATGTGCGCGCCCGATTTTATACGGACGCACGCACGTGCACGCAAATGCCGCCTCTACCATATAAGTGGGGGGGGAGGGAATTTTAGTAGACGCGCGCGCCAGTTTACCCAGTTCATTCTCAGCTCCCCAGGTAAAGGACAAGAACGCCTAACCACACCCCCCCCCTAGTTAATTAGCCTTCCCTTTTACTCCGCTAGCCCCTACCCTTAAAACCCTGCTGACTTAGCCTAGTGGTTTTTTTCTTTTATTTAGGGCGTACACGCCATCCATAGCAGAAGTAAGGTCACGCGACAGGGGACCTCGGCGCACGCTCGGGCGCATAAGTATTTACGCGTGAGTTTCATCCATGAATCCTGGAACGCCCATGCCCCGCCCAGACCTCGCCCACACCCCGCCCCTTTTTCGGGGAAAAAATGTGCACGTGCCAGGAGATACGCATGAATG
Source organism: Rhinatrema bivittatum (assembly GCF_901001135.1). Classification (NCBI taxonomy): domain Eukaryota; kingdom Metazoa; phylum Chordata; class Amphibia; order Gymnophiona; family Rhinatrematidae; genus Rhinatrema; species Rhinatrema bivittatum. The sequence goes on from NC_042618.1 coordinate 15,861,385, forward strand.
GGTGCCGTTTAAACTACGCGTGGCGCTCACTGGCCCGACTTCTGCACGGATCTCCCAGCTTTGACGCACATAGATAGGGCTTTTAAAATTCCCCCCCATAAAGCGTCCCTATGGACAATTCAATGGCGTATACCGTGGCAATTTCCAAAAGCCCACTTACATGGGTGAAGTGCATTTACACGTTTAAAACAGTTTTAAGTGTACTTAAAACCTGGCTCTTTAGCCAAGCTTTTCCAGGACCATGATCATCATTTTTTCCCCTCCAACCAGCAAGAACATATCTTCTTCACAAACCCCCATTTTCCATACCACTACCTACTTCGGTATCTAATCTCTTGCTGCAGGACACTTGAGACTTTCTCACTTATACGTTATAATTTTTATGCTCAATAAGACCTGTCAACTTAATTGTTTAAGTCTTTTTTTTTTTTTTTTTTTTCTCCTTTATCTTTTGGTCATCAATGTTACAACGTTATTGTTAAATTTTGAACTTATGTACACTGTTCCAAGTTTCATAACCTTGTTCTATGTAATGCCTTTTGGCAATTTTCATGTTCTGTTTCAATGTAAACCGATGTGATCTTTATTTCATATAGGAACACCGGTATATAAAAATCTAAAAATAAATAAATAAATAAATAAATGCTTTTGAAAATTACCCCCAATGTATTCTAGTTTCTTTGCTGTTTCCCTGATCACACGCAGCTCAGGGGCTGCAGACTCCACATGAGCTTAATGTAACTCAGCAGCCAAAATCTTTCATGGGCTAACCAGGATCTTTTTCTTTAGATCAACCATCGAATGGATAAATACTGCCGATTTATAGTACCACTTCAGCACTACATAATATGAGAATAAATGTATATAGTTCATCTGTTTGGTTCTAATTGTTTTTTGTTCTCACTCTGTACTGCCTTCCCCATCTCCCCCCTGTCCCCTCCCCCCCCTCCCCCCCCTACCTCTTCTCGCCCTTTCCCCCCTCCCCCTCTCTGGTTTTATTGTAATTTTCCACCTTTCAGTTCGCTGTAAACCGGCATGATGTGCTTCACGAATGTCGGTAAATAAAAGTTCATAAATAAATAAATAAATAAATAGTAAATCTTGTAAAAATATGTGGCATGTTTCAGTAAAATTGTTTCTTGCTAAAACATATTTGTCAGAAAACAAGGGACTAGTGAGGCATAACAGGAAGAAAACAGTAAACATTAATCTCAAATTTTGTCAGCTAAATTGTTCCAAAGAGGCTATCCTTTGTTAATGTATGTGAGTGAGAGAGACAGACAGACAAAGAGACAGACAGATAGACTCTTTATAAGGCTCGCATATAAGTAAACTATTTATACCACTGTACGAGGGTCAACCAGTAACTCGAGGTGAGGTTTTGGTGGTGTGCTAGGTTTGGGGGGGGGGGGGGGGGGCCAGATTTACATAAACAATCAGAGGTATGAACATCACAGTAGACATCAGTGAAGATTTTATGTGATTTGGAGTGAGGACAGGTACACAAAGATTTATTTATTTATTTAGAAGCTTTTTTTTTTATACCGATATTAGTGGGTACATCATATCGGTTTACATCAAACTGAAGGTAGAAATTACATTAAAACAGGGAGGGGGGATGGGAATGCAGAGAATAAAAACTAGAGAAATAACGAAAGAAAAGCAAGAAAAAGAAACTGCTGAGGATTAACATGATAACCTAATAACGTGAATATTAGAGGTTTAGAAACAAACATCTGTGGCAATGGGTTTATGGTGTAAGGGTCCTATTCTGGGTATGCCTGTTTGAAGAGCCAGATCTTTAACTTTTTCTTGAATTTGATGTTGCAAGGCTCGAGGCGGAGGTTCGTGAGTAATGTGTTCCAGCGGGTGGTGCCTGCAATGGACATTGTACATTGTACTCTCAGCCTGGTTTGATGCACTCTCTACCTTGCTGCTATCAAGCTAGGTCAAGAGTACATTGTAGAAATCTCATCCGTACCTTTCCTCACTCCAAATCACATCAAGTCTTCACTGATGTCTACTGTGCTGTTCGCACCTCTGATTGTGCATGTAAAACTGACCCCCAAAACCTAGACCACCACCCTCGACTTACTAGTTGACCCTCCTACAGTGGTATAAAAAGTTGACGGATATGTCACTCTCTCTCTCCTCCATTCCACTCCCTATATAAGAACATAAGAACATAAGAAATTGCCATACTGGTTCAGTCCAAGGGTCCATTAAGCCCAGCATCCTGTTTCCAACAGTGGCCAATCCAGGCTACAAGTACCTAGCAAGAACCCAAGCACTAAGTAGATCTCATGCTACTGATGTCAATAATAGCAGTGGCCATTCTCTAAGAACTCTTGATTAATAGCAGTTAATGGACTTCTCTCCTTCAAGAACTTATCTGATTAGTTTTAAATGTGCCCCATGCTAACTTCAGGGAGTGCCCCCTAGTCTTTCTATTATCCGAAAGAGTAAATGACCGATTCGCATTTACCCGTTCTAAACCTCTCATGATTTTAAAGACCTCTATCATGTCCCCCTCTGGTGAAACGCTGGCAATTGTTGGCTCTTTAGTCAATTATTCTTGTTTTCGCCTACAGCACCTTTGTATTCCTACCTCGGTTACTAACACAAACAACATTTTTATATCAAGCATTTCTACATGAAGTTTTCCTACGTTCTTAGCATATATGCACATAAGTAGCCTCTGCTCATAGAAACATAGAAATGACGGCAGAAGAAGACCAAATGGCCCATCCAGTCTGCCCAGCAAGCTTCCCTCATTTCTTCTCCCATACTTATCTGTTTCTCTTAGCTCTTGGTTCTAATTCCCTTCCACCCCCGCCATTAATGTAGAGAGCGGTGGAGGAGCTGCATCCAAGTGAAATATCTAGCTTGATTAGTTAGAGGTAGTAGGAGTAGTAACCGCCGCAATAAGCAAGCTACACCCATGCTTATTTGTTTTTACCCAGATTATGTTATACAGCCCTTATTGGTTGTTTATCTTCTCCCCTGCTGTTGAAGCAGAGAGCTATGCTGGATATGCATCGAAAGTGAAGTATCAGGCACATTTGGTTTGGGGTAGTAACCGCCGTGACAAGCCAGCTACTCCCCGCTTTGTGAGTGTGAATCCTTTTTTCTTCTCCCCTGCCGTTGAAGTTATGCTGGATATGCGTGAAGTATCAGTTTTTCTTTTCCCCTGCCGTTGAAGCAGAGAGCTATGCTGGAAATTCGTGATGTATCAGTCTTTCTCCGATGCCGTTGAAGTAGAGAGCCATGCTGGATATGCGTCGAGAGTGAAGTATCAGGTACATTTGGTTTGGGGTAGTAACCGCCGTAACAAGCCAGCTACTCCCCGCTTTGTGAGTGCGAACCCTTTTTTCTTCTCCCCTGCCGTTTAAGCAGAGAGCTCTGCTGGATGTGTGAAGTAACAGTTTTTCTTTTCCCCTGCTGTTGAAGCAGAGAACTATGCTGGATATGCATTGAAAGTGAAGTATAAGAATGGAGTGATCAAGCTAGTTGAAAGGCATCAGGAATAGAGGAAGGTGGAGGTAGTAATCTGGATATTTGGTTTGGGGTAGTAACCGCCGTAACAAGCCAGCTACTCCCGTCATTGTGAGTGCAAATCCTTTTTTCCACATTTCCTCATGCTGTTGAATCTTAGAGTGATGTTGGAGTCACAGTAACCATGTGTATGTTTATTGACTAAGGGTATTGTCTCCAGGCAGTAGCCATCATTCTGGCGAGTCACCCACTCTTCATTGGCGGCCTCTTGACTTTATGGATCCACAGTGTTTATCCCACGCCCCTTTGAAGTCCTTCACAGTTCTGGTCTTCACCACTTCCTCCGGAAGGGCATTCCAGGCATCCACCACCCTCTCCGTGAAGAAATACTTCCTGACATTGGTTCTGAATCTTCCTCCCTGGAGCTTCAAATCGTGACCCCTGGTTCTGCTGATTTTTTTCTTATGGTAAAGGTTTGTCGTTGCCTTTGGATCATTAAAACCTTTCAAGTATCTGAAAGTCTGTATCATATCACCTCTGCTCCTCCTTTCCTCCAGGGTGTACATATTTAGATTCTTCAATCTCTCCTCGTACGTCATGCGATGAAGATCCTCCACCTTCCTGGTCGCCCTTCTCTGTACCGCTTCCATCTTGTCTTTGTCTTTTTGTAGATACGGTCTCCAGAACTGAACACAGTACTCCAGGTGAGGCCTCACCAAGGACCTGTACAAGGGAATAATCACTTCCCTTTTCTTACTCGATATTCCTCTCTCTATGCAGCCCAGCATTCTTCTGGCTTTTGCTATCGCCTTGTCGCATTGTTTCGCCTGTATTTTATAAATGTCAAAAATACGTATGCATTTTCACTTTCACACACACATATATGTATATAAAAAAGAGGCGGCCTAGGAGGTGTTGACAGGACAGGGCCAACGTTTATGCACTTAAGCTATTATTTTAACAGACACGCACATAGATTTGCCAACTTACTCACATATTTTAACACCTGTTAATTACCTGGCATAAGTGATATTAAAAGTGTTTATTGTGAAGAACTGACTGGATGGCAGTCTGGGTAAACTGGAGGCAGTTCAGGATGAAGAGCCAGGAAGGTCTTGATGACCTGGAGAAGGACTGGGCAAACGGGTGGACTAAATGGTAAACTGGATAATTTCCTCAACTTGCACATATTTTAAAATTGGCCAACTTTGTAAATCGGGACTTACACGATTATATCCTATTTTACTTTCATGCGTAAACTGTATGCATGTATATTTTAAAAATAGGTGAGTAAAGTACTCGCGTTCAAATGCATTGAAATACATGGTTTCAATGCATTGCATGTCTTCGCACGTTTGCCTACATGCACACATATGCTGTGTAGTAAACAGATGCATATTTTATAATATATATATGTGATAAGCACATGTTCTAAAAGGCCATGGTTGAGGAGCTGCTTGTGGTTTTTGCTTACGTGTTTGACGAGACTGTGCTTTTTGAAAAGGTCTCGTGGCACGAGATCTGGTTGGTGGTGGGTAGGACTTCTTCGGGCGGAAGAATGACTTTTTAGAGTCCTTTCTGAAGGGCTGTTTAGAAGAATAGTCAGAAGGCATCAGAGAGAGCTGTCTTAGGGTCTCATGATGGTCCTTAAGTTCCCCCACCGTCCATTGAATCTGTTCTCCAAACAGATTATCTCCTACACAAGACAAGTTGGATAACCTATCTTGTACCTCAGGGCGAAGATCGGAAGGCTTGAGCCAGGCCCACCTTCTCGCTGAAATAGCAGCTGCTGATACTCTAGTAGCAGTATCAAAGATATCATAAGATGATCTGATCTCATGCTTGCCTGCCTCAAAACCTTTGTTTACTAAGGTTTGGAGCTGTTCTTGAAATTGCTGAGGCAGGGAGTCCATCAAGTCTTGTATCTACTTAAAAATGACCCTGTTATATTGGGTCATATAGAGCTGATAAGCGGCAATTCGGGAGATGAGCATTGATCCTTGGAAGACTCGGCGACCAATGGCATCTAGAAACTTCTGTTCCTTGCCAGGGGGAAAAGAAGTGGGAGGCTTTGATCTCTTTGCTCTCTTCTGTGCAGATTCCACCACTACAGATTGGTGATCCAATTGTGGTTTCTGAAAGCCCGGAGCTGACTGCACCAAATAAGTAGTGTCAGCTTTCCTGTGGACTGGAGCAATAGAGCCAGGATGCTCCCAGTTCTTCTTCAGAAGATCCAGAAAACCCTGGTGGATAGGAATGGAGGTTATTACCTTGGGAGCATCCAAGAATTGAAGCAACTCCATCATCTGATGCCTATCATCGTGTTCAGTCTGTAATTGGAAGGGGACCAATTCAGACATTTCCTTCACAAAATTTATAAAGGAAAGGTCCTCTGGAGGAGAACGCTTTCTGCTTTCAGTGGGTGAAGGTGGTGAAGGCAAATCATCGGTGTCTGGTGAGGAATCATCAGTCCAGGTATCATAAGGATCAGCACCTGCCCCTCTAGGATGTAGAGGGGGATGGGATGGTGGGATACTTGAAGGTCCTAGTCTAGGCTCCGAAGGAATCGAAGGAATAATCAGAGGCACCAATGAAGGCATCGAAGGCACCGGCGCAGGCATCGAGGGCATCGATGGATGGCTCGGTGGCGCAGATGGACGAGGCAGAACTCCCGAAGTAGGAATGCGAAACGATGTTTCTCCTCCCAATGACAGAGTGAGCGGGGAAGGCACCGGCGCCATCGGTGACCCAGGGTCCATCGGTGGAAAAGCAGCAATTAGCGCTTCCATCCTGGAGAGCAGCGGTGCCAACTCTGCCGGAATCGGGTCAGTGATCGGTTCCGCAATCGGTACCGGTGTCGGTGCCGGAGGAACCTGAAGTCGTTGCATCGCCTTGTCGATGGCCTCCTGAACCATCCGGTCCAGTTCTTCTCGGAGACCTGGAGCAAGCAGCCCTGGCTCAGGAACAGAAGAAGGAGGCAGAAGCATAGCCAGAGGGACCACCATTAAAAGCGGAGTTGCGACTCCTGATGCCCCATCATGGCAGGGTTGCCTCTGTGACCCGGTCGCGAAAAAGGTCGGTGCCTTTTCTGGACGGTGTTTCTTCGACGGCGGCTCGGACGATGGCGAGGTCGATGATTTCGCTCCCTCGATGGTCCGAGACTTTCTATGCCGGTGGCGATGTTTGTCTCTACGATCCCTTCGGTCCTGAGGGGGAGTAGAGGGTGTCAAAGGCCGAGATGTCATCGATGCCGGATGGTCACCGGTCGGTAGACGATGCTGGTGCGACGTTGACAATGCTGGTTCCAACGACGTTGATGCAATTGACAGAGTCGGGGTTTGAGCACGGAAGAGAAGTTCCATCTTCTCCATTCTGGCCTTGCGACCTTTTGGTGTCATTAAGGCATATTTGGTGCAGGTAAAGACATCGTGCTCTCGTCCAAGACACATTATAAAGACTTTATGGGGGTCTGTGATGGACATGGTGCGATTACAGTCTGGGCACCGACGGAACCCCGATGCCATGGCCATGGAAAAAATTGAGCCGCGGTACGGTCGACGGCCAGTAGGCTGCGAGGGCCAAACTTGACGGTAATCGACAAAAAAACAGGTAAAAACTTACCGGAGTACCGTGGCTTGAAAAAGTTAAAGAAGGGACCTCTGTGGGGCAAATTAACTTTTAGTAATTCCGTGAGAAAAATTCCTGTCAGGAATCTCTGCAGAGCTCCTTAACCGCGAGGCTATTGCTGAGCGGAAAAAAGAAGACTGAAAGGGGACCCCTGCTGGCTGCAGGGTTAGTGCCATGCTGGGCATGCCCAGTAGGGGCCAGTCAAAGTTCTGGAAATTTTGACAGAAGTTTTCCGTGATTGGGCTCCATCCTGTGATGTCACCCATATGTGAGGACTAACATCCTGCTTGTCCTGTGAGAAAGTTCTTTTTCACTCAACGTTCAATTAAATTCTGGAATTTGTTGCCAGAGGATGTGGATAGTGCAGTTAGTATAGCTGTGTTTAAAAAAAGGATTGGATAAGTTCTTGGAGGATAAGTCCATTACCTTCTATTAATTAAGTTGACTTAGAAAATAGCCACTGCTATTACTAGCAATGGTAACATGGAATAGACTTAGTTTTTGGGTAGTTTCCAGGTTCTTATGGCCTGGATTGGCCACTGTTGGAGACAGGATGCTGGGCTTGATGGACCCTTGGTCTGACCCAGTATGGCATGTTTTTATGTTCTTATGTTCTTAAGGAGTGTAATATTACTAATCAAGGGACTAGATCTGACACTTACCAGTAATCCCTGGAAATGGAGCCACTCAGGAGGACAATAGCACCACCATCCGGCATCCAAGGGCAGGAAGGAGGATTAACCTGTCTTCACTAAAGAAAAGGAAATTATCAGGTAAGTAGTAATTTCTCCTTTCTTAGCATTCAGACAGGTTAATCCACGACCACCTGGATGTACCAAAGCTACTCCCAAAAAAGGCGGGAGGCTGCCCGCGGTCCAATAAACACAGCACTCACAAAGGCTGCAACCTCCCGGGCCTGCACATTCAAGTGGTAATACCTGCAAAAGGTGTGAAAGGAGGATCATGATGCAGCTCGGCAAATATCAACAAGAGACAACAATCTAACCTCCGCCCATGACACTGCCTGAGCCCTAGTGGAATGAGCCCTAACCTGAGTAGGCAAAGGCTGCTCAGCATCCACATACGTGGCCATGATAATCTCCTTAATCCAGCGGGCTATTGTAGATGCAACGCCAGCTCACCCTGTTTACCCCCACCGTAGAGTATAAACAGATGGTCCATTTTCTGGAGAAGTTTTGGAAACCTCCAAATACCTCATGATATGCTGCTTGACATCCAAGGTCCATAACAGATGATATTCATCCACATCTCTCTCCCTGTCCAGTGTCGGCAAGGAAATCAATTGATTCAATTGCAAATCTGAGACCACTTTTGGCAAAAAGAACGGAACATTTCGCAGCTGGACTGCCCGCGGAATCATTCGCAGGAACTGTTCCCGGCACTGGTGGAGCCTGCAGTTTGGAAACGCTACACGCAGAACACCATCGTCAAGTAAGTAACCTCAAGGAGAGGCTATGCAGTGGTCAAAAGGTGGGACCCGCCAGAAAATTCAGAGCCAGATTGAGACTCCACAAGGGCTTCGGCCACCGTAAGGCGGGACGAAGATGCTTCACCCCATTCAAAAACCGGGCCACATGCGGATGGGAGTAAGGATCGCCTTCATCATCCGTGCCAACTGGGTCCCTATCAGCACGACCCGCAGCAAGCCCAAACGTACTCCAATACTTACCTGCGGCACCAGGTGAGCAGGGATCTGCAGTCTGCGATCCAGAACCCTTAGGTTTGGCCAGCTCCGCCGACTGTGCCTGAAAAAAAAAAAAAACTGCAGCCCTTGAAAGAATTTCATCTAAGATAGGGCAGAAGGATCCATACCAAAACCAGGGGGCGTCAGTCCTGCGCCCACAGAATTTCCTTCCCCTGCTGACGAACCAGTTAGGGGAGCCCTAAAACCAGGCGAAACCTCTGACAGGTCCCCCTTCGGTCCCATTCCCGCATCATGCTGGGAAGGGCCGGGCTCAGCAAAATCAGCCAGAGACCACTCTCCCTGAGCCTCCAAGCAGCACTGACACAAGTTAGAGGGGACGCCAGGCTTCGATGCCCGAATATGGCAAGCAGCACAAAGGGTAAGGTGCTTAGGCTTCCTTGCTACCGGCTACACCCACTAGCAGAACACTCCCAAAGGCGTCTGACAATTGTACGCCCAACTGACCATCCGCACAAGCAAGACAGGACAGGGCACCCAAAAACAAGGTCTGTCCAATAAGTGCACACTATGGATGCCCAAAATGTAGGCACCCAATATATACGGTCCAGGTAGGCGCCCAACCAGGCGCGCAAGCGTGAACCAACGTCAGATGCTGTTTCACAGCAGACGTGAGCGTAGAAAAGCATGCGAACACCGCGGTGGCCACACAGCATCTGAGCAAAGCCTGAGACTGGGGCTTATCCAAAAGGTTGCTCAACTCGCCAAGCTGTCAAGACTCCCCAAGCTCCCCCAGAGGCAGAACGGATGTCGGATCGGCTCACCGAGGCTCGGAGATCAGAAGGAGAATGGAATCCCTTACTTTTTTTTTTAATATATATATTTACTCTTTACCTGAGCTCAGCCCATCCCGGTCAAGTATACAGTTAGTCTCTGGCTGCGGGGGGAGAGGGCAAAGGCCTTCACTGCCACGATTGGCTTCCTGCAACCGCTAGCCTCTCAGCTGTTTCTATCTCTACAGGTTAGTCCACACTGGAAAACAAGCTACTGGGCCAAGGCACTCTCTTGAGGGAGGGATTTGCAGATATCACCTAAGGAAAACTTGACTGAGGGAGGAACCATAAGGTATCACCACAGGAGAGTGGGGCAAATTAATTTCCTTCTTCTTTTTTCTTTGTAATTTTTTTTAAAGTAATCCCAGTGTAGGGAGATGCACGTCCACCATCTGCTGGAGACGGAGAATACTGGTGGGCTGAGGTCACTGCAGGGGTGTATGTACTGTGACATCAGCTTTGCTCCATCTCCATCTGCAGGTAGAGATGCATAACCCACTAGTCGTGTATTAACCGGTGTGAATGCTAATAAATATTTAATTAATACTAGGGGAGTATTATTACCTGCCGTGTATTTATTTATTTATTTATTTATTTATTGTCCATATTTTTTGGGGGACTTCAAAGCGGATTACATTCAGGTACTGTAGGTATACACTTCTGAAATACAGCATAATGCTCAACATGTACAGACGTTTTCTTTGAGCCCAGCAGTTACCTCCTGCTCCTTTTGGATTCCTGCTCAAATCAGAACCAGACCCCACTGGGGTTGTAGTGCCCTGAACTCATCTACCTATGGAGAAGAAGTCCTCACTTTCATCCTTGTCCCCTCCCCCCTTACATCTAGACCCACCATTGCAGTGATGGTCCCCGGCCAGGGTTGGAAGACTGCAGCTCCCTCTGGAAACAGGACAATGGGGAAGAGAATTGGGGGGGAACCCAGAATCTGACCACTTGAGGTCACCATTGTGCAACGGACGAGACTCCCTGCTTCCCAGGAGCTGTGGATGCTAAGTTATCCAGCCGTGCTGCTGAATATCCTGACTAACAGAGGCGGCTCAAGGCAATCTGGTGTCTGAGGTACAGGGATGAGCTGGCGCTCCTGCCTCCCCAAAGGCACGAAGAAGGTCAAGTCATCAAGAAAGTCAAGTGGAAGGGGATGGGATTCTCATGGGGTCTGGCCCTTGCAGTTATATGAAATGTCGGGGGAGGGGAAAGACGGGGGTCAGAGTTCCCAGAGGAGCGGCAGATAGAGAGTCAGTGATAATATTTCTAGGAAGCTTGGCAACCCCGCTGCAACCCAGGAACCCTACAACCTGCCTCCCACCTTTTCCCAGCATCTGCCCCATGGAAATATGGGAAAAGATTGAATGGTGAGGTCTGTCTGGGAGAGAGGTTCTGGAAGCCAAATTTAGGATTTTAGGTAGGAAGCTGAAATCCAGAACCTCCAGGGTAGCATTCGCTGAAATGCTTCCTGTTCCACGTGCAGGTCCCCAGAGGCAGGCAGAGCTCCAGAGTTTCAATGCGTGGATGAGACGATGGTGCAGGGAAGAGGGATTCAGTTTTGTAAGGAACTGGGGAAACTTTTGGGGAAAGGGGAGACTTTTCCGAAAGGACAGGCTCCACCTTAACCAGAGTGGAACCAAGCTGCTGGCACTAACTTTCAAAAAGGAGATAGAGCAGCTTTTATACTAGAACAAGGGAGAAAGCCGACAGTCACTCAGTAGTGCATGGTTCAGAGAAATGTATCCTTGAAGGATACTAATGAAACAGGAGAGTTAGGGCATCCCAACAGAGAGGTTCCATCAAAAGCAAACAGTCCATGTGCCTATATGTAAAAAATCACCAAAGCTAATGATTTCCGAATTACCCCAAACAACTGAAAAGCAGGTTGTTAAAACAAACAAAAACCACACTTTGAAATGTCTGTATGCCAATGCCAGAAGTCTAAGAAGTAAGATGGGAGAGTTAGAGTGTATAGCAGCAAATGATGAGATTGACATAATTGGCATCACAGAGATTTGGTGGAAGGAGGATAACCAATGGGACAGTGCTATATCAGGGTACAAATTATATCGCAATGATAGGAAGGATCAACTTGGTGGGGGTGTGGCACTTTATGTCCGGGAGGGTATAGAGTCCAACAGGATAAAGATCATACAAGAGAGTAAATGCTCAGTGGAATCTATATGGGTAGAAATCCCATGTGTGTTGGGTAAGAATATAGTGATAGGAGTATACTACCGTCCACCTGGACAAAATGGTCAGACAGATGATGAAATGCTAAGAGAAATCAGGGAAGCAAACCAATTTGGCAGTGCAATAATAATGGGAGATTTCAATTACCCCAATATTGACTGGGTAAATGTAACATCAGGACTTGCTAGAGACATAAAGTTCCTGGATGTAATAAATGATTGCTTCATGGAGCAATTGGTTCAGGAACCAACAAGAGAGGAGCTATTTTAGATTTAATTCTTAGTGGAACGCAATATTTGGTGAAAGAAGTAACAGTGGGGGGGCCACTTGGCAACAGTGATCATAACATGATCAAATTTAAACTAATAACTGGAAGGGGGACAATAAGTAAATATGCAGCTCTAACACTAAATTTTAAAAAGGGAAACTTTGATAAAATGAGGAAAATAGTTAGACAAAAACTGAAAAATGCAGCTGCAAAGGTTAAAAGTGTTCAACAGGCTTGGACATTGTTTAAAAATACAATCCTAGAGGCGCAGTCCATATGTATTCCGCGCATTAAGAAAGGTGGAAGGAAGGCAAAACGATTACCATCATGGTTAAAAGGTGAGGTGAAAGAGGCTATTTTAGCCAAAAAAACATCCTTCAAAAATTGGAAGAAGGATCCATCTGAAGAAAATAGGATACAACATAAGCATTGTCAAGGTAAGTGTAAAACACTGATAAGACAGGCGAAGAGAGAATTTGAAATGAAGTTGGCCATAGAGGCAAAAACTCATAATAAAAACTTTTTAAAATATATCCAAAGCAAGAAACCTGTGAGGGAGTCGGTTGGACCATTAGATGACAGAGGGGTTAAAGGGGCTCTTAGGGAAGATAAAGCCATTGCAGAAAGACTAAATGAATTCTTTGCCTCTGTGTTTACTAATGAGGATGTTGGGGAGATACCAGTTCCAGAGATGGTTTTCAGGGGTGATGACTCAGACGAACTGTACGAAATCACTGTGAACCTGGAAGATGTAGTAGGCCAGATTGACAAACTAAAGAGTAGCAAATCACCTGGACCGGATGGCATGCATCCTAGGGTTCTGAAGGAACTCAAAAATGAAATTTCTGATCTATTAGTTAAAATTTGTAACCTATCATTAAAATCATCCATTGTACCTGAAGACTGGAGGGTGGCCAATGTAACCCCAATATTTAAAAAAGGCTCCAGGGGCGATCCGGGTAACTATAGACCAGTGAGCCTGACTTCAGTGCCGGGAAAAATAGTGGAAACTATTCTCAAGATCAAAATCATAGAGCATATAGAAAGACATGATTTAATGGGACACAGTCAACATGGATTTACCCAAGGGAAGTCTTGCCTAACAAATCTGCTTCATTTTTTTTGAAGGGTTAATAAACATGTGGATAAAGGTGAACCGGTAGATGTAGTGTATTTGGATTTTCAGAAGGCGTTTGACAAAGTCCCTCATGAGAGGCTTCTACGAAAACTAAAAAGTCATGGGATAGGAGGCAATGTCCTTTCGTGGATTACAAACTGGTTAAAAGACAGGAAACAGACAGTAGGATTAAATGGTTAATTTTCTCAGTGGAAAAGGGTAAACAGTGGAGTGCCTCAGGGATCTGTACTTGGACCGGTGCTTTTCAATATATATATAAATTATCTGGAAAGGAATACAACGAGTGATGTTATCAAATTTGCGGATGATACAAAATTATTCAGAGTAGTTAAATCACAAGCAGACTGTGATACATTACAGGAGGACCTTGCAAGACTGGAAGATTGGGCATCCAAATGGCAGATGAAATTTAATGTGGACAAGTGCAAGGTGTTGCATATAGGGAAAAATAACCCTTGCTGTAGTTACACGATGCTAGGTTCCATATTAGGAGCTACCACTCAGGAAAAAGATCTAGGCATCATAGTGGATAATACTTTAAAATCGTCGGCTCAGTGTGCTGCAGCAGTCAAAAAAGCAAATAGAATGTTAGGAATTATTAGGAAGGGAATGGTTAATAGAACGGAAAATGTCATAATGCCTCTGTATTGCTCCATGGTTAGACCGCACCTTGAATACTGTGTACAATTCTGGTCGCCGCATCTCAAAAAAGATATAGTTGCGATGGAGAAGGTACAGAGAAGGGCAACCAAAATGATAAGGGGAATGGAACAGCTCCCCTATGAGGAAAGGCTGAAGAGGTTAGGGCTGTTCAGCTTGGAGAAGAGACGGCTGAGGGGGGATATGATAGAGGTGTTTAAGATCATGAGAGGTCTTGAACGAGTAGATGTGAATCAGTTATTTACACTTTCAAATAATAGAAGGACTAGGGGGCATTCTATGAAGTTAGCAAGTAACACATTTAAGACTAATCAGAGAAAATTCTTTTTCACTCAACGCACAATAAAGTTCTGGAATTTGTTGCCAGAGGAGGTGGTTAGTGCAGTTAGTGTAGCTGGGTTCAAAAAAGGTTTGGATAAGTTCTTAGAGGAGAAGTCCATTAATGGCTATTAATCAATTTTACTTAGGGAATAGCCACTGCTATTAATTGCATCAGTAGCATGGGTTCTTCTTAGTGTTTGGGTAATTGCCAGGTTCTTGTGGCCTGGTTTTGGCCTCTGTTGGAAACGGGATGCTGGGCTTGATGGACCCTTGGTCTGACCCAGCATGGCAATTTCTTATGTTCTTATGTGTGTTGTGTACTCTCTCAGGGCCGGTGCAAAAGGCATTAAGTGCCCTAGGCAAGTTTTACAGCCTAGTGCCATGCCATGCCACCCCTCCTCACACACAGTTAAGAATTTTGTATTTATTAATTTTAAAAGTTCTTATTATCTACTTCCCTCACCCAAAAAAAGGGATTTCGCATGAAAAAGGACATTCAAAGTGCAGTGTTCTGAGGTAAAAATATCACTCACAACACGTATTGTATATTTACATGCATTGCTGTGGTGCCAATGAAGAAACCCTAGAAAAAAAGACCCTTGGAATCCATATAGTATTAGGCCTATTATAAAGCATATTGCATGTGGGCTTGGCCCTCAGAAAGTCGTGAATTACTATTACAATATCGTAAACCTTTCATACTTAAGCAAAACTAACTGCCAGCTCTCAAACAGTAACAGCCTATCCATGAAAAAGCAACACTGCAAATATATTACACCAGGCCATAAAACACCAATACACCTCCTCTGTTAAGAAAACAGAACATGTCTATAAATCCTTACATAGAAACTAATACGCTAGCAGTATACTTCACTTTGGTCACATGTGCAGAACACAGACAGACCCTCGTGAAATACAGAATACAGAGACCATAAAATATAAATAGCAACGTGCAGACAAAAACTAAACTGGAAATCACAACAAACCCGATTCTGTATGCAGTGTAACAATGCAAAACAGAAATATCACCATTCCTCATAAAACAATATAATCAAGAAATATAAAACATCAATCAGAATAGTAAATACATATGAATAAACACTTCAAAACAGCTTATGAATAGTACATCCAAAAATTATACTCATTGTTTTTTAAATTCCCAAAAAACAATAAAATATTTCAAAACAGCAACATAACAAATAACACCCAATAATTAAATCTAATAAAGGATATAAAAAAATTCTTCGCTCTCTATACCTGGGAAATTTTGATTTCCATATGACCTAAAGCTGGAGAGGAAATGGGTTGTTACTCAAACTTTCTCCTCTCTTGTTCTTTCTCTCTCACACACACACACTCTCACATTCACACATGTTCAGTTACACGTACATGCTCTCTCTCTCTCTTACACACACAAACAAATGCTCAGGCACAGGAGCCTGTGCACTATCTCACATAAAAACGTGTTCGGTCAAACAACATGCTCTCTCACACATATTCATACACATGCTCAGTCACAGGAATATGCCTTCTCATAAGCACACACACAAACACATTCAGTCACAGGAATATGCCCTCTTCCTCTTACATATACACACATGCTGTCACAGGAACATGTTCTCTCTCTCTCAAACACACTCACACACACACAGGTTCAATCACAGGCATATGCTCTCTTTCTCACTCACACATAGACACAAATACACATGCTTATTCATAGGAACATGCTCTCTCACACATACACATGCTCAGTAACATGTTATATCCGCTTAGTCACAAAAGCATACTCTCCTCACACAAACATGTTCAATCACAGGAACATGTTCTTTTTTCTCACACACACACGCTCAGTTAAAGGAATACGCTCGCTCCTTCACACACACACATGATCAATCACAGGAATGCTCTCTTTTTCTCACACTCACACACATGTACTCAGTCACAAGAACATGCTCTCTTTCTCACATAGATATACACACATGCTCAGTTAAAGGAATATGCTCTCTCTCACCCACATAAACACGGTCTCTTACACACACATACACAGACAAACACGCTCAGCACAGGAACATGCTTTCTCTCATATGCACACGCTCAAGCAAAGGAACATGCTTTCTCACATGTATATACATGCTTAATCCCAGGAACATATTCTCTCTCTCTCACACACACACATACTCTCTCCCCCTTACACATATTCCCTCTCGCTTTTACTCACCCCTCACACACACACACACACACACACACACAGGCTCTTAAGAACACACCATTTCTCTCATTCTCTCTCACATTTTATTTATTTATTTATTTTATTTATTTAAAGTCTCTTTTATACCGATGACCGTTCACACATCGCATCGGTTTACAGTGAAACAGTAACAGTTGGGCGGTTTACAGTGAAACAGTAACAGTTGGGCGGAAACCCTTACATATTCAGGTTATCACACACCCTCTTTTTCTCTCACTCATACATGCACCCACACACAGTGGCTCTCACACTGACACATACATGCTCTCACACAAACCCTGGCAAACACTCCTTCACACACATGCTTCAGGCACACACCCTTTTTCTCTCATACATACATGCTCTTTCTCCCTCACACACACATATAGACACACACACACCCTCTCCACTCTCGCACTCACTCCCACATGCTCACTCTCTTTTTTAAACACACACACCCTCTCGCTCTCTCTCTCTCTCTCAGGGAATCCCCTCTCTTCTGGGCCTTTTGTTCAAGGCTGTGGTGGGATGGGCCAGATTCACTTTCTCTAGGCAGTGCTAATATTCAGTGCTACTCAAAGTTAGTCAGAAAAGAGTGAGCAGAAAGTGGTCAATATTCAGTTGGCCAGAGAGAAAGTAAGTTTCCTGGGGTAAAATTAGCCAGATATCTTTACCTGGATGTTCAGCGGAACATACCCAGATAAAGTTACCCGGGTAACATTAGGGCAGGTATTTTTCTGACAAGACTTGCCCAGATAACTTTGTTTGGATAGCACTGAAATATCAACCTCTAAAGCATTCTCCCAGTTTGTAACTAGGGGGAAATGCATATTAAATAGGACCCACTGTTTGCACATGACTGAAATAAAAAACCCCACTGTAAGTCAGTTTTACTATTCCGGTGTTCACTTCTCTTCTACTTTCATTGCTGCTTTTTGGGGAATGATTCTTTTTGCTGCTATAAAACTGCAGAAAATTTAACAATTCCATCTTAAGTTCAACAGCAGATGTAGGTGAAAATAAATATTGCTGCCTGCACATTCCTCCAAGAGAGTTTCAGTAAAGTAGGGCACAAAGATACGATGGGTGACAGACAGCAAGAGAGAGACAGACGGACAGACAGACAGACAGAATGGATGGAGACCTACAGGATCAGAGAATCAACTGAACTTCTTACATGAGTGCAAGAGCTTTGTTTTCCTTAGACAAACTGGACACTGGAAGAGCACAGAGCTGGGAAATCTGGTGATCCTGGATTATTAATTCCCTTCTCTACCATTCACTTTGTGATCTTGAATAAGATGTTTGACTTCCTTGTTATCTAAGAGGATAAACTCATTGGGACAGGAGCCTTATAACAATTAGATTTATCTTATGTGCACCCATGGTGCTCTGCTAAATAGCAATATTATTATTAATATTATTATCAACATCATCATCTATCTCAGTACAGCTAATTGATAGTGTTGTATATCTTTTATTACTGCTTTTATTATTATTACCTGTCAGGCTGATGCACTCTGGAAACACTCTTCTGTCTATTACACTCTTTATTTCATGCAACAAATTAAAATAAAAAAAAACAAAACTAATTAATGAGATTATCAAGATCATTCATCACTCCAAGGCAATTTTGAGAGAGCGAATGTTTGACATGCTAATGGAATTGCCTTCTTTAGGACTAGAGAAAAAACAGTCACCCTCCTCATTATCCCAAGTGGAAAGGAGCCAGTTCTTTAATGAGGTGGCTGCAGTTCAGACCTCATTAGCTAGAAAGCCCTCACCTAATGCAGAAAGCCACCATAAATTTCTCTGCTTCAGCAAATAATATTACGTCCTTTACAATCCCTGATAAACGACAAGAGGCGGGAAGGAGCTATATTAAATTCCTCTGTAAATGGAATCGCGCTGATCAGGGCGGGAATACGAGATGGAGACATGTGAGAGGAGGGTGGCAGACGCTTTGTACTTGTATGTAAGTGCCTTGGAGTGCCCGATAGTTGAAGTCCATGGGGCTTTATCAGCTGATGAGGACATCAAGAGCAAGGCGTTAAACTAAAACTGACTCGCTGCAACCCAGACCCAAATAGTTAACAAAAAACTGTGTAAGTTCAATCACAGGGAGCTTCAGAAGTCTCAAAAAGCAGAGGGCAAAACTTCCCTATCACATTCGGCCGACGGGGCCGCAAGGGTTTCAAAGTGATATATTTGGGGAAAGTCTGCTGAGCGCCACAGGAGGTAAGTTCAGGTGAGGGTCCTCTGCAACGTGGGGCGTGCGGCTTTCTGAACTACGTACGAGAGGAGCAGAGCGCAAACATGAATAACCCCACCGCTGACTGAAGATCTGCAGAAAAGCATTATCGCCTCCTTTTTCTTGCTGGTTATTCCTCTCTCCATGCAGCCCAGCTAAAGAGGAAAAGATCCAACAGCTGGTGGGGCAGAGCGCAATCCTCCCCTGGTTCGAGATGCAGAGCGAGAGAGGGGAGGAGAGAAAAGGGGGTACTGGTGTGCAGAGCCCAACCTTACCCTACCTCAAGGTGAAGCATTACATTTATAAAAGTGGATTACTATAAATTATGCTTTATGGGGTTCAGATATCTAATGGGCCCTGTAGAGAAGACCTAATTTTGGAATTTGGATACTGGTGGCAAATTCATTTATATATAATGACAATAACAGGTGACACTGGGGAATGTCCCCACTTTGGGCCTTCACAATCCTATGAGAGATGTGGGAGTTCTTTCACTGGCAATATCTCTCCTTTATTTGTTTGTTCATTCTGTTCAATCCGTTTACGTAGACCACTGATGATGAAATCATTTGCATATAATGAAGAGAGGATTTTGGGGGTTTTTTTTATTGCAGTTAAGACCGAATAAGACGAGGTCACGTGGACTATAGCATTACTACACCCGATGTGTATTGCCCTGTTGGCATCATTTCAATATCGCAGGATTTGTCCACGATTTGCGGCTGTGATTGTGAAGAAGCCATGGGGATTGGTTCGTCTAAGTGGCTCTCATTTACGAAGAAATTTGACCCGCTGGGTCAGGCACGGAGTGGATGCCAAGATGCAGGTGCATTGCCGTGTTTTGTAATCAGCAGGATACAAGATATGTATCTGTGCCTGGTCTCCCGGTGCCTCTGTACACATTACAGCATCATCTGAACCTACCTGCCTTGACCATACGCCTATCCTTTTGTAAATTTGCCAGTACGTTCTTCTTTCTATCATATTCATTTTTCTCTGGTTGGTTTTTTTTTTATGTCTTCCTTCATATGAATTTTTATTTGCTCTCTTTCTGATTCTTTCACAGTTGTATAACAATTCTGGGCTTTTCTGCCTGTACCATCCTCTTATGTAATTGGCGAATTCTTTTCATTTTATGCAGCCTGTAGCCTTTTTTGGGGGTTTTTTTTCTGGATTCCTTTTTTTTACTATGTTCTACTTTTCTTCCCTTTCTGGCTGTTTCGATTTGTCCCTCCCGACGCAGTTAATGTGGCGAAGCACAGTTTGTGTCAGGAGGACCACAACCTGCTTGTTTATCTCTGCATTTGTTGGTATCACATTAAAGATGGATTTCCACCACATCTGAATGACTGAGTTGATGAATTTATAAGAAAGGTTCCTAACTATTCCACGTACTGTTTGTCTTCTCCTCTTCTTATGTGTTACAAGATATGCAGAAACATTTGACTATAGATCATTTATATATAATATTTTCTAAGAAATGCAACAATACACAATCACAAAATGCCCCATTAACATATGAGAGCGTGCGATTATTTAAGAGACCGGTTGCTTTAAATAAAAGGCTTTTATTTGCAATGGATAATTTATAAAAAGAAAAAGGACAGATTTAGAGATTCTGTGATTATAAGTGTGATGACTACATGTGGACATGTGATTAAGTCACCTGTATGAATTCCCCACTTATCCAAAACTGGGTCTTAACCCATTATGTCCCAAATATTTTAAGAAGCTAGCCTCTAAATAGGACACTGGGACATTAAGTATCGTGCACATCCGATATCTGAATCCTGTAAAAGGTGTTACGTTTGGCAGCCTGCGGGACGTCCCCACAGCCCACAGCGTTCAGCCCCCGATGCCACGAACCACTGGGCCTCCCCTCTGTGGCGGGACAGAGAGTCGCTGAGCAAGGTAGTTCACTGGTGGCTGACGCTGTAGTCTTATGATCAAGTCCTGGAAGTCAAGGGATAAGGGGAGTTTTCTTTACTAACTTTGTCGTAGCTTTGTCATGGCTTTAGAGATTGTGCGCCTTCCAAGCAAGACGAAGGACTGCCTTCTTCCCGTTCCTTTCACTGAGAAAGGCGGGAGCTGGGAGTGAGGCTGCGAGGTAAGAGACCGGGAAGGAGAGATGCCACAGTCCTATGAAACGACACATCAGCATGTGAGACGACACCAGCGGTCTGTAACTTCCCGGAGGACAGACACGCGCTGGACTCTAACTCTTCTCAAATAACGTCATGAAGCAACATTAACGGCCTGCCTTCAGCCAAATTCACACTCAGCCTTTATCTTAGAATTCACATCTCGGCATTTACCTTCCAGCTTCGTATTCTGGCAGGAGCTGCCTTCCTCCTGGAGACCCGGGGACCCGTCTGTTCCCAGCTGGGCCCAGACTCTTATTCCTGCTCTCCTGGGGACCTGCCCACATTGCTACCCTGTGTCTCTAGCCTTTAAGGTGGAGCAGGCGAGATGCCTGGTCCAGCACCGGTTAAGGAGGGTTTTCAGGGACACTCCTTCACACAGTGATTAATGTTTCTAAAACAAAAGGATACAAAAAAAAATCCCTATAGTTTTGAGGGGGGGGTGGGTGTTTCATTTAATTTCATTTTTTTAAATAACATGCACTTTAAAAAATAAAAAGAAATGAAAAAAAAATAAGGAAACAAAACGTAGACCCCCAAAAACAAAACAAAAATTTTCAGCCTGCAAATCCACCCCCTTAGAGGAAAGAAGGGCAGACAGAATGTGAACAATGCAGAGCTAAAGCTTTACATTCAAAGGATGCATGTGAGACTCATCTTATCAGCAAAGGCTAACTCATGCCATCTGTACCCCTTCTAGCATTCTTCTGAAAATAAAAACCATTGCCCCAAAAGAACTGTAGACAGTCTACATTGTTGGCTGACCTGACTGAACGGTCATCGCTTCCCGTCATAGCCAGCGGCTTCGTAGGATGGACTGCCAGGGCCCACAGCTCCCCTTCACAGTGCCCCTGCATAATCAGGAAAGGCTTGTTGCGCTCATGCACCACGATCTCGAAAATTTCGCTGTCCTGTGTCCCCACTAGGATGTGGTCTCCTCGCCAGCAAACACTCCTGACGGACAAACCTACAGAGAAGGAATAGGTATAATTATCTGCGCCATCCAGATGCACAACGGTGGGCTTCCTTCCTGAAAAGAGCACGATAGGAATCCCCCTGAACGTGACGGGGAATGGGGCTCACCCCCACCCTCGGCATCTCGGGCAGCCACTTAAGGCCCCCGCCCCCGCCATGGGGGAAGATCGTTGTCAAAGGGGCGAAGATAAGGGGGAAACAGTGGCTTGGAGAGGAAGTTGGTAGTTATTTGGGGATGTTAGCCGGGTTTCAGTAGTATGAGGGTTTCTAAAGGTGGGTTGTTGTGTGAATTATGTTACTGATGTGAATTACCTACGCAGCTGGTTCCATGGCTTACCCTTCCCTGCAAGTAAGTTACAGTTCTAGACTGTGCAATATTGTATTTATTGAAGTATTTACATTTTAGGAATGTATTCTAGAATTTGATGTATTATTGTATTTTATTGATGCATTGTGAGGTCGATATTCAAAGCTGGCCATTTAACTTATCCAGCTAACAGGGTCATTCATCAAATCGTGTTAGGGCCTAACACTCGCGGTAACACCATAATGCCCGCCATAAACAATGCATCATGAGATGCGTATGCAAATTTTAAAAATTTAGTCAAAAGGGAGGAGTTTATGAAAACGAGGGGTGTTTAATGTTGCGTGATAACATAACACATGTTATAACACCAGAAATAACTACACCTTATTCCCATTTTTATTTATTTATTTATTTATTTTACATTTTTCTATACCGAACTTCATGACAAGCTTCACATCAGGCCGGTTTACATCAAACTTAGGGGTTAACTTAACAAAACCATATAACAAGAAGGCCGAAGCACAGATACAAAAAACAGGGAGAATGAACTTGGGGGCTAGATTAGCCAGGAAATAAAGGACAGAAAAAACTGGAGAATGAACACGAAAGAATATACAATTGCTGGGTCGGACATTTAGTCTATTGGGCTATATGAAAGAACTGTTGCAATGTTAGGCTTAAGGGGGAAATTTTGGGGAGAGAGAAAAAGAGAGAGAGAGAGAACCTCAGGGAAGTCACACACATTAGTCAACTTTTTATACCACTGTAGGAGGGTCAACTAATAACTCGAGGTGAGGTTTTGGTGGTGGTCTAGGGTTTGGGTGGCAGTTTTACATGCACAAACAGCACAGTACACATCAGTGAATATCTGATGTGATTTGGAGTGAGAAAAGTTACACAAAGATGAGATTTGTACAATGTACTCGCGACCCAGCTTGATAGCAGCTAGGTGGAGAGTGCATCAAGGTCTATTCAGTGGCACAGCTAAGTTGTTGAGTATATGCATATATATCTGTGCTTAGCCGTATAAGTTAGAACCAGCTAAGTTTAGACCTGCTATGGAACAGGTCTAACTTAGCCACATAACTTATGCGGCTAAGACTAAATTTCGGTAGTTAGCCGCATAATTTATATGGCTAATTTGCTCCTCCCTGATCCGCCCATAGGTTATGTGGCTAACGTTTTAGCTGCATAAAGTGACTTATTATCATTATTTATTACTATTATTAGGATCAATGTTATTTTTTACCTTTTTGTTCCCTATCCACTTGTTAAATGTAAACCGGCATGATGCGATATTTATCGCGAATGCCGGTATAGAAAAACTTAAAATAAAATAAATAAAATAAAATAAGTGGCAGCTGCTGAACATAGGTGCATATTCAGTGGCCGCTACTTAGCTGCATAAGTTACACTTATCCGTCTAAATAGCGCTGAACACGCTTTGAACGTTGACCTCATAATGTTCATTATGATGTATCTCATTACTGTATTGTTTTTGCTTGTTGTAATTTTGTATTATGAAGACAGTATATAAGAATAACAAAACCTCATACATTCACTGGAGGAGGTAATTGTTGGCGCTATTTTGGAAACACAAAGTTTCTGTGCAGAATTTGAATCTTCGGCAAAAAAAAAAAAAAAAGCAAACTCAAAAAACTGTAATCTTTTAAAATGTAGTGCCCATTGGGCTCTTTCATGGTTTGTCTGATAACAAATGTAGGAGCTCCTACCTTTGTATCCTTGGTCTGTTTCCCTGAGATCAATCACAGTAATTGGTTTAAAATTTAAATCCCACAGCCGAACGCAACCGTCCCTGCCCCCGGTGGCAAAGCCCTCTTCGCAGGCATTCATGCTGAAAATTCCTGCCTAGGGAGGAAAAACAAACACATGTAAACAACCGGGCCCGTCACATGCAGCCGAACCCATCTCTCCCTCTCTCTCTCGCTGAACCACACTGCGACAAACTCTGAAATGAGGCCCGGAACAGTTCAGAGCCCCTCAACACAAACAGCTCGATTTTAAAAGCATTGCTCACGCCAAAAAAATGCTCGCATACGCGCGTATCTGGGCCGTGCGTGAGCGACGTGGATTTAAAAAAAGCCGCAAAATACGCACGTATGCACCCATGTGCGCATAAGTAATAAGGGGGGAGGGAAAGGGTGTGGGGAACGGTCATTCCAGGGCGGGGCCAAGACTTACACGCGTGACTCCAAATTTTGAAAATGGAACCCGTAGCCCGTGGATGCCAGATTATCCGCGTAACTTTACTGCTGCTGCTGCTGCTGATGAGGAGCAAGTCCGTAAGGTCTTGAGTTTTAGGGCCTACAGGACAGGGTGAGGGGTCCGGGTCATCAAGGCAGCATGCAGGATACAGAACCAGAGAGGTCTGAATAACCTCGCTATTAACCGGTCAAACTGGAGGCCTAACTGGAAAACCAGGAATGTGCCTTGCACAAGCACGTTTTAAAATTTGCTGACATACGTGTGTAAAAGCCAACAAGGTCCTATTGAAGACACGCGCGGTGCGCTAGCTGTGCTCGAGTAAGCTCTTAAAATTAGGAACATATTTACGTGAGGTTGGTGTATTTTAAAGCATACACACATAAGTGCGCACACGATTAAAAATTCTAGCGTATCCTTGCTCGAGCGCCGATATGCATGCGCAAGGTTGCACGTGCGCTCGTTTTAAAATCGACCTGATTGCCGGTAAAATACATTTAAGTATTAAGGGGTTATTTTTCCTCCTCCCCTCCTCTTTTCAGCACATCTATGATATTTAGGGACATTTTTCAGTTTTTATTTTATTTTTCTGTGGAAATTATCAGTGCTTATTGCAAAATGGAAAAAAAAAAAATCAGTGGGAAAACAATGGATCTTTTTTTTTTCCCTCGCTGAAGTTCTCCCGTTCTTGCTCATTATTTTATAATATACACTGATGAATTCCAGAAAAGAAAACAAAGAAGCTGAAAACGAAGGTCCCTAAGTGATATTGTAAAGAAAGGCCTGAATAGGTAACCGATCAAATCTGGGGATTCAAGAGCCAGAATCCACGTAATCAATGGCTTCTCCCAGGCCGCAGCCTCCTCCACCTGCACGGCAGAGCCTGCTGCACCACGGCAGAGCTGAGCACTGCGAAGGTGTGAGAGGGGAGCGGCCCCCGTGTCTCTCACTCTGCACCTCTCTAGGATTTCAGTGCCTTGCTTGCAGCTTGGACAGGGGGGGTCAGTTTAACAAGCGCTGACATCTGATCCCAACACCAGGTCTCGCACACAATCTGCACTTGAATTTCTGAGAGGTGAGGCCTGGACACCTGATGCCCCGAGGGACCGGCCCTGTTCCACTCGAAGCTTCCCCCACTACAGGGGCCACGAAACACGGTCAAGGAGCACTGCCGCTGGGAACCTGCGCCAGCACTTGCAAAGAAGTAAAAAAATAATAATTAGTACTTTTAAGTAACATGCACAAAAAGGAGGTTGAATTAGCACAAGCTTGAACTGTCAAAGCTTCAACCCTTTAAAGTAAAACACAGTAA
This sequence comes from Rhinatrema bivittatum, assembly GCF_901001135.1. Lineage (NCBI taxonomy): Eukaryota > Metazoa > Chordata > Amphibia > Gymnophiona > Rhinatrematidae > Rhinatrema > Rhinatrema bivittatum. Next base: position 15,887,025 of record NC_042618.1, read on the forward strand.
CAATAATGTGCCATATGGGAAATAAGGAGAGAGGCATTTAAAAAAACCAACGTTTTACTGGAAAAGGGGGCATTGACAGAGAACATTCACTTAGGCAAAAGGAGCCTCAAGAAAAACTCAGAAAAGGACATTAAAAAAAAAAAGTTAGGACTGTATTTTCAAAATTAACCCAAAGAAATAAATGCTCAAGAAGCCGCTAGTCTTTGGACTCTGCAGACTTACATTTGCGAGTCATCTGCACGCTTGCATCCTTCTGATTGCGATCGCAAAAGACCATGTCAAACCCCCCTGCGGCATTCTGCCCGGAAAAAGGTCACGGGCTCGGTGGTGGGCGCCATGGTCACCCAACCCTCAACGCCCAGAAATGAGAAGAAGGAGGACGGGTTAAATAAAAACAACTAGGACTGGCTCCCAAAGCAAACAGCACCGGGTAAAACATGACAGGCATTTACCCGTGTGATCTTGCAAAGAAACGAAAGGGAAAGCCACAGCCCGGCTCCGGTCTTTGACGTTTCAAAAGGAAGCACAAATGGGCAGATTAGACGCTCTGTGTCTTCGGTGGCATTTTAAACCAGTAAGAGCTGCCTACTGGATGCCATCCACCGCAAACACAGCTGTTTGTTCTTCACGTTTAAATGGTGATACCACTGACGAGAAATGCTCTTGGTGGCTACAGGGATAAAATTCAAATTGTAAGGAGCAGATGCTGCAATCTGGGGTGTCCAAGGAAAATGTCTTCCTTCCTGCAGAGCCTGGAAATCACTCCAACGACTGATAACCAAAGTGTTTACACAGGGTAATGCTCTTCTCTACCCGGTCAGATGTGACTTACAGAGCAGAGCTGTTCATAAGCTTTGCTTTTTTTTTTTTAATAAAAAGCCTGTTTTAACACCTTATTTCCTATTGAGTATATTACAACATCTGAGCATAATTTGGAGCAGGAATCTTGTGGTGCACACACCACATGAGATAAGCAGCCCATGCATTGAAAATGCTCTTTCCCGGAAAGAAGATGCATTTGCTGTCTGCTAAGAAGACTTGGATGGCTGTGGGGTGCCGGGGAGCTGCGGGTAGCCACAGCAGGCCAGCAGTTCACCACGGACATCCACGAGTGGTTCTGCAGCCGGGCGGCGAGCCAATATTTTCACTATGCAACAGTGCGACTAAGGATGCGCTGTAAAAATAATCTTAAATAGCAAATACGGGGCAGAGACCATGACTGCAAGCAATATATAGTAAACATAGTTAATGATGGCAAAAATGCTTCATCCAGTCTGCCCAGCAAGTTGCTTAGGGTAATAACTGCAGGTTATCCCCATGCCTTTTATTAAGGGTAGTAACCGCTGCTCTACACAGGTACTCCCATGCAAAAATACTAACTTTAGGCGAGACAGAAGTTACGCCACTCTTTAGCTATTACAGATTCTCTGTGTTTGTCCCGCACTCTTTTTTTTTTTTTTTTAAATTTGTAACTTTTATTTTATTGGGGTAAAAGTAAACAGTAGGTACAAAACTACCATGCACTTCATATCCCTTTTGCAAGGGATCATGAAAAATCATACAGAGTATTGAAAAAACAAAGCTCCAGTACTAACATGGTATGATAACAGCAACCCCTAAAATACAGGATAATAGCAAGACATCCCCCTCCCCCTTCCTTGTATAAATCGAATAACATTAACGCCACATACATATCAAGTATGCATATAAAAAGGATATAAATATCTAACTCAGTTTGCAAGTACACAATATCGTATAACAGACCCCTCACTGTGACTCAATAGGCCACGCCCCCAGATAGAAAGGTACAATGAGCCCCTTTTATTGAATCAGCAAGTCCACTCCAGAAAGTCATAGTTATTTGGAGGTGTTTACTAGCCATGCCTCATAACCTTGCCATACTTTGTCCCACACTCTTTTGAATTCCATTACCGTTCTGTTCTTCTCCACCTGTTTCAGAAGGGCATTCCATGTACCACTAAGGTTTGCATTCACATAGTGTCAAAATTTGCATGATCTATTGGTACATTTCACATCTAGTGTGGAGGTTTCTGCAGGTGAAAATATTTCTTAATAGAAAGGGTTCAAAACTTGCACTCAGTGTACAGTATGCCCACAAGCTATAGAGGGCTTGCTTTAAAGATCACGAACCTGTGAAAATGCAGATGGAAACCTCTTATAATATGACACACCGAGGTACATGAATGTGATCGTTTGTCTGTGTGGTTTACTGTATATTGGCAAAACAAGAAGAACTTTTCGTAAGAGGATGACAGAGCACCACAGCTGCATTTCCACAGGAAGAAGTGAAGCTCCAGTGGTCAATCACTGCTTTGATATGCAACACACAAGTGAAGGTATGCCACAGAGTATTTTAGATTGTATAAAGCCCTTGGTCTGTGGGGAAGATATAGATTGTAAATTACTCCATCTGAAACACCGATAGATTTTAAAATTACACACTATAACAGCCCATGATTAAACACTGCAATTGATTGGTCAGTGTTTTGAATGACTTTGTAACCACGGTGAATGGGAACGAATAACAGCTATTGATCATGTGATTTATGTATTTATTTATTTTTTTATAGAGTGTGATTGGTTGTACATGGATTGTGTCTATGCTTAAGAAGAATCCAACACACCGAAATTTGTCAGTCTTTTTCTGGTCCCCTGATGCAGAACTCCTCAAAACATTGATGTTGGCAATTATGAATTAAGTAAAAATTGTATGTAAGACTGGGCTATACTTTTTCAGACTGATTACAAACTGAAGCATGTGAGCGATTTTCATTGTGAAGATCCGTGATATTGTTTTATGGGCAAATAATAAAAGTATAAAAGTTTTATTCTTGAAAAACAAAAATAAAATGACGATGGTCAGGGCAATTAGCTAGGTTAAAGAGGTGTGTCCTATTTGATGCTGCCCTTTTAAAGATCTTTTTTTGGTGTGTTTGTGGAGGTTTTTATTTATTTATTTATTTATTTAAAAACTTTTCTATACCGTCGCTAAGTTATATACCATCGCAACGGTTTACAAATAGGCACATAGACTAAGGTAAGTAAATGTAGGATATCTTACATTCTAACAGGTGCCAATAAAGTTCGGTTACAATTTCATAAATAAAATCATTATTTGAGTAATGTTGGTCAAGTCCAGGTATATTATTGAGTTACTATCGCTTTGAAATATTACTTCTTAAATGTAGGATTGAGTAAATTCATTCTCATCTGCATTACCTTGTACTTTCATTCTCTACCCTCCACACTCTTTACACATTGAAAGTGTGGGTTTTCTACTATTTTTGGTCCATTCTTTGTATCCATAACCCCTTCTGTGAAGCAATACTACCTGACATTATTCCTGAGTCTTCCCCCTTGGGAGTTTCATATCATGACCCCTAGTTTTACAACTTTCTTTCCAGTGGAAAAGATTTTATTTTTGTGCATCACTAATTCCTTTCAGATATTTGAAAGTCTGCACCATATCTCCCCTGAATCTCCTCTCCTCCAGGAGGCACCATATTTAGGTCCTGTAGTCTTCTTTCATAAGTCTTCCATTGCAGAACTCATATCATTTTGGTTTGCTTGCTCTGGATTGCTTCCATCTTGTTCTTACCTTTTTGAGGTAAGGACTCCAGACTTGAACATAGTACTCATAAGAAATTGCCATACTGGGTCAGACCAAGGTCCATCAAGCCCAGCATCCTGTCTCCAACAGTGGTCAATCCAGGTTGCAAATAAATTTATTTATTTATTTATTTATTTAGGGTTTTTCTATACTGGCATTCGTAGTTAGAAACCACATCATGCCGGTTTACATATAACAAAGGGGGTGTGAACAAAATAACGGAACATAAACAAGTGCAGAGATAACTTGAAGTTACAATATAACAAGGATCATATAACTGGGGAGAGAATTAGAATAAGATAACCGAGTAGTTAATATTAATAATTTACATTATATTGTGAAGTCTCTTATATGATGTTGCAGTCCTTCAATTGGGGTCTGGGAAGGCTTGCTTAAATAGCCAAGTCTTAAGCCTTTTTCTGAAAGTAGGTAGGCATGGTTCTTGTCTCAGATCCGGAGGAATAGAATTCCATATTGAAGGTCCAGCTGTGGAAAAGGCTCGGTCTCTGAAGGTTAGGTGGTGAGTGGTTTTGGTTTGGGGAACTTGGAGTGATCCTCTGTAGGCTTCTCTGATGGGTCTGGTGGATGTGTGTAGTTTGAGTGGTATTTGTAGATCGAGCGTTGTTTGGTGGTGGATAGCCTTGTAGATGATAGTGATGGATTTGTATATAATTCTGAAGTGTATTGGCAACCAGTGCAAGCTCTTGAGGGTGGGAGAGATGTGATCTCTTCTCCTGGTGTTGGTCAGGATTCTTGCGGCTGAGTTCTGGAGCATCTGAAGGGGTTTGATAGAAGCGGAGGGGAGACCTAGTAAGATCGCATTGCAGTAATCTATCTTAGAAAAGATAACTGCTTGCAGGACCGTTCTAAAGTCTCGCGCATGCAGGAGCGGTTTGATTCTTTTAAGTACCTGAAGTTTAAAGAATCCGTCTTTAGTAGTTTGTTTAATGAAGGATTTTAAGTTAAGATGGTTGTCGATAATTATTCCTAGGTCCCTTGTTTGGGTGGTAGGTGGAATGTTTGGAGGACATGGAGGTGGGTTGCTATTTTCTGGTGAGATGATCAGAAGTTCCGTCTTAGCTGTATTTAATATCAGGTTTAAACTCGTGAGGAGGAGGTTGATTTCTTTAAGGCATCGTTCCCAAAATTCAAGAGTTTTAGTGATGGTTTCTGTAATGGGGATCAAGATCTGCACATCGTCTGCGTATAGGAAGTGAGTTAGTTTCAAGTGGGTTAGTAGTTGGCAAAGCGGAAGGAGGTAAATATTAAAGAGTGTAGGGGAGAGGGAGGAGCCCTGAGGAACTCCTAAAGAAGAAGGATAGAAGGAGGATTCCTTATTATGGATCTTGACCTTATAGCCTCTGTTACTGAGGAATGTGTTGAACCATGATAGTGCAGCTCCTGCAATTCCTATGTTTGAAAGTTGCTTGAGTAGGATGGAGTGGTTGACGGTATCAAAGGCGGCTGACAGGTCTAAAAGAATAAGTAGAAAGGATTGGCCTTTGTCTAGCCCCATGATGATATGGTCTGTCAGGGCTATGAGTAGAGTTTCCGTGCTTAAAGCTTTACGGAATCCATACTGTGAGGGGTAAAGTATTTTGTGATCTTCAATGTAGTTGGAGAGTTGAGTGTTGACCAGCTTTTCCATTATTTTGGCAATAAATGGAAGATTGGAAATCGGACGAAAGTTGTTGGGGTCCTTGGGGTCTAGGCTGGGTTTCTTTAAGAGTGGTTTTAATGAAGCTAGTTTAAGGTCTTCTGGAAAAAGTCCTCGGGATAAAGAGCAGTTGATGATATCTGCTATAGTTTTGGAGATTGTTTCTGGTATTAGAAGGAGGAGCTTTGTAGGTATTTGGTCGAAAGGGTGGGAGGAAGGTTTCATTTTCTTAAGTAATAAAAGGATCTCAGAGGCTGTGATGGGTTCGAATGATTCAAAGGAGGTTCCTTTGTTTAGTATCTGCACGGCATTGGTGTGCGAGTTGTTACTGGGGGTCAGTTGCTTTAGCAAGTTAGATATTTTGTCTTGGAAGAAGATGGCCAATTCCTCGGCTTTGGATTGAGCTAGGTCTATGGGGATATCTGGAGTGTTAATGTGTGTCAGGCTGGATACGTAAGTGAAAAGAGTTTTTGCGTCAAATACAAGGTCGTGTATCTTGCTAGCATAGTAGTCTCTTTTTGATTTTAGGGTGGATTTCTTGTAGAGATGTAGGGCTAGCTTGTAGGCGGCTAGGGTGCTGGGGCAGGGGGCCTTACGCCATTTGCTTTCTTTAAGTCTTAGGCTCTGTTTAAGTTTAAGGAGGTTGCTAGAGAACCATGGTTGTCTTTTTGATGAGTTTGGGTTTAGTTTTTTTGCTGAGAGAGGACATAGTTTGTTTGCTACTGCCTCGGTGATGTTGCTCCAGGAGGAGATGGCTGAATTCGGGTCAGAGAGGTTAATGTGAGTAAGCTCTGAAGTGAGCTGACTGTTGAGATTGTCGGACGAGCAGGGTTTTCTGTAGAGAAATGAGGATTTCGAGTGGAGGTTTTTTCTGAATTGTGTCAGTGTAAAAGTGGTGGTGATTAACGAATGATCTGACCATGGGACCAGAGTACAAGAAGGAGGGGTGGAGTATTTGATCCCTGCATTTACGAAGATGAGGTCCAGGGTGTGGCCAGCTTTATGGGTGGGCTTGTTGATGATCTGCTTAAATCCCATAGCTGAGAGGGCAGTGAGTAGAGCCTCGCAATTGGTGGATCCCATAAAGTGGCAAAATGGCAGATCCCATAAAGTAAAATGGCAAATGGCAAATGACAGATGGGCGGTAGCCCATCTGCCATTTGCTACCGCCAATCTGCAAATGGCAGATTGGCGGTAGCAAATGGCGGCGGTAGCCCCTGTGACATAGTGAAGGCAAAGGGCCGTTGACGCCATTTTGATTACTGGCAGCCGACGGCTTTTTGCCCTTTCTATGTCACAGGGGCTACCGCCGCAATTGGTCGATCCCAGTGACATAGTGAGGGCAAAGGGTCATCGGCGCCATTTTGACTACTGGCACCCGACAGCTCAAGTCCAGGAGATTGCTCCCGGACCGCTCCTGGACCCCCGCTGGACCTCCAGGGACTTTTGGCAGGTCTTGGGGGAGGGGTCAGGAGGGTGGGGGGTTCTGTTAAGATTTTTACTTTTTTATTAAAGATTTGTCTGCGAGCCAGATGCAGCCATCAAAAGAGCCACAGGTTCCCTACCCCTGCCATATGTCCTTTTACTGTTCTAATTCGGCCTCAGCTTCTATCTTAACACCAGGTCTTCAGCCATGGATTAAAGTTGTTTATATGGCTTTAGCCTCTCTTTTCCCTTTCCATGAATAGGTAACACTTCGGAAAAAGCAACAGTGTCTGTCATGTGGCCAACCTGCTTCCTCAGCGTCTGGAAATCTGTTTGTACTGCTTGGATGCTGTTTCTAGCAAGGTCATTGGTCCCCAGATGGATGACAATATCAATTTTTGAGTCCTAACTTTCTTTTTTAATTGTGTTTACTATCTGGCTTGCATTTCTACCAGCTGAGGATCCCGGAAGGCATTTAACTATTGCATCCACCTCAAAATGAGTTCTCAAATTAGTGCCTCTGATAAACAAGTCTCCCAGAACAAGGAGCTTACTGTTATGACATTTTACAGGGTTCTGGTGTGCATTGGGTGTGTTCTTTTCTTTTAAAACGCCAACAAATGAGAGCCAGATCCTATATAAAGAAGAGGGTTTTAGAGTACAGTCTATGACAAGTTAAAATAGGAAGAGGTGTCAGCAAACCAGTCAGTGTGCCCTATTTAGCAAACGGGCTACCAAGTCTTATCAATCATTCACCTCTTAAGAGTACATTTTTTAAAGGGTTTTTTTTAAGCATTTAAAAGGAACAACAGTCTGTAACAAATCTGAATGAATCCAAATTTACGGACCCATTTCCAAAAACTCAGTAATGGCCGTGGTTTCACAGAAATGCGCTTGTCGAGGGGCTGAACATGAACGCATTACCCAAGGACTGTTGTCTTGTCACAAAAGGACTAACCCGTTTCACATGACTTCCCAGCAGATTCTGCTAAAATATTAGCAAAAGATTCCAAACAGATACGCGCTTGGAAACAAAGGCTTTAACACACAAGCCGGCAGTTATTAGCGACAGATACAGAAAGCATCAAATTAATAATAGAAAACTGGTAAAAGATACTAAACAGCAAATCAATAATATACTAGTGAAAAAGATTCCAAACAGAGAGGTGCTAGAAAAACAAAGCATGCAACCCACAAGCCAGCAGATGTCAGAGATAGATTCAGAGAGCAGGAAATTGAAAGCACATTCTGTCAAAGTTAGTGAACCAAGAGACCCAGAAAAGGACACTTGAGAGGGGTCTACCTCTGGTTCCGAGCCTGCAAATATCTGAATGCATACAGGGCAAGAAGCCAATCTTGGTACATGTGCAAACGACACATTTCATTTCCAGTGGCACTTGCTATAAAGCACAGGAAGATATAATTTCCCACAGGGAAAGCAGCGGAAAGACAAGAGGTCAGGAAGGAGTCTGAGAGGAAATGTGAAGAAATACAGCTTTACTTAGAGGGTAATGGATGCCTGGAATCACTCCAGCAAAGACAAGAGGTAACCCGAGCCCAGACAGAATCCAGGCAGTGACAGTGACTGGTGGCAAGGGAGAGGAAGGGAGGTGATGGAGAATGAGTTAGGGTCTGAAATGACACAGTAGAGGTGCAGCCGGGCAGACCTGAATGGGCCAAGACGTCCTTCTCTGTCAAGAATTTACCATGGGCTCAATTCACCCAAATTCAAGACTCGGAAAAATATCTACTGACTTTCAAGAATGACAATACTGAAATCGTATGTTTTAAAAAAGCAGCTCTGAGGCCCTATGTACCTCAGGAAATGTGAGAAAACCACTTTCCTTGGGTTTTCAGTCTGGCCCTCACTTTGAATCATGTTTTAAAATATTGGCTTCCTTGTAAAAGGCATGAGCCTCATTAGCTCTCTCTGGATAGTCAGAGTCACTCCACTAATGTCGCAGCCATCTAAAACTGGGGCAGAGGGCATTAATGGAGTGGCTCCTCTTACAGATTTCTAAAGATAGCTACACTGGACCGTCAGCACATACCAGAAACCTTTATAAAATTAATTAAATTCATCCTGACACGCAACTATTTCAGCTTCAAACATGACATCATGAGTGTTATTATTACATTAGTAGGGACTGCACCCCTGCTCGCTTCGCCAGCCAATCCCGCCGTGAGCTCTTCCCTGCAGATTCTAAGTTCCTGCCAACGCATAACATGCAAACTGACTGACAATGTACTGACAGGATGCTTTTTACTCACACTGAGCATGCCTGAACGTTAAAGGAAACCCCAAAAAAGAGTTCAGAACTGCATGCATGCCAACTTCAAAGAATGCGTTTTATGACTCCAAGACCTGCATGCACGTTATAGAAGCTCCAGGTGTGTGGGTAATTTGTATTTCCTCTGTGGGGGTGGAGATGCATTGGGGGGGGTGGGGTTCAGTGAGGAAGATGAGGATGTAGGTGTGTGAGGGAGATAAAGAGTGAATGTGTGGATGATGTCTGATGGTGCTGGGAGGGAACCAAGTGCATGTGCTGAGTGTGAATGTTGTGGCATAAGAACATAAGAAGTTGCCTTACTGGGTCAGACCAAAGGTCCATCAAGACCAGCATCCTGTTTCTAACAGTGGCCAATCCAGGTTACAAGTATTTGGCAAATACCCAAACATTAACTAGATCCCATGCTTCTAAAGCCAGTAATAGCAGTAGCTATTCCCTAAGTCAACTTGACTAATAGCAGTTTATAGACTTCTCCAAGAACCGTTTTTAAACCCAGCTAAACTAACTGCACTAACCACATCCTCTGGCAACAAATTACAGAGTTTAATTGTGCGTTGAGTGAAAAAGAAGTTTCTCCGATTTATTTTAAATGTGTTACTTGCTAACTTCATGGAATGCCCCCTAGTCCTATTATCCGAAAGAGTAAATAACCGATTCATATTTACCCATTCTAGACCTCTCATGATCTTAAACACCTCTATCCTCTTTAGCTTTTCCTCATAGGGGAACTGTTCCATCCCCTTTATCATTTTGGTTGCCCTTCTCTATTCCTTCTCCAGTGCAACTAGATCTTTTTTGAGATGTGGCGACCAGAATTGTACAGAGTGCTCATGGAGAGATAGAGATGCATTATGACATTCTCCATTTTATTCTCCATTCCTTTCCTAATAATTCCTGTTTGCTTTTTTGACTGCTGCAGTACACTGAGCTGATGATTTCATTGTGTTATCCACTATGATGCCTAGGTCTTTTTCCTGGGTGGTAACTCCTAATATGGAACCTAACATCGTGTATCTACAGCATTGTTTATTTTTCCCTATATGCATCACCTTGCACTTGTCCACATTAAATTTCATTTGCCATTTGGATGCCCAATCTTCCAGTCTCACAAGGTCCTCCTGCAATTTATCACAATCTGCATATGATTTAACTTCTCTGCATAATTTTGTATCATCTGCAAATATGATCACCTCACTCATTGTATTCCTTTCCAGATCATTTAAAACTAAATTGAAAAGCACCAGTCGAAGTACAGATCCCTGAGGCACTCAACTGTTTACCTTTTTCCACTGAGAAAATTGACCATTTAATCCTACTCTCTGTTTCCTGTCTTTTAACCAGTTTGTAATCCACGAAAGGACATCACCTCCTATCCCATGACTTTTTAGTTTTCTTAGAAGCCTCTCAAGAGGGACTTTGTCAAACGCCTTCTGAAAATCCAAATACACTACATCTACCGGTTCACCTTTATCCACATGTTTATTAACCCCTTCAAAAAATGAAGCAGATTTGTAAAGCTAGTCTTCTCTTGGATAAATCCATACTGGATTTATATATGCTCTGTGATTTTAATCTTTAGAATAGTTTCCATTATTTTTCCGGCAGGCTCACGGATCTATAGTTTCCCGAATCACCCCTGAAGCCCTTTTCAAATATTGGTGTTACATTTGCTATCCTCCAGTCTTCGGGTACAATGGATTATTTTAATGATGTGTTACATATTTTTACTAATAGATCTGAAATTTCATTTTTGAGTTCCTTCAGAACCCTGGAGTGTATACCATCACCCTTGAAAACCATCTCCGGAACCAGTATCTTCCCAACACCCTCATTAGTAAACACAGAAGCAAAGAATTAATTTAGTCATATTGTGATGGCCTTATCTTCCCTAAGAGCCCCTTTTACTTCTCGGTCATCTAATGGACCAACTGACTCCCACGCAGGTTTCCTGCTTCATATATATTTCAAAACGTTTTTATTATGAATTTTTGCCTCCACAGTCATTTCAAATTCTCTCTCAGCCTGTTTTATCAATGCTTTACACTTAACTTAAAAATGCTTATGCTTTTTCCTATTTTTTCAGTTGGATCCTTCTTCCATTTTTTGAAGGATTTTGTTTTTTAGCTAAAAAAGCATCTTTCACCTTTTCACTATGCCAGTAATCGTTTGGTCTTCCTTCCACCTTTCTTAATGCGTGGAACACATCTGAACTGCGCTTCTAAGATGGAATTTTTCAACAATGTCCATGCCTGCTGTACACTTTTAACTTTTGCAGCTGCACATTTCAGGTTTTTTCTAAATATTTTCCTTATTTTATCAAAGCTTCTTTTTTGAAAATTTAGCGTTAGAATGTAGATTTACTTATTGTCCTCCTTCCAGTCATTAGTTCAAATCTGATCATGTTATGATCACTATTGTCAAGTGGCCCCACCACCGTTACCTTTCTCACCAAATCCTGCGTTCCACTAAGAATTAAATCTAAAATAGCTCCCTCTCTTGTTGGTTCCTGAAACAAGTGCTCCATGAAGCAGTCGTTTATTCCATCTAGGAACTTTACATCTCTAGCATGTCCTGATGTTACATTTACCCAGTCATTATTGGGGTAACTGAAATCTCCCATTATTATTGCACTGCCAAATTGGTTAGCTTCCCTGATTTCTCTTAGCATTTCATCGTCCGTCTCATCATTTTGTCCTGGTGGAAGGTAGTATACTCCTAACACTATATTCTTACTCAACACACATGGGATTTCTACCCATATAGATTCTACTCAGCATTTAGTCTCTTGTATGATCTTTATCCTGTTGGACTCTATGCCCTCCCAGACATAAAGTGCCACACCCTCACCAAGTCAATTCTCCCTATCATTACAATATAATTTGTACCCTGATATAGCTCTGTCCCATTGGTTATCTTCCTTCCATCAGGTAACTGAGATGCCAATTATGTCAATCTCATCATTTGCTGCTATACACGCTAACTCTCCCATCTTACTTCTTAGATTTCTGGCATTGGCATACAGACATTTCAAAGTGTGTTTTTTGTTTGTATTAACAACCTGTTTTTCAGTTGATAGGGATAATGTGGAATCCTTTAGCTCAGGTGCTTCTTTACTTAAAGGCACATGGACTGCTTTTGCTTTTATTGGAACCTCTCTGTTGGGATGCCCTAACTCTCCTGTTTCATTAGTATCCTTTAAAGATATCTTCCTCTGAACCATGCACTGCTGAGTGACTGTCGGCTTTCCCCCTTGTTCTAGTTTAAAAGCTGCTCTATCTCCTTTTTAAAAGTTAGCACCATGGTTTCCAGTGGTGTGAATGGCTGTGGAAGGTTGTGTGTGGGTGGAAGAGTGTGGAGGGGTGTATGTGAAGATATGAATCTGTGGGCTGTATGTGGTACCATGAGGGGGTGAATGTCACGGCGTGGGGAATCAGCTAGATGGGAGATTTCCCCAGCAGGAGCAGGGCCAGACTCTAGGACAAAGCCAGACAGGGTCTTCTGTCTCACCAACCACCTCCCCCTTGGGTTGAGCCTGCAGGTTTTGGTGGCCAGCAGGACTTTGGCTGGAACTGGAGTCAAGGGTCTACAGACAGGGCAGGCCCTGAAGACAAGGTAGGCAAAGGCGATGAGACAGGAACTGGAAGCAAAGCTGAAACTGGAGGCTGGGGCTGGAACCAGAGGCACAGGGAGGTACTGAAGGCAGGCAGGAGCTGGAGCTAGGCAGGGAGTGGAACAGAAGCCAAGGCTTGGGACTGGAGACAGGGACTGGAACTGGAGGCCCACTGGGAATAGGGGCCACAAGGAGGACGGAGCAAGACATGACAAGGACTAACAAGACAAGATTAGGACAGGACAAGACCACAAGAACAGAGCAAAGGAAGGATAATGCAGGCTATCAGTAAACTAACACAGAGCAAGGTACATATAAAACAGGACAAGGGAGAAACAGACAAGGAGGCCTAAGAAGGCCGCAAAACAAGGCAGAGCAAGGCTAGTAGGCTCTAAGACCACAGGGCTGGGCAAGAAGGCCAAGGAGGCCACAGAACAAGGCAGGGTAGGCAAGGAGGCTACAGGAAAAGGCAGGATTGCTGAGGAGGCCACAAGGCAAAGTACAACATGGAAGTAAAGCAAAGCAATGGATCAATGCAAAGAGCCAAGGTAACTCAAAGATGAGGCACCAAGTTCTGGGAGAGGCAGGGAAGAGGCACCAAGTTCTGGGAGAGGCAGGGTTAAATAGGGCTGGTCCTGCTGCGTCATGGGAACATCAAGGAGGTAGCTAGCACAAGTAAGAGGGTAGCTCCATGAGGACCTATACTGGCGAGGAGGCTGCTTAGCAGCCAGGATCGTGATAATGAGTGACTAGAGGTGAGTAGGAATACAGGGGCATTGAATGTTGCAACTGGGTTTGTGTGGGGGGGCGTGCAGATGGAGGTATGGTAGGCATGTGTGGGGGATGGTGGTGTGAGAGCAGGATAAATGGTCTAAGTGTAAGGGGAGAGAGCAGCATTGTGGGCACGCTCTTCTCCTTGCACTTTCCACTTTGACGTCCTTCCTACTGTCTTTCTACTTCTCGTGCTTTCTTCCTCCCTCTGGCACACACTGCACTTGTCTCTCCTCCCCCTCCCTCTCCCGCTACTCCCTTGACCACGTGACATGCAGTTCTCAAAAGGCTCGAGTTTTGCTTTTCCTCACTTGCTCCTTTGTCTGCTCCCGGTGCTTCCTCTCCCGGCTGCCCCGTCAGTGAAATCCCCGGGTGCTGCAGAGTTGTTTTTGTTTTGTTTGCCGGCTCCTCCTGAACCGTTGGTGCCAGGCCAGGACAGTGATTTGCAGGTGATTTTGTTAGAAAGCTTCTGCAATAGTCCCGTGTTTTTCATGGCCCCCTGGGGCTCTGCCCATGTTTCTGCCTCTAGGACCTGCCCTCCCATGGGTTATTGCTGGGTATTTGCATGCACTGTCGTGCTGAAGTGATCACCCAAGGCCCCTAATATTTTTATAATATAGAGAGATTTTTATTAATGCTGTACTCATTAGGATTGGCATCACAGTACATCAAACTTTTAATGGTAGAACTAGAAGAGACATTTTTGAATGGATGCCAAGACTAGACTTTTCAATTATTACCAGCACATGGATGACATTTTTATGACTTGGACTAAAGAAGAAGAGATTCAGTTTTACAATTCTTTTTATACGCTCCTTCCTTCAATCTGATTCACAATCAACTACTCCATGGAAAGAGCTAACTTTACAGATACAACCAGCTAATCAATAATATACATTTACAACCATCTCTGTTCAGAAAACCAACTGATGGATGCACTTATATTCACAGTTCCAGATTCCATCCTTTGCATATAAAAAGGTCCATTATTCACAGCCAAACCATACAGTATCACCTCATATGCTATGACTCTTATGAGGAGAAGTTGAAGGATCTGAATATGTATACCGTGGTGGAGAGGAGATGCAGGGGAGATATGATACAGACCTTCAGCTACCTGAAAGTTATTAATGATGCACAATCGACAAACTTTTTCCATTGGAAAGAAATCAGGAGAACTAGGGGTCACATAATAAAACTCCATTGAGGATGACTCGAAATATTTGTTCACGGAGAAGGTGGTGGATGCCTGGAATGCCCTTCCGGAGGAGGTGGTGAAGATAAAAACGGTGAAAGATTCCAAAGGGGCATGGGATAACCACTGTGGATCCCTAAAGGCTAGAGGATGGAAATTAAGAATTGAATGCATGGGGGTAACTTGCTGGTGCGGCAGTTACTACCCTAAGCTATTAAACCTTCATACTGTTGATGCAACTCCATCAATGCTCTGTGCTTTAACGGCAGGAGGAAAAGAGGAAAAGGGGAATTAGATTCAGACTGCAACCAACAAGGAAATTGGATTTTACAGTCTGGGAAAACAAATAAGCATGGGAGGGGGGGGGGGACAAATAAGCATGGGGGTAACTTGCTGGTGTGGCAATTACAATCCTTAACCAATAAGCCTGATACTTTGGATGCAACTCCAACATTGCTCTCTGCTCCAATGGCAAGAGGTAACAGAGAGTTGGACTCAGACAGCAACAAACAAGGGCCCTGATTTTGCCGGTTTTGGGAAACTAAGTAGGGGAATGACCTGTGACCTGTATGGCGTGGCAGATGCTTCCATAAACTTGCTGGGCAGACTGGATGGACCGTTTGGTCCTTTTCTGCCATCATTTTCTATGTTTCTATGACTCAAAAGACAGGGACAAACATCTCAAAGTCCTGACTGAATCCTACAAACCAAAAGGCTATAAATCGAAAATTATATCCAGATAAATTGCATCTCCACTTAAAACACCCAGGGCAAACCTACTGCAATATAAAGAGCAGGATACCCCTTGTAGTAACATACAACCCAGAGCTAGAAATAAAATGAGGAAAATCATAAAAACGGGCCTACAGCCATAACTCCTGAAAGAAATAGTCCCTCCTCCTCCAATACTAGAACTTTCTGGCAATCACCTAATCTAAAGCAAAATTAGAAAGAATCAAGTTCCAAATAAAAGTCAGAAAGAAGAACCTGCCAGAGAGCCCTACAGAACACCAAGCTATCCGCATGGGAAAAATAGTCAACATAAGGAGACTCTATGTATGATCCTCTTCTAATGTAGTATGCCAGTGTTTCTGGAGCTCATCCTGGAGTACCTCCCTAAGCCAATCTGGTTTTCAGGATACCTACAATAAATATGCATGAGATAAATTTGCATGCAGCAGAAGCAGTGCCTGCAAATCTATCTCATGCGTATTCATTGTGGATATTCTGAAAACCAGACTGGCTAGGGGTTACTCTAGGACAGGCTTGAGGAACGCTGGCATATATATTATTCAATGCAGAAAATGCGACGAGGGATGCTACATCGGGCCAGAAGTTACAGACAGGAACAAACCTGCCCAGACACAAGATAACACGATCACAAAGAAGAGCGAAGGCAATACCTCCAGAGTGGATCATTTTTCCACACCAGACCACAACATCAATGACCTTATGATTGCAGTACTAAAAGGAAAATCCAGAACCATCCAAGGAAGTGTGGCATTTTGAACCTGAAATGATCAGACACTTCAAAACAACCATGAAAGGTCTTTAACAGCGTCACAAGCTGTCAAACTCGCTACCGGAAATATTTCTGCTGCCTCTCTGTTGTCTTTTATTACTCTGCAAATGCATCATCCCCTTTCACCTCCTTCCCCTCTTCACACCACCATTGTAATGTAATCCGCGATTCACTTGTATATTCAGATAACGTCATCTTTTTCCTTGACTTGCTCATTTTGATTTGACCCTATGAAGGGAGTATTAGCTCCTAAAAGCTGGTCAAGTGAGATATTGTAGGTCTAATAAAGAGGTGTCACCGTATTTATTTATTTATTTTTGTAGTTGGCCTTTCTCTGTGTGCATTCAGCTGGAATATGGCAAGCACACCTCTTCTTCATTTTATTTAGAAACTGAAGGTTAACCGGTAGATTCTGTGAGCTTCCGTTGTCAGATGGGACAAAAGATTTAAAGTGAATTAGATTTTCTACAGCGCTGGTACATAAAGCTGCAGATCCCAAAGCCTTGTGATTTGTGTACCGAGCCACACAGAATTCACATTTGGGGCTGATGTAATAAGCCATACTGAGTCTACTATGGGTTTTTTTACTTAGTGTTTCAGTCTGGGGTTTTGTGGCACTAATGTTGCTCTGGTATGTAAAAAGGGCTTTAAACCCCCCCAAAAAAAACCTGCATTAAAAAACCTGCGGTAGGCTTATCGCGTCTGATGCAAACTGTAGGGTAATAACCTTATTAACTATTGCTCTGCAAGGGAAGGAGGTGCGCTAGCGGGGAAGCTGCTCGGCGTGTCTCCTACTACCGCAGGACATTTAACACCTGCTCAGAGACAAAACTTTAAACTTTGCTCGGGCCAGCCCGGTAAGTTTCCTGACCTTTACAGCACGCGGAACCACCACTCCCTCTCACAGAAATAAAGACTGGTCCGGTGGGTCCGCCCAGCCCCTCCCCCTCTCTTTTTTCCTCTGGCTCACCATAAATGAAGTCGGCAGCAGGTCCAAAATAAAGTCAGCCAGCAGGTCTAGACTTCGGTCCTCTTCCCAGCTCCTTCCCACTCCATTTAGAAAATTAAATTGAGCTATGCAATGCCCAAGCCACCTAAATCCCCCCCCTCCCTGCCCGGGAACCCCTCTTAACCTAAGTAAACTTGATTAATAGTAGTTAATGGACTTCTCCTCCAAGAACTTATCCAAACCTTTTTTTGAACCCAGCTACACTAACTGCACTAACCACACCCTCTGGCAACAAATTCTACTTCATAGGGATCTGCCAGGTACTTGCAACTTGGACAGGAATCTGGGCTCGATGGACCTTGGTCAGACCCAGCAGGGCAATTCTTACGTTCTTATGTGCCGTCTCTCCTTTGCTCACTGTCACCTTTCTGAGTGACTTCAGCTACTACAGCAGTTCCTTATGTAGAGTTCCCTATCACTTTTTTTCTAAAACTCCGCCTGCACCAGTGAAGATAAAATTCATTAACAGACAGTGGTGAGGGTGACACTTATGGGATAAGAGAAAGTTGCGTCATGTTACACTGGGTTGCTGAGAGAATAACATCTGCTTGTAAAGTTCCCTTCTGCATCCTTTCACCCACATTTGAGTAAAGGTAAAGAGTCACTCCCAGGAGCACCAATTAACTAAGTTATTATTAGGAGTATTAGCTGCAGATACAATGCATACACATCTACTTTGTGGTTAATTACCGTATGGAATGATGAGGTGTTCCGTTTACAGAGCTACTTGCCACTTTTAAATAAAATAACTATTATCACCAGAGTCTTTCACCTCTCATTTCAGAGCTCAAATCCAGTTTAGATCAGTGCTGACTAAAAGTCAATTCCATTGGGAGACTTTTTTTTGCTAATCTGATGGAACACAGATGGACTTACTCCAGTTCCCACAATGCAGGTGTCCACATCATTAAAACCATCATCACAGCTGGCACTAACCGGCCTCCTAGTTGGCAAACTAAAAAGATGGCCCAAGGAGTGACTAAACACAGAACGTGAGCTCCTCGCTCTCCTTCCAGCAGCGTTTCTTCCAGAACACGTTTCATACACACTGGTAGGGTCAGCATGCAAGGTGTGTACCACCACTGCCCAAGTTGTACCTGCCCCGTGAGGAAGCGCGGGACTCCATGTCCCACTGTAACATAGTAAGTGATGGCACACAAAGACCAGTCGGGCCCACCTAAGTCTTCCCAGTTGAGATTCCTCCACTTTGGGAAGGGCAGCATTTAAATTCCCATATGCAACCCAGCACCAGCTCTCAACCCTTTTCCTACCACTGCCTTCCATATTTGTACCAAGCATGCCCAAAATCTGTTTAAAAGTGCCTGGCCTCCAGCAGCTCTGCTGGTATGCTGTTCCAGGCCTTGTCGTCACTGATGGAATTCTAGCAATCACTCCCATCCGAATAGCTGCCTTTTGCAATGCACATTGTAGTCAGAACTCATAGCCAATCTATCCATTAGCAGATAAATAGAAACAGAGAATACGATGGCAGATAAAGACCGTTATAAGGCCCATCTATTCTGCCCATAAATACAGAGAAAGCGTGCTGGGCTGCCAGAATGCTCTTAAAACATTTAACTGAAATTTGTCTCATTGTTTTCATCTTGGCAATTAAAGTTTGGCCAGACATTAAAATAACTAATAAGTTAAAACAGAGCGTGCCTCGCATCTAAACTCAGGTACTGGCTTCAGTCCATACAATCTCAATCTAACTCTAGTAGAGTATCCGGCAATAAATTTCATCAGCTGGAAAAGCCCCCTTATGTCCATTAGTTTAGACAAGGGAAATATTTATGTGCATGTGTCATACTGCCACCTCAGCAAAGCTCTTCATGCTGAATTCCAGCCATGTTTAGGAGTAGGCACTTACAGCATGTGCTCCTTGGATGGTCCGTGCAAGGGTCATTCCTTTCCACACATATATGTCACCATTTAATGCGCCAGAATACGTTACTTCATCTCTTGCACAGGCGAGGCACAGTATCGTCTGAAGATCACCCGTCCTGCCAAACACTCCACGTTTTGGGGTTAAGGAATTGCCACACAAACTCCAGAACTGCAAAAGAATATATTCCAAAAAAAAAAAGGTTATTTCAGAGGATTTAATGTACATTTTCACAAGTTTCAATCTCAGGCACTAAGTATGAGTGCAAATAAATTTATGAAAAAATTATATGCAGGACAAAGAGCTCAAGACAGCGTCTCTTATATCTTAACAATTTAATTGGAGTTCTTCCAAAATTTACAGCATAAAAGCAAACAAATCATAACATGCAATCATGATAGAGTAATAAGTAATGCGGTAACGGTTTATGTGGCCTAAAATACTTGTCAGGTTCCTCCCTATTTGCTACAGAAATAGAAAGGTGAAATTATGCAAAAGCAGGTCCAGTGACGATCAGCACATAGAATTATTATTCTAGCAAGCACAACCAGGGTGGTAGACTTTAGCCATAGACAGGCCTTTGCAAGAACGCTAAAAATCCCCATCAGCAAATTTGATGAATAATAGGCCATAATTACAATAACAAATGTTTCTTTTCTAAATGGAGACAAGCAGCTGTATTCTTAATTACAGCTTTGAGGCTGAGAGACCAGCAGACCGGGTCTGTACGACAGAGTATGTCACCATGCACTTAACCATAACAAGCGCTGTCTATCTAAGTCCCTTTCTGCTCAACACTCACTCTTCTTTATTTCAAGTCCAAAACGAAGGACTCTGTTGTGTGCTGAAACACTTGCATGCTGATTACGAATATTTCCAGAGGAGACGTTGGATTTGGGCATCTGCAACGTACCCGTCGGCTCCAGATCTAATGCATATCAATACTCATGCACAAAGCTGAACCAGCATGTACATACAGAAAAAATAAACAACTTACCTCCCACTTATTATTAGACTCTCCATTAACTATGGAATATGATTATGGAATATGATTAGACTCTCCATTAACTATGGAATATGATTACCATTAGTTTAATTGTTATTTGTTCTTAATATTTGTTCTTAATTTTGTTTTCAATTGTTCTTATTTAATTTATTATGTACACCTTATTTCATTTTGACTGTAAAGCTTGTTGCTAATTTACTGTTTATTGTAAACCGAGGTGATGTTATTAACGTGCCGCGGTATATAAAAAATTACGAAATAAATAAATAAATTAAATAAAAAGCTACATGTGCCAGGAACCTCAATCCCTCTTCATGTGGGTTGAAAGAAAACCAAAGGTCCATCATGTCCAGCCGTCTTCTAATTGCCTTTGCCTTACAGCTTTCTCTTGTGTGGCATAAGCCATTGCTTGGCGACCTTTTCAAGCCAAGGCACACCCTACATTAACAAAAATATTGTAGAGCACACCATCCTCCATGTGGCAGACAGTGAGCACATGGAGAGGACTTATAGTCCAAAGTACAGCTAGGGAAGCACTGCGAGTCCCACCAGTCTCTTCCAGATTTTAAAGCAAAGGGGTGGAGGAGGGGCAGAGACACAGATGAACTCATCACAATGGGCCAGTTCCTTCTGTACCCAAGTGCAGGAGAAGGGACAGGTCAGTGTGATGTGGACAGCTGGCTCTCAGTTAGTTACCTCGGCTGCCACATGTGGCTGTCAGAGCTCCTTCACTACTACTGTTCCCAACACCCGGAATGGGTCACATTCAGCGCTCAGGGCATGCTCTTCACGTCTCACTCAGCCCGGGGATATGGCAAAGGTTGGAAGAGCTCGCGGAGGAGATTCACGAGGGGGAAGATGAGGAGCTGCTGTGCGCAATGTGAGGGCCAAATAAAAGCCGGGCCCCGCTATCCATGCCCTGCATGTTGCCCTTTAATTACAACACTCCAGGGCTCATGCTAGGCATGTATGATTATACATGTTCTGAGAAAGGAGCTCCTCCATGTTTAAGAGCCTTGGGGAGGCCAATACTCAGCGCTACTTAGCCGGATATCTGGTAGGTGGGCAGTAGGCACACATTGAGGTGGCACTTCTTATCCAGCTAACTTAGGCCTGGATTTTCTAAGTTCACAGAACTTAGAAAATCCGGCGGTAACGGGGGGGGGGGGGGGGGGGCGGGCAAAGCGGGGAGTGGGGCCTGCGAAAGCCGGCAGCCATCGCGCACCACCGCGGTGCGCGATGGCTGCCGGCTTTCGCACCAAATAACTACACCATAAAAGATGTAGTTATTCAGCGCGCAACTGGCGGCGATAAGGGTCTTTAATTTTTGCCATCAGTGATGTCTTCGCGGCGTCGGCCCCAGTGCCGCCCCGACTCCTCCCCTTCCAGTGATCCCCTTAGCCAGGTAAGTAGCGTTAGTCATACCTGCCGTACAGCAGGTCTACCCTGACTAGATACAACTTATCCGGCTAAGTAGCGCCGAATACAGGGATATTCAACAGTATAGCCGTGCAGCGGAATAACCCATGTAAGTCAGCTGGCTAACTCACATAGACATTTTCTTCTGAATAGTGAGACTCACATGTTTAAGGGACTCTTGCTGCTGTGAGGTACTGAGAGCAGAGCCCAGGCACTAGCCTGGATCTGAGCATCGCCCAGTGGTGACATTTCTGTGGCACATCTGATCAGGTCTGAAGGCTCACGGTTTGGAAAACACTGCTCTAAACCCTAGAAGCTTTTAAAGCATGAGGAAATGGTCTGAATTACAATTGACAACTGTCATTTAGGGGCCAATGAATTAAAGTGCGGTAAAGCTATCACAAGAGTTAAGGTGCGTTGAAAGCGCTATTAGCATGAGCAAGCTAGATTTTCACACGGCATTAGCGCTGTTTACATGCATTAATTAGCCTGTGATTGTTTTACTATAAAACATATGGTAATGAGGTAATGAAATACAAAACTATGCAAAAAGTTCATTACCTATTAGTGCAGCGAAAAAATACATGCACAAACTGCTTCACAGCTAAATTAATGCAAAAAACTTAGGGGAAGGCATGGTTAGGTTTTGGCAGTATCATCCACATGTAAAGTACACATGCACTTTCTGCCTCATTTGCTTATCATTAACATCAGCCGTTAGTACATGTGATAAATGTTGCGTTTACGTATGTTAACAGCCAGTGATGGCACATTTTAGTATATAACCCACTTAATCTCGTTTTCTATTCTTTGCTTTGTGTGTTGGTATCAAATGTAAGCCAGTGACAAATTTTCTTTTTTACTAGCTTAATTCAAACCTTTCATCTGATCACACAGAGGAGCTTTTTGAGCTGGTAAAAAAAATGTTAAAAAAAAAAAGGAATCTTATTCGCAGACCGACGTATCTGCTTCCCTCTACGTACATCAGAACCCCAACTCGCTGTATTTGTGCAAGCCTGAGGGGAAAAGTTCTGATTTCCATTAAAACGCTCCCCTCAGATCTCGTGAAGAATGGGGGTTCCCAGCCTTGCCCGGCCCTGCTCCCCCCATTCTCCCAAGCAGGCTCGGGTATACAGGTGGAAACGAGAAGGGTTGTTTTTTTTTTTTTAAGGTCCTTGAAACACTGGTCAGCGTACAAGTAAAAACAACTTCTTATTCTGAGCTAGCTTCCTCTTGTCTTCTCTTTGGAACATGCAGTACGGAGTGGCCTACTTGCCGAAGAGAAGGAGGTTGGGTTGGTTTTTTTTTGGACAAAAAAAAAAAATGTGTTTTAGAATTCAGCGTAAATTATGTAAATCATTTCAGTGAAGAAACTGCTACATAGTATATCTCAGGACTGCAGACATCTGACATGATCCTCGGGATCGTTAGAACATAATTTGTTGCTTAGTTTAATGCCGTGTAAATGTGATGTCTTCAGGGAGGTTGGGGACTGCTTGCATTAAAATGAATTGGAAGGGAATATATCAAGGAACGTGCAGTCTTCAGCCATTTTCTAATCTTGCTCTGCTTATCCCTGTTGCTTAACCTGAGGAACAGGAAAATCTCTAGAGCAAATGGTGCCATGGGCAAAAAAAAAATCATCCATGGCTAACCCCACCCTTCTCCAGGTCGTTGGCACAGGTGAGCAGGAGAAGGAATGCAGACACGGAGGGCCGGTGCAAGGGTATTAAGCATCCTAGGCAAAACTTATAGCCCAGCGTCCTCCCCACCTACAGTCCTCTCTACACAATTAAAAATTATGCTCACTTTCTCACACTCCTGTTCTCTTTTGTTCACACACACACTCTCACTCTCACACACACACATTCCCTCTCTTGCACATACACACTCTCACATGCACACACACACTCACACACACACACATTCCCTCTCTTGCACACACACACTCTCACATGCACACACACACTCTCACACACACACACACATTCCCTCTCTTGCACACACACACACACACACATTCCCTCTCTTGCACACACATACTCTCTCTCACACACACACACACACACACACATTCCCTCTCTTGCACACACACACACACACATTCCCTCTCTTGCACAGATGCTCACTCAGGCTGGGCTTCTCCTCCTCTGTTTTTCAGGACACCAGCAAGGATGGGCTCCACTGACAGAGCTTCTTGTTCTTCAGCTGCCGGAGGGATGGGCTTCGCCAATGATCCCATTGGACTTCTTAATCTTCAGCTGCCGCTGGACAGGGGCTCACACTAGGAATTTTGCCACCCCCTGCTGAACGTGTGAGAGAAGGGGCTCACAGCATGAGACTGCCTTCTGTTGCATGAAACTGGGCTTGTCAGCCTGGGGCACCTCTTATCTCACGGGACTCTGGGCGATTGCCCAGCTTGCGCTACCCAAAAGTCAGCACTTTGGGTAGGAAACATGCTTTAAGATAAAATATTCAGGTGAATTTTCAAAGTTGTCACGCATGTAAATGTAATATACGATCGTAGCAATTTTCAAAAGCCACTGACCCATATATATGCGCTCATGTTGTAAAATCGGCTGTACGTGCGCAAATGCCACCTCTATCACGTAAGTGGGGGGGATTTTGTCAGGCACACACGCAGACGCAAATGCCCATTTCTCCAGTTCATTCCCAGTTTGCCCCGGTAAAAGATAGTACTTCCTAATCCCCCTAGCTAGGTAGTCTCCCTTTTACCCCGTTAGCCCCAGTCCTTCAAACCCCACTGACTATCTCTGATTTTTTAAATTTTAAAACTTACACGCCATCCATTGCAGAAGTAAAGTTACGCGGTGGGGGACCTCGACACAAGCTTGTGTGCATAAAGACTTACAGACCTGGAACACCCATGCCCCGCCCAGATTCCGCCCATGCCCCGCCCCTTTCCTGACTTCCCGATCTGTGCGCGTACTCGGGTGCCTCTTAAAATCCGTGTGGCGCGCACTGGCCCAAGATACTCACCTATCTCCCAGCTTTGGTGCAGGTAGGGCTTTTAAAATCCTCCTGTTAATGCAGGTAAAACCTATTAATAATTCAATGGCATACACTGTAGCAATTTTCAAAAGCCCACTTACAAGGGTAAAGGGCATTTACGCCTGTAAAACCCAGTATATAATTAAAATTAGTTTATTACTATTAATCAAGGAAAAGTACCCAAGGAATGGCTTATGACAGCATTTGTTAAAACCCAGTTTTGAGCGTGTAAATGCTTTTGAAAATCAAGCCCATAGTTCTCAGGTAGCACAAGCTGAGTCACTGTTCTGATTTTATTTTCAATCGCAAGGGATTAATGTTTAAATGATCTAAAAAAATTCCTCCAGCTTAAAATTCTGACCACGATGAACACAGGTAAAAATCTGGCACCTCTGCGCTAACATCAGAACTCCGCGCAGTACCCACAAAGATGTACAAATATAAATATAGCAAGACCAGCTGAAAATAAGATTTCTGGAAGCCAAGAGCATGACGAAAATGTTATTCCAAGAAAAATAGGATAATGTTAGACTTGTAAAGTATACCAAGCCAAAACAGAACGGCGTCCCAGGCGTTCGACCGAACAAAAAAGCAACAAAATCAAGAAAGCAAGCATATGGATATTTTAAAAATGCTAGTCTTTATGATTTTAGGTCATTAAAAATATTAATAGGGAAAGAGCTTCCCCAGTTTTCAGGCTAAAAACACTCAGTAACATTAGACATCTTATACACAAGGCACAAAAAAAAAAAAACCGACCCGGTATATTCCCAGTTCTGAATCCTCTACAGGAAGTGATAGCTTTCTTTAGAGCGACAAAAGAATTATCAACGATGATGTAGGTGAGATTTGATTTCTCGCAGGCCCTTTCTTAAGATGGAATAATTTAAATAGACAAAATAACCCCTGTGATACCTGAAGAAGAGGGAGCAGTGTGGTCCTAAAAGCCCCCCTGTAGGAAACCCTCTTTTGACGATCTCTCTATTGGTATATCACAACCTGCAAACAGTCCAGCTGGTAGCATAACCCAGCTGAAATCTCTGCAGCAAAGTAAATCCCGTTTTGGGGTTATTTTTTTTATTGTGTGTTGGAGGGGGGGTTCTGGCGATGAGTCATTTTATTATAACTAATTACTGCTGGCCAAAGCTATTTCAGCACTGGCAAAAAAAAAAAAAAAAATATATATATATATATATATATCTTTCTGAATCTTCTGATGTAAGAAGTAATCAAGCTAATGGAAGCCCTTAAACTGCATGATGGGCACTGGCATTAAATCAGAAGCCTGTTCAGCCCAGCTAACAAATGCCTCTCCGGTGCTAGTGCAACAATATTAGTTTAACCTTTGAGAGGCAGGCACTGCCAAAGGGAAACAGACACGAATCCCTAACGCTCTCTGCAAAGCAGAAGAGCACGTTTTTCCTTCTCATTTTCGGCGTACGATTTTACCCTCCAGCACGCGCTCACACGGTGCAATAGACCGACGCGCATTAAATATGTCGAAACGGGGAGGCCTACCGTGGAGACATCGCGCCGTTCGGCATCCGGGTGAGAGGACTGAGTGACCAGCTGTTGAGAACCCCGCCCCCTTCCTTTTTTGGGAAACCGGAAGTGAAGGGCTGCTCGATAAAAGCTGTGAGCAGCAAGGAAATACCGGAGGCCTACCGTGGAGACATCGCGCCGTTCGGCATCCGGGTGAGAGGACTGAGTGACCAGCTGTTGAGAACCCCGCCCCCTTCCTTTTTTGGGAAACCGGAAGTGAAGGGCTGCTCGATAAAAGCTGTGAGCAGCAAGGAAATACCGGAGGCCTACCGTGGAGACATCGCGCCGTTCGGCATCCGGGTGAGAGGACTGAGTGGCCAGCTGTTGAGAACCCCGCCCCCTTCCTTTTTTGGGAAACCGGAAGTGAAGGGCTGCTCGATAAAAGCTGTGAGCAGCAAGGAAATACCGGAGGCCTACCGTGGAGACATCGCGCCGTTCGGCATCCGGGTGAGAGGACTGAGTGACCAGCTGTTGAGAACCCCGCCCCCTTCCTTTTTTGGGAAACCGGAAGTGAAGGGCTGCTCGATAAAAGCTGTGAGCAGCAAGGAAATACCGGAGGCCTACCGTGGAGACATCGCGCCGTTCGGCATCCGGGTGAGAGGACTGAGTGACCAGCTGTTGAGAACCCCGCCCCCTTCCTTTTTTGGGAAACCGGAAGTGAAGGGCTGCTCGATAAAAGCTGTGAGCAGCAAGGAAATACCGGAGGCCTACCGTGGAGACATCGCGCCGTTCGGCATCCGGGTGAGAGGACTGAGTGACCAGCTGTTGAGAACCCCGCCCCCTTCCTTTTTTGGGAAACCGGAAGTGAAGGGCTGCTCGATAAAAGCTGTGAGCAGCAAGGAAATACCGGAGGCCTACCGTGGAGACATCGCGCCGTTCGGCATCCGGGTGAGAGGACTGAGTGACCAGCTGTTGAGAACCCCGCCCCCTTCCTTTTTTGGGAAACCGGAAGTGAAGGGCTGCTCGATAAAAGCTGTGAGCAGCGGCGCGCAGCCGCCGGCGCGCCTAAGCCGCGAGCCAAAGGGGCGCGCCCCTGGGCGATTTTCTCAGTCTCAGTTCCTGACCCGGAGATGGGGAAAAAGCGAAAATTGAAGATCGTAGCCTCCACACCGGTACCAAAAGAAGTGAGAGGACCAATGGACTCGCATGTTAGAAGGGTGAGTCCAGTCTCTAAGGAGACAGTGTCTGATTTGTCATCATCATCGGGTGCATCAGCCAGCCCTGCCCAAGAACCAGCTCCAAATGAATCTCTAGGAAGCGGTGGGATTAGCATGTTTCAAGCTAATCCACGCTTAACAGAGACAATAATATCAAGTGCACCAGCAGAAAATATGACAGGAGAAAAAGTGGAAGAAGGAGAGACCCTAGGGGAAAGCAACCAGGGATTAACATCAGAACCTGAAAATATTACCCTGCTGGATGTTTGGAGGGTTGTGAAAAACATGGAGGGAAAACTATCCCAATCCATAGCTCAGTCCACTATTAATCTTACAAATGTTAAGAAGGTGGTGGAGGAACAAGGTAAACGAATTGAAGTGTTGGAAGCTACAAATGTTACTTCAATATCTCAAATTTCATCTCTTCAAAGTGCTGGGGCCACATTTATGAAAGATTCTATGATTATTTATAAACAAATGGAAAATTTAGAAAATAATTTGAGAGCTAAGAACTTGCGTCTCCTGAATTTTCCAATTACAAGACTTTTGTCAGCGGAAGAACTATTTAAGAAATATATCAGAGAAATTTTAGGAATAACTAAAGATCTATTAATTTCTAAGATTTATTATCTTTCTAATCAAAAAAGAGCAGTTGTGGCACCTGAGGGGGGAATAGATATGTTATCGGAACAGAGCCCTAATTTAACATCTTTTCTAGAGGCGTCTATGGACGATATACAAACCAGAGCAACATTGATTGTTGCTTTTAGTTTGGAGCAGGAGAAAAATTTAGTCCTACAAAAGTACTTTAGAAATAAGGTATTTAAGTTTTGTGGGCAGACCATCCAGGTCTTTCCTGACGTTTCTAGGAATACCCAGATGAGAAGAAAAATGTTTGTTTCTTGCTTTAAAAGAGAGAGTAGTGGCACTTGGTGCCACATATTTTCTCAAGTTTCCTTGTCGTTGTATAGTAATGTTTAATAAAAATAAATTTGTATTTCTTGAGCCTACACACCTAGAAACTTTCCTAAATGATAAAGAAGGACGAGATGTTATCACAACAGATTAAAGATCCTGGTAGTATAGATAAATTACTCCACATTATTTCATTTGAATGAAAAATTTCTTTTGTTAAATTGCTAAATGCCTCCCATGATGTGGACTTTATTTAGGAGTACATGTAAAAAAAATGTTTCTTCTTGAAGTACATACGTATGTTGATAATATGAATGTAACTTAAATTTCTTTTTTTTTATTCATTGTAAAATGTTTAAGAAATTTAATAAACAATAAATTAAAAAAAAAAAAAAATATGTCGAAACGATCACAGGGACCACGTCGACAGCAAGAGCGGGGTTAAACCGTCCCAGGCAATTCACAAAAGTGAATCGAAGAGGGAGGGTAAAGAAAGGATAAATAAATCTCACAACAAAAACGCGGGGAAAGATCTCCGTTTATGCGACGGCACGATTTACTGCGAGGTGTCAGCAGCACCCGAGCCCGGTCTTCCCTATCGCCCATCGCCATCTTTTTTTTTTGTTCATTTTTGCAAATCGCACTAAGAAAGAAATCGCACTAAGAAAGAAAGGTCTCATCCGAAACGCGACCCCCAGCATCAGCTGACATCTCCTTCAGGGGGAGCGGTGAAACAGGCCTCTCATCTGGGATATGCCAGCTCTCCGCCAGACCGCATCTCAGGCACTAATTTACTGCCCTTGCCTGTGAAGCTGGAGATCTGGACTCACCCAATGGTTTTTTACTTGTACGCTGTGGTAAAAGTTCATCTACACAAAATGAGTCGCCATTAGGTTTGGCAGAGTTGGGCGACTTTAAATTCTGATTTCTTTTTAATCTCCCCCCCCCTTTTTTTTTCTTTTAAATATTATCCCCCATCCCAGACGGCATGAAACAGATAACTCGAGTACCCTTGAGGACTCATCCAAAACTTAAACCTTTCAGCAGGAGGTAAGAGACAGCCGCACCAAAGGCAGCCCTTCTTCCCTCTCTCTCTCTGACTGGGCTCAAGCTTGTCAGCTTCATGACACAGCCCAAACCCTGCTGGCCCAGTCAGAAGAAAGAGTCAAACAAGTTGCCTATGCCACAGCACATAGCGCTACGGCCCATGTCAGGGGCAGCTCTGTCTAAAAAGACAGCGTCCTACAGCACACAGCCTCAGCGAGGATCTGCGGGTTAGGAGCTCTTAGTCATCTCTGACTTAAGAAAGTTATAAAACAAAACAGCTTGACTGTAAAGTACAAATGGCAGCCTTCCGGAAAACGGTTTTAATTCAGTTTTACAGTATAGAATTGGCTCAGTGGCTTAGTCTACCGGTTTGACATTTATATTTTTTGCCTTAATTAGAGAAGCAATAACATCATTTATAGTCTGTCTTGCAAAAAAAAAAAACGTATGCAGCCATTACATTTCAGGCTTGGCTAACTCAATTTCCTTTTGAAATTGAATTGCTTAAATGACAACCATGCCAATCTTCCCTTAATGCACATGCACTCATACAAAAAATTATTATTTTGGCACGGCACACTAGATTCTATCGCTCCGTTTCAATAGGAAGATAAGCAGAGATCTGTCAGAAAACAGCACTGCACAAAAAAAAGTTCCGGAAAACATAAAACCACAAGCCAAGAAACTGCAGATCATTTGGAACAGGCTAGCACAGTGACTCAGCTGCTCAATCTTTTCATAACCATTGACCCAATAAAGGTTTTTGCTTTTTTAAACATATCTTTATTCACAAGACAACACATACAAATCCAGCAAGTGTATAAGAAAAGGAGAAATAAAATAGTAACAGCAAGTAAATGGTGGTGGTGGAGGAGTGGTAATTTAATCCCCGATGTGAGTTTTTAGAATGGCTATCAATCTGATGGTGGCCGAATCTGTTTCATCTCGCTAGCCCCTGTTACTGCTGGCTAAAGGACGGCAAATCTGGGTGGCTGCCAAAATGCCACTGCGGCCAGAACCAATGCCTGTCGCAAATTTTGTGTTATGTTCACACAGGCGGACACGATCGAGCACCTAAAAGCAATTGGCCATGCTGCACCCTTACATTTTTTTGATGCACGTGCACCAACAGAACTCCTCTGCACTTACGGGCCGATTCAGTAAAGTCCGCGGGAGAGCGGGCAAATGCCCGCACAATACAGTATTTAAATTATGCCCGGCAGTAGAAACAGGCAAAAGGAGGCGTCCCTAGTGCCTCCTTTTTGACAGGAGCGGCGGCTGTCAGCGGGTTTGACAGGCGACGCTCAATTTTGCCGGCGTCGGTTCTCGATCCCGCTGACAGCTACGGGCTCGGAAACCAGTTGCCGGCAAAACTGAGTATCCGGTTTTCGACCCGACAGCCGCCGGCCGACTTCAATTTTTTTTTTCTTTTTTACCCTTCGGGACCTCCAACTTAATATCGCCATAAAGAAATTAGCGCCTACCTTTGGGTAGGCGCTAATTTCTGAAAGTAAAATGTGCGGCTTGGCTGCACATTTTACTTACTGAATCGTGCGGGCGTACCTAATAGGGCCGTCAATATGCATTTGCATGTTGAGGGCGCTATTAAGTTCAGCGGGTTGGACGCGCGTTTTCCGCCCCTTACTGAATAAGGGGTAAGGGATAACGTGCGTCCAATGACAGTTAACAGTGCACTCCGTCGGAGTACCGATACAGTACAGTGTATCTGTTGGAGCGCACTGTACTGTATCGGCCTATTAGCAAACACACACAGAGAGCCGAGATCAGCATTTACATTGTCCAGTTGACAGGGCCTTTGCTTTCCTCCCTCTTGAAAGCAGCCTGATATTCAAAAGATCTAGGAGCTTAGCTTTAAGAGACAGGTGCCTCAATGCGGCCACTAGAAAAACTCCGCCCCCCTCCCTCTCCACCACCACTGAATACCTAAATTTAGGCAGCTTAAAAGTGGGTAGGATTTTGGGAGGGGTCAATTCTGGGGACAAATTTCAAATGTCGGGTACCTAAAATTAGGTGAATTGATGGCACGTCTTTTTTTGTTGTTGTTATTTTTCACTTTTTTTTTTTTTTTTTAAGAAAATTTTGAAATAAACAGAAGTCATTATCAGGAAAAAAAGAAAACAAAATGACAACTCGAGTGCAGAGAGTTAGACAACTGACCAAAAGCTAACAATTCTCAATCTATAGTATCTCTGAATTCAAAGTATTAATCGCACGCGAATCATTCTTATCTCGCCATGCACTGAAAGATGGTAACTTTCAAACCGGCCGGCATGCGCATATTTGCGCGCAAACGTCGGCACGCGCCCAGATACATGCATACTTATGCATATGTGTTATAAAATAGCCTGGCCCCTGCGCGCACATGCGTGCCAAACTTTAAATGTGCACACGCAAATCCCGCTTCTATCGCGTAAATTGCAGGATTTAAAAAGGGGCAGGCGACGAAGCCATTCCCAGTTTTACCAGCTCCTCCCCAGTTTGCCCAGTTAAGAGTCAGGTCCTCCAACCTCCCCCCCCACCTCGGTTTGATAGCCTTCACTACCCCCAGTTAGCCCCGACCCTTAAAACCCCGCAGATCTGCCTAGTTTTCTTTAAATTTTAACTTACACGGCGTCCACAGCAGAAGAAAAGTTACACGGCGGGGGCCGGGGCCTTAGCGCGCACCGAGTCGCATCGGTATTTACACGCATGTCTTAGGTTCACGCCCCGACCTGTCCACGCCCTGCCCAGACCACGCCCCGCCCCTTTCTGAAAACCTTCGAGATGTGCGCGCTGCGGGAGATACGCGCGCATCTTGGTTGGCTTTTAAAATCCGCTCAGCGCGTGCAAGTCCCAGTTCTTCACGCGCCACCCTAATTTGCCAGCCGTCACCACCTCACACTCGCACCAAATTCCACCGTGCTTGTTCACCTTCTTTCCAGTTCCTAAGAATTATCTTCAGTCACGGGCAAGTCTAAATCTAGACATCTCAGTTTGGGCAACTATAATTTCATTTAGGTACCTATACTCAGCCCAAACTTGAGAAGCCTAAAGTCAGCTGAATACAGAGTCCCTAAATTAGGCCACCTAACGTGGGTGGCCATGTTTTTGGCACCAGGCGCCCTTTGAATATGAGGCCTCAGAGCTCCTACTGCAGCTTAGTGCTTACCTCCATCCAGAGGAACAAGGACAAGGAAATGGCTGGAGCTAAGGTCAGCGTACTGAACGGTTAACTTTTAAAATCTTCACATACCAATCTGACATTCCTCGCAGACCTTTTTTAAATTGTACTCTCTAACCAGAAGCCTTGATTTAATTCATATATTGAAAAAGAAATAGTTATTCACTCCCAGGAAAGAAAAACAGAAAAAAAAAAAAAGAAAACGCTTTGAACTTGCACGATTAAATATTTATATTTCAATATATTATTTATTTGAGAAATTAAACTTTAAGTGCGAGAAAGGTAAAAGTAAATGTTATCCCTAAATGCCACCATGCAGGACCACCCTGTCACCTGCTGTTCAGCTCATAAACCCCTGGACTGCTTCAGCTTTTACAGAATTAATTGCACTGGCCTGGCTGACCTTTTGTCCCCTGCTGCTGATCCCTTTGTCTATCCCATGCATGCTTAAATTCCGGCCACTTTCGGCTGTCACCTCCTCTGAGGACTGAAAAAGGATTTTCCTCACATTCCTCGCGAGCCTCCCTACCTCCCTTCCTATGATGAATCCTGAACTTTTCATTCTACGGAAAGTTTTTCCTTCTGGTACTTTAGTGACTCCTGCTAAAATCAGAGAGCGTATAAAAAAGGGCTTGCCAATAAGAGCAAAATATTGTAATGTTACTGGAAATATTACACCACGGGAAATAAATTTAGACTGTAGCGCAGCATAAAACAAACGTACAACTGCTGTAGGAAGTCTGGAGATTTCCAGCTTTTTAAGGGTCTATCACCTACTGTAGGTGAAGTGCATTTTCTGCATTTCCTCATTCCTGCCCTCTACAATAGAGGGATGGGACCTGTTCCTGAAGACAATCACAAGGGTGCACAGATCATAAATCCCTTCACTGCATGCTGTTCTTGGTCAGATACAACAGAGAGGTTCCCTTTAATTCCATGGGGACCCTGAAATATATTGACTTTCATGCTTGTATTTCAGATACGCATGGTACTGCCATATGGAGAATAAGGCAAATAAGAGAGTCACCAATGGTCGGGTCATAAATAATCATCAACCTCCTCCCCACTCTAACTCCCACCTCCACAAAAAATTAAAAAAAATAAAAATTGAAATCTAAAATACTTAGGACGTGACTGGTGCCTTGATGCAGCTGTGTTTTGTGGGGTCTGTTTGTTCACGCTGTTATGGGAACGCTGGAGGCGGTCCCATTTCTGGGATTTCGTGTATCCTTGGGCCACAATGCAACCACAGAGGAGCTCTGTGGTTGCATTGTGGTTGCCTCCAAGGCAGGCGAGGAGTGTCCAAGCACAGGCTGGAGATGCAGGACCCTGGCCTCTGCTGAACCTGATCACATCGAAGAGACCCAGCAACGCAATTTTGGTCTCTGGGGTAGCCATCCGGCCATTTGATAGCCCTTTCGGACCTGCCATATGGGAACGGCAAATGTGACAGGACAGACAGAGGCTGAAAGGCGAAGACATCAGATGAAGACAAAGACTCAGGATACGTGAGGGATTCACACGAAGAGTCAGGATACTTGAAGGATGAGACGAGACTTACGATACTTGAAAGGTTGAGACAAGACTCAGGATACTTGAAAGGTTGAGACGAGACTCAGAATACTTGAAGGGCTGAAGAACTGAGACGGGACTCAAGTTGCTTGAAGAACTGAGACGGGACTCAATTTGCTTGAAGAACTGAGACGGGACTCAGGTTGCTTGAAGAGAAGGACTCCGACAGAGTCACAAGATCAAGAATTCTGAATAGGTACTGCCACATCACGTGCCCTACACAGCCAATTAAGGCAGGGAACGGAACATGCTGGTGGTTCCCAACTCAGGTTACTTGGAGGTTCCACGACGAAGACTCAGACAAGACCTGCACCGAGGCGCGCCCTCCACAGCCAGTCAAGGCAAGGCACGGACTACACTGATACAGTACAGGCTATACAGAGTTCATTCATATGGATGATGGCAAACGCAAGGGGCTCCGAATACCCGGACAGTATTCAGGATAAGGAGGAGGACCTCAGGATCCAAGGACTCGGAGTAAAGGGCTCGGCGAGGGAGCTCGAGTGAACTCTGAGCATGGAACCTGACGTTTGGAGGACTAAAAGCCGGAATCTTCTGGAGGCTTACGCTGTCGAGGCAAAGGACATCTGGATAAAGGAAGATCAAGGCATGAAGACATCAGAATAATAGGACATCAGGACTTCAGGGACTCTGAAGGACGAAACATCAGGAACATCAGGAAATCTGAAGAGGAGGACGTCGGAACATCAGGAACTGGATGGACGAAGACACAGGATCCGACGAGAGACCTTGACGAAGATGAAGGCGAAGACATGGAATGGCTGAGAAGAAACTCCCTTGATGACATCATCAGGAGGACCACTCCCTCGCTAGCCCTTTAAGAATGGAAGAGAGGCGCGGCCTCGTGCCTAAGGCAGGAAGTGGGCAGGACCTTGGAGAGCAGCGTCCCTGCCACTGAGTGAAGCAGGAAGCAGGAACAGGCCACAGCACAGGCTCCGACGGAGGAGGCGGCTTCTTGCTGCGGAGGAGGGAACTGAGGACGGCTCCAGCCGCTGAGCAGGTCCCAGAGAGAGTGGCTCCCGGTACTCAAGGAACTCCCAGTGGCCCCTGCTGGTGCAAAGAGAGCTCTGAGGAGGCACGGTGCCCGGCATTCGTATCGGTGGAGAACGCCTGGGACTCCCGAGTCCGTTGGAGGATGGGGCCTCCTCTCCATAGGGTCATTTCGGTAGCAGCACGGCAGCCGCCAGTGCTGCATCAGAACCGGCACCGTGAGTTGACGGCGACCGGTGTCAGAGTTTCCAGGATCTCCCACAGTGCTCAGCCTGGTCTTTCCCTGGTGCCGAGGAGGCCGAGGATCTCAACGTTCTCGAGAGCAGTGACACCATGGAGGAGCGGTCATCATCTCCTCGCTCTCTGGACGATGCCGCCAGGGGTGTAGAGAGGGATAGTGTATTGAGCGGTTCCCCTTGACCCCCAGGTGTCGATGACTCCGACGCGGGCGTGGATGGAGTGGACTGCTTGGGATCAAAATGTTTCTCCATTTTATCGAGCCGAGCACGACAGCCCTTGGGGGTCATCTGGTTGCACAGCTGACACCCTCGGACATCGTGCAATGCCCCCAGGCAGAGGATACAAACCTCATGCAAATCTGTGCTAGGCATGGTCCGCGGGCACTGATGAAAACCAGACAATGCCATGAAAAAGTAGCCGGCGAGAAGTCAATGCCAGGGGTCACCGAGAAGTGACATGCTGGGAACTGACCGTAGAGAAGAGAGAAAAATTAACCTACCACGTCGAAGAAGGTACACTGTCCAGAGAAGGGGGACCCGATGTTTTAAAGGGAGAAAAAATTGTTAGTATTAAACAAGAAAAAAGTACACTTGTGAAGCTGAGCTCCAAAACCGTGAGGCAACTATACTGTGGGTAAAAAAGAGACTGAAGGAGGACCTCGCGTGGACGAGCGGATAGTGGCATGCTGGGCATGCTCAGTGTGCCAGTCAAAGCTTCTAGAAACTGACAAACGTTTTCCATGCTGGACTCCATCTGATGATGTCACCCATCTGTGAGGACTACCATCCTGTTTGTCCTGGGAGAATAATTTTTTATGTGGTTGCATTGTCTTTTTAAGTGAAATCTTTGCATTATTATTATTTTTCACTTTCTGGGTTCTTATTTTTGTACTTGTAATCACAGACGTCTGGGCTCCACTTCATGACAGACCCATCCCGCCTTCAAGTGTTACACTTCTGCTCGGGTCTCACCACGAGCAGGCGCTCACCTTTGCGGCACAAAGCCGCCGTTGTTCTTCGCAGCAGGAGCCACAGTCAGCGCTGCTCTTCACCGCGGCAGGGAGCCGCGGACTTCGGGGCCTTAATGCGGCCAGAGCCGCCGCCGCCGCCACCAGCTTTGCTTCGCGGCCCAGAGGCCGCAGTCCCCGGCCTCGCCTACGCGGCAGGGGCCGCCCCCAGCTGACTCTCAGTGGCCTGGACGCCGCCGCTGTCATCGGGGCCTGCGGGGAGGCCCAGCTTCTTCCTGCACTGCTCAGCAGCAGGACGCCGCTGGCCATGGTTCTGCACTGCTTCCTGTTCCTCTTCCTGCTCCTAGGGCGCGGGCCGCAGCTCCTTCAGTGATTTAAAGGGCCCGTGGCTGGAAATGCCCCGGGCCCCACCTGGACTCTGCCTTGGGCGTTTCTTGATCTTCAGCCCTATAAAAGGGCTCTGCAGTCAGTGTCTGTCCTTGCCTTCGCAAGGGGTTAGTCCTCCCTAGGACTTCTCGTCTTCACTCCGGCTTGGCATTCCTTGTTCTTCGGGGGATCCCTCGTTGTTCCGTTCCTGGTCTCTGCTGATGTCTTGATGTTGAATAGTCAGGAACTAAAACTTATGGGGTCGATTTTTAAACAAGCACCCTCCCGTCCACGTGCGTGTGGTTTCCGGCACGTGTACATGGACGCAATGATTTTATAACGTGCGCCTGTCGGCGCCTGCATGTTATAAAATTCAGTGCCCATGCGCACCGGATTTTAATATCCACGTGCACATGTGCAGGCAGGTCGGGACTTGCACACGCGAGGGGGAGGGGAATTTTAAAAAGCGACGCATGTAGGCCTTCCCCAGTTCCCTCCCAGCCCACTCCAATTAAGGAGCGGACTTTGAGGAAACTTTCCTATATCCCTTCCTACTCTGCCTCCCTTTTCCCTTCTCCTCCATGACCCCTAAAACCTCTTTCCCTACCTTTATTTTTTTTATTTCGGAACTTGCCTGGGACAGGGCCTAATGGCTGCTGCCTGGCCGGCCCCCTCCCCGCCCAGACCCCACCACCCGACCCACCCCTTTTCCATGGCGTATCGGGGGGGGGGGGTTACACGTGTAGCCGAGCCGTTTCTAAAATGCGTTCGGCACACAAACAGCCTGGCCATGCGCAGGCCTCAAAATTCGGGCGTATGGTATTTGAATAAAATGCAGAAATGTAACTGTAATTGGTCAAGTTAAGATAAAATTATTTTAATGTTTTGCTTTATCATGCTGGCTTTGTGTTTAAAAACAATATATAAGATGGACTGTAATTATTGGATTTCGAGACACTTCCCACTGGGAGCTTCTTCGAAGTGAGGTTTTCTCCCCATGTGATATTTTTCCTATGTGAATATTACATGTCAATTAAACTTGGTAGATTAGTACTGCAACAGATTCATTTTTGTCTATTTTAAAATTGATGAGAGAATCACCAAGGCCTTTAGAAAATTAAGGAACATCTCAAAGTCTCCACAGAGTGTTCTTCCTGTTATTAGCCCTTGTGGAGTTCATTCTGACTGATCAATTGAGGGGGTTTTTTTTTTTGCAGTTAGCCAGTTCTTGGTAGAGAGAGAGAGAGAGACCAGATATTTAAGCCAAAAACCTGGGCACTCCATCAGGGCCAGGACACTTGCAATGTGGGGTTCGTTTTAACTTGGCTTCCAGCTCAATGGTTGTAACTTCAGGCCATTCCAAAGTGTTGATGTTTGCTTTTTCTATTCCCCCCCTGTATGCTGGGCAGCCATTCTGCTTCTCTGTTATGCTCTACAGGATCTTCATAGAAATTACTCCCCTTGACAAATCTATTAATGGCTGTAAAGAATTATCAGTTCTTGTGTTTTCATGGCCAGTGCTACTGCAGGAAACTACAAATTAAATATATTTGGTATTTTTTTAAACTAAAGTACTGTGCGCACCTAAGAAAACGTGCTGGATCAATTATTTTCCCTAATGTGTACCATCTGATTTCTAGCACCAACTTCTCACTCAAAGCAAATTTAAAATAACCGTGCAATAACAGTCGATTTACTATATTAACTCTCTAATACCGAAATGAAGTAGCAGAGCATCTCAAAAGGATTTCAAATCTCCCTACAAGCCAGACAAGGCATTTGTAGTTGACATCAGGTAAAATGAACTTCAAGCACAAGATACTGTACATAAAAAAAACAAAATTCAAATGAGTTGCAGATTGGACTTTCTTATTTGATGAAATAAATCTGTGACCGGTTTTGGAGAGCTGGACTCCCTCCATCAAGTCAGTCAGTCCAATAAAAAGTTCTCATCCACAACTTGTTTATTGATCTTTATTTCTATGCATTCAAGTGGAATAACAGCAGCAGCCACACTACTTTTTCAAGCACGATGTAAAAATCATCAGTTAGATAACAATCACCTAAATAATTAGTGCATGGGGTCTGAAGCTGAGACACAGAAGCAAGAGTGTGGATGTCTCACTTTGGCTTTTGACCTTTATTTTTATTTCATTTTTAATCTCTATCCTAGCACAGTTCTCAAACTAAGGCCTGGATTTTCTAAGGTCTGAAAATCCAGCGGTAACGGGGGGGGGGGGGGGGGGGGGGGGAGGGGGGGGGCGGGCCTGCGAAAGCCGGCAGCCATCGCACCACTGCGGTGCGCTGGCTGCCGGCTTTCGCACCGAATAACTACACCATAAAAGGTGTAGTGGACTAACAGCAGCAGGCACCATAAAAGGTGTAGTTATTCGGCGCGAAACTGGCGGCGATAAGGGTCCTTACCTTTCACCGTCAGCGATGACTTCGCGGCGTCGGCCCCGGTGCCACCCCGACTCCTCCTCTTCCCGGGGCCGACTCCGCCCCCATTTAGTGATCGCAAACAAAAAGGGACTTTTGAAAATGACCCCCTAAGTATATCCTCAATTGTGTGTTTCTTAGAAATGTTATTTATTTAAAAACATTTGTTAACCGCCTGTAGCAGAACACTCTGAGCTAAGTGGTGTACAATACATAATAATTACATTTCAGAACAATACTTACAAAACTTTAAGAATACAAATATTAAAATATTATAGATAAAAAATATATATTTTGTTCTGCACTGTGTGATAACATTCACATACAATATACACAGGTACCACATAGGGATGTGCAGCCAAAAATCTTTTGTTTTGTCATTTTATTTTGTTTTTTTAATTTTTCACATTTTTTTTCATTTCGTTAATTTTTAGTGCACACTGAATCAAAATAGTGCACACTGACTGGAAATTAGTGCACACTATTTTGATTTAATGCACACTAAATTGAAATAGTGCACACTCATTTTTAGTACTTACTAAAATGGTAACTTTCAAACGGGCGCACGGACACACATATACACGTGTGTGTTGGCGTGCTCCCAAATACGCGGCCATTTTATAACATGCGTGCACATACATGCATATGTTATAAAACAGCCTAGGCACGCGTATATGTGCTCCTAAATTTAAGCTTGTGCATGCCCAGCAGTGTAAAGCGATGGAGTTTTATAAGAGATGCGCACCCACGCCATGAACAGTTTGACCGCCAGTTCGCCCAGCCTACAGCTAGGTCCTCCAAAACCCCCCTGGTTCTTCAGCCTGCACTCCCCCGAGTTACCCCGGACCCTGCAACTGTTCCTGGTTTTACTTACACCTGCTCTACAGCAGAAGTGAAGTTACGAGGCACTGGACCTCAGTGCACGCCCAGGCGTGTAAATACCTGTGCGCACCTCTCTTTGGCCCACCCTGAAATGCTCGCTCCGTGCCGGCGCCACCTCCCTTTTTCCTCCAATGCAAGACATTCGCATATTGGCACCTTATAAAATTGGGTGGATGCTCATAGGTGCTACATTGCCTGCGTATCTCCCAATTTTGGTGCTCGCATGCCTTTTAAAATTCACCTTTAATTGAAACAAAACAAAAAAAACACACTGCACGTGCCTAGTACCAGACACCAGCAAGACCTTGAATCTTTCTGTGCTAAATTACTACAGCGGTGGGTTTTTTTTTTAAACATTGCTGAACAAACGATAAACATTAACCTTGCAATAAGGTGCATTCAGCACCTACGATGCCAAAAATATTGTACATACTGCAACCAGAAAGTAATATTGAACAGACTCGAGTAATTCAAAATGAGGTACAGAAGTTAATGATATCAGAAATGATTTGCCTGGTAATGCTCTTGCTGCCATGGGAACAGTGCTAGAAGGAATATGGAAGGAAAGGGAACAGAACAGTAAAACGTCTCTTCTGCTCGACTAGACTGGACGAGACGCGTGCTGAATCCCCACCTGGGAAAGCTGGGGCAATTAATTTTCTAACATTGCGGGTAACTTACGAGGCAAACCTCGCTCATCAGTTACACGGATTTTCAAAAGGGAATGTACGCCTGTACCCCTGCTTTGAGATTTATCCCGCCACGAGCACCCGCACAAGTTACACCTGCTCTCCGGAGCACGTGAATTTCCCGTGCAAACACACGCACGCACTTTTCAAAAGCTGGAAGCTTTATGCGTATAAATGCCGAAAAGCAAGAGAAAGCTCCACCAGCAACCCCGTCCCCGGAAATGCCTCCGCACAGTCCAGGTTCATCCTGTCGCATGTAGGCAAACTTTTCATCCACTGTGCTGCCTCTTAGGATTCCACCTTTTTTTTTTGGTGCTCTTCTAGCGCAGACACAGGTAATCAGTTTGAATGTCATAAGATATAACCCCCTCCACCTGTATTTATCTCATACCCATCCTCAATGGTTAATAGAATATTAAACCCAAAGAAGTAGAAGCAGACACAGACACACCAGTGGGATAAACATTCAGAGGCACATAACCGATAAAAACCATTCACAGACTTTACCGTGAACTTGGATTTTTGTTGAGGGAATAGTCACCTCTATTCACAAAGGTGCGTTAAGCGTTAATGCGCCAAAATGCACGCTATTTACCTTGGGCCCCATTCCTGGATTTCCAATGAGTGTGTTCACTAACAACACGTGTTTCATCACGTTAACACGTAACGCACCTTCGTGAATGGGGATGAAACAAAGCAACAGCAGAACGTCCTACACAAAAATTTTTTAGCAAACATGATAAAAGTCCACATAGCTCCTACTGTAGCAACAAAGCCTTTCCGACCTTCTGCTTATTTCATGGACATTTATTTTTATTTGTTGTAATCTAAAGTCTATTAATCCAGGGGCTCTTCATGTCAAGGATCTGTGTCACCACATGGGAGATGTCATTAGGCAGCAGGCTTCTAATTAATGGACTATTCAAATTTCCCGCAGTATAAGGCAGAGCTCACCTAGATGGCCTCCTCTAGGTTTTATTTTTTTTAAATCACGGTACGGTATTTATGAAAGCCCGATCTCTTATCCTCCCAGCAAAGAGAGGGCGGGCTCACGATCGGATTCTTCTGAGATCCAAGCAAACCCAGCACAGCCTCGTAGGTTCCAGTCCCGTAAACGAAATACTTCTAACTCCAGCTTGTTTGCTCCATTTAAAAACAAGTTGACCGATGCAAGATGTAAAGTAGGACGAGCTGACAAGAAATACCTAATTAAACTAAAGCTAACTAACTAACCAATCAACCTCTTTCAGAATCCGTAGGAACAATTATGGGTCTTATCTTCCTCACACGAACTATTTCCCTTGTACCTGTGATCTTCCTCTCAGGTCAGGATGATGCCATGCCAAGGGGCAACCACGGTGCTCTCTGTAGATTTAGGTTACCAGATGCTTTCTCCTGGATCAAATAGAATAGTTGACTCCCTACTCCTCTTTCTTCTGGAGAAGAAAGTCTAAACTCCTTCCACACCAACACTCGAGGAGCAGCAAGGCCTGCAGCTCTCTTTTCTCTCCTTCCTAAGTTTCTCACCTTTCTCTTACATAATACTAAAAACTTT
The DNA here is from genome assembly GCF_901001135.1 of Rhinatrema bivittatum. Taxonomy (NCBI): domain Eukaryota; kingdom Metazoa; phylum Chordata; class Amphibia; order Gymnophiona; family Rhinatrematidae; genus Rhinatrema; species Rhinatrema bivittatum. The sequence continues at coordinate 15,929,021 of NC_042618.1, forward strand.
TCCAAAAGGGGATGGCTGTAGGGCTGCGTAGGGCTGAAGTCCATGTGTATAAAGTATACGCATACTTCAGCCTTAATTTTCATTAAGCATTAAGTTTGCTTCGAAAATTAGCAGGTACGCGCGGACCCTCTGCGCGGCATGGCAGCAGGCGTAAGCGTGGGCACGTATATTTGCGTGCATACTGGGGAAAATCGAAAGCATGCATGTCCTGCCCCCAAGTCCACCATCTGGGAATGCCCCTTTCGAGAACGTATAAAAGTAGATTAAAAAAATCACTTCCACGCATCCTTTCCCCACATACGACCCCTGGGGTAATTTTCAAAGAGTCTATCTATGAACATAAAACCGCGTTTTACATACATATGTGCGTTTGAAAATTGCCCCCTTTAACTGTAACTTTATGGAAGCTTAGGGATCCCTACACTTATTATTCTCAGGGTTAAACCTTTAGCAACCTCACGGATTTGCTGAAACTGTCAAAGTCAGGAGCAGGAACTGATATTTCGTTGATAGTCATTAATGATACGTCATGCAAGAAACCCAGGATCAGTCCTCAAGACTACCTCCTGCTCCTAGTGTTAAGCTAGGCAATGGCAGCCCCCGCAGCCCCCAGAAACTGACTGACAAAAGGAGGCACTGACGCCGGAGAGTAAAAACAGTGGCTGCCGCCTGTGCCCTACTGCTGGAGGATAGGCACCAGGACAGCCTAATGATGAAAAAGGAGAGATGGAATGACTGAAGGGCTAAATCCCAACCAATATAAAAAAAAAATAAACCTGCTCATGCTTTATGTTCCCTCTCTCCTTTATCGGCACAACAGTGATTGGTGTACTGTTCACAGTACAGACATTATCTTGAAGGACTGCATTTTTTTTTGTGAGTGGAAAGTTGCAAGGGACTCTCGTACTTGTCCTCTCTTTCTCTCAAGTTCTACTCTGATCTCACAAGGAGGTCCTACTCTAATTTGAGTGCTACACTCACCACCCGCTGCTGGTTAACTCACTCTGCTGTGTGCCTGCCTTCTGCATACGATCACCTGAGCAGTAGGACCTCAGTTACTAAGCTTTTCTCCCCCACAGACACAGAATGGGGGAAGAAAAAAAAAAAAACAAAACAGGCCCTAGAGCAGGTTTTAACACGAGCCGTATTCCTGTTATGTCCTTGGGAACCATTAATTCCCTGAGAATAACAGACCTGACTGAGGCTGTTCCAACCAGCTTTATAATCTGTCAGGCAATATGGATTTTCAGTCACAGGCTTGCAGCTTCAACAGGGCAGGCAGTGCATAATAAAATGTGTATATATTTATTCGTTTTATATTCTTCTTTCTCTCTTTGGAGCACTAACATTTCAAAATTTAAGCTGCCGTTTCTACGGCTAGATCTCCCTCGGTAAAGATCCAACATTACCCTATAAAAGCCCATCCAATTCAGTGGAGAACAGCAGCAAAGTCTGTAACTGGCAGGAAACAAGCAGTGATAGTCCTGCACTTTTATTTATTCTGGCACTTATATAAGACCCTAAATCAGCAGCCTCGAACTTTGTCTCATACATTTAACAAGACAACCCATCAAACAGTCAACAAAATTCTGCACCTGTTTTCATAGTAACAAAGGAACACAGGAGATCCATCAAGTCTCCCCAGTTATTCCTGTCCACATTGCCAAAGATATAACCCAGCTACTGGTCATACATCATGACCACCTGTAGGATACTTTATCCAAGACAACGGAAACATCAAGGTTAAAAAAATAAAAACAAAAAAAATATATATATGAAGTACATATACAGAAGCTTTAAGTCGAATAACTCAGATGTTATGTCTAAATGAATATTTGGGCGCTTATCCGGATATATTTTAGCCAGTTATTAAGATAGGGGCTAGAATTTAACTGGATAAGTTAAGAGCGTTCTGGGGTGTAACTGGAAGGAGTTGAGTTAGCTGGTTAACTGGGTGATAATCAAGCCGCATTAGTGCTCTAACGCGCGTTATATCGCATGTATCATGCGATACGCGTGATATTTTGCATCTCCCTGCCCAGTTCCCCTCCCCATGACCTCCTTTACATGTGATTTGCATATATGAATAATGCAAATGCATGCAAAGAAGGTCATACAATGTCAATCTGATGTAAATATTTTATCATGGCTGACCAAGAAGGCTGACCAAGAAGAACAATATATTGTTCGAAGTAATATAAAAGGATTTTTTGACGTAGTCAACTGCGTATGAAATTGAACGTATCAGGACTTGACACACTGCACGCTGTGATTTGCACCACTAGTGCATTTAAAGACTAACTTTACATTTACACGCTGCTTTCAGCCATGTTTTTAATACCTTAGACGGATGCCATCAGAACAACCCGGAATGAATGCTACGTTCACGCTGACTGCTAGATTTAGCTAAGTGCACTAGTTATTTTTTGAATTTCAAAGGATTATTTTCGATTATCAGTTTAGCAGGCAAAATAAAATATAAAAATATAAAATAAAAATAAATATTATTGAATATTATTTATGGAAGAAAACACATTAAAAAGTCAATTGAGGATATTATTGTGTTGATATCCATTTTGGAGGGGTTTTTTGACTAATGATTTTGTCCAATTCAACCAATTCACAAGGCGGTTGCCTGAGAATTGGCATCTGAAGTCTTTTTCCTGCATAGTAAAAAATTCTGATAATCTTGTTTATGCACACTGTATCATTATCACCAAATTGCATACATATCTTATGAGCATTTTTCTAACTTTGTATTACCGGATTTTGCACTGTAGATTACATTTTTGTATCCGGGGGTTTTTGCTTTGTTTGCATTTTTTTTTATTTACATGTTGGGGGAGTCGAGGGCTGCCTCAGCACTGACCCCCCACTCAACCTCCCCGTTTTGCCACAATTTTTAATTTTTGAGCCAGAGGCCCTTTAAGGCGATGGCGGTCCCCTGAAGTTGAGGTCACCATCATATTAAAGGGCCGCTCACCACATTTTTTTGTCCCGTGGTATCTGGCCACCAGACAACAGAATGCGCCATACAGCCACAATTCTTTTTCAGGGGAGGGGCACCAGGAGTGCGGCGACACCCCCCCCCCCTCGCAATAGTGGGACACCTCCTGCGATAAAACTTCGTGGCTTAGTGCATCCAGGGATAAGTTATCCAGCTAACTCGGACATTCAGAATTAACTGGATAACTTAGCCAGTTAACTCTGAATGTCCTAAGGTTAGCCGGCTATATCTAAGATAGACGCTATATTCAATAGTGCGGCTGCACTACTGAATATACCTCCAAAGTTAGCTGGATAAGTTTATCCAGCTAACTTTGCTTTCTGGACAGTGACTGAATATGGACCTGTATATATATATATATATATACACACACCTTTTTATTAGACTAACCTAATACAATGCCAAGAAGTGCAAAGTCATGCATATGGGGAGTGGAAATCCGAATGAACTGTACTCGATGGGGGGGGGAAAGGCTGATGTGCACGGAGCAGGAGAGGGACCTTGGGGTGATAGTGTCAAATGATGTGAAGACAGCGAAACAATGCGACAAGGCGATAGCAAAAGCCAGAAGAATGCTGGGCTGCATAGAGAGAGGAATATCGAGTAAGAAAAGGGAAGTGATTATTCCCTTGTACAGGTCCTTGGTGAGGCCTCACCTGGAGTACTGTGTTCAGTTCTGGAGACCGTATCTACAAAAAGACAAAGACAAGATGGAAGCGGTACAGAGAAGGGCGACCAGGAAGGTGGAGGATCTTCATCGGATGACGTACGAGGAGAGATTGAAGAATCTAAATATGTACACCCTGGAGGAAAGGAGGAGCAGAGGTGATATGATACAGACTTTCAGATACTTGAAAGGTTTTAATGATCCAAAAACAACGACAAACCTCTTCCGTAGGAAAATAATCAGCAGAACCAGGGGTCACGATTTGAGGCTCCAGGGAGGAAGATTCAGAACCAATGTCAGGAAGTATTTCTTCACAGAGAGGGTGGTGGATGCTTGGAATGCCCTTCCGGAGGAAGTGGTGAAGACCAGAACTGTGAAAGACTTCAAAGGGGCGTGGGATAAACACTGCGGATCCATAAAGTCAAGAGGCCGCCAATGAAGAGTGGGTGACTCGCCAGAATGATGGCTATTGACACAATACCCTTATTAAATAAACATACACAGGCTTACTGTGACTCCTACATCGCTCTAAGCTTCAACAACAAGAGGTAATGGAAAAAAGGATTTGCACTCACAAAGAGGGGAGTAGCTGGCTTGTTACGGCGGTTACTACCCCAAACCAAATATGCCTGATACTTCACTTTCAATGCATATACAGCATAGCTCTCTGCTTCAATGACAGGGGAGAAGAATAACTGACAGGGGAGAAGAATAACTGATACTTCACACATCCAGCAGAGCTCTCTGCTACAACGGCAAGGGAGAAGAAAAAGGGTTCGCACTCAAAAAGCGGGGAGTAGGTGGCTTGTTACGGCGGTTACTACCCCAAACCAAATGTGCCTGATACTTCACTTTCAATGCATATCCAGCATGGTTCTCTGCTTCATCGGCATGGGAGAAAGACTTATACGTCACGCATATCCAGCATAGCTCTCTGATTCAACGGCAGGGGAAAAAAAAAAAAAAAAAAAAACAAAAAACTGATGCTTCACGCATATCCTGCATAGCTTCAACGACAGGGGTGAAGAAAAAAAGGATTCGCAATCACAAAGCGAGGAGTAGCTGGCTTGTTACGGCGGTTACTACCCCAAACCAAATGTGCCTGATACTTCACTTTCAATGCATATCCAGCATGGCTCTCTGCTTCAACGGCAGGGGAGAAGAAAAAAAAAAACCAACAAGGGCTGTACAACACAGTCTGGGTAAAACAAATAAGCATGGGTGTAGCTTGCTTATCGCAGCAGTTACTGCCCCTACTACCCCTAACTAATCAAGCTAGATATTTCACTTGCATGCAGCTCCATCACTGCTCTCTACATTAATGGTGGGGGTGGAAGGGGAATAGAACAAGGAGCTAAGAGTAACAGATAAGAATGAGAGAAAAAATGTGTGAGGCTTGCTGGGCAGACTGGATGGGCCATTCGGTCTTCTTCTGCCGTCATTTCTATGTTTCTATGTTTCTATGTTTCATTTCTTGAATAGCTTTCAGGAGCTATTCAAGGTCCCAAAATAAATCAGTCATCCACACCTACCTGCATGGGTGCCTGACAGGATGCAGGTTCTGTGTTATCTCGACGTTCTAGCAGAAATGCGGGCACTCACCTAGCCAGGTGTGCCTGTCAGGCTACTCAGGGGACATAGAAGGCTGAAAGTTTGGGCTACAGCCCTGCTAGTATTGTTGGTTATTCAGACTTTTACAGAGAAAGGTGGGAAAGGTGGGTGCTGGAAAGAACTAAGGGGCAGATTTTTAAACCAGCGCGCTTGGGATACATTCGTGTGTGCTACCCGGCGCGCACAAATGTACACCCGATTTTATAACATGCACGCGCTGCCGAAATCGGAGCGGCCTGGGAGGGAACTTTTCTTCCGCTTCCCCCCTTCTTCCCCTATCTAACCCACCCCCCAGCCCTACCTAAATCCCCCCCCTATCTTATTTCAAGTATTTACGCCTGCCTCTGGCAGGCGTATCTTGCGCGCACCGGCCAGCTGCCAGCGCACCATCCCCCGGCACAGCCACTGTGCCGGAGGCCTCGGTCCCACCCCCGCCCCCTTACCGCCCCTTTTTCAAAGCCCCGGGACACACGCGCGTCCCGGGGCTTGCGCACGCCGCCGAGCCTATGCAAAATAGGCTCGGCGGCGTGCAGGAGCATATTTTCGGGGTTACGCGCGTAATCCTTTGAAAATCTACCCCTAAGTGGGGATCTTGTCTGCTCTTCCATCCAAGACAGTGGCGTACAAAGGAAAAAGACAAAAAAAATGACCATCCTGGGCAAGGGGAAATCTTGCAGGTAGTCATACTTTGTGACTGGCGGCTGAGATGTACATTATCCTTGGCAGTATGGGCAGGATAACTGGGCAGACGGGACGGGCCAAACTTGTTCTGCCATCATTTTACTGTGTTACTATGTACCCGAACATCCGGCATCCCAGGTCCCCCGTGCCCTTTCCTGACAGCACTCCATCAACACCAACCCGTTGCGCTGGGCCGGTCAGCGCCTATCCTGCCAAACCGACCCGGCTAAGTGAGTGCCGACACTTCCACTAGCATTTCTCATATCAGGTTCTCTTACTCTACGGCTTCCTTTTCACCGACGGTAATGCTAAGCAAGCACAGCTCCGCAACAACATTTGCTCATTTGCTTTCTAAATTCCCCGACCAAAAGGGCTTCCCTGTATCAGCTAGGTATCAATCAATTAACAGTACAATTTTATTGATTCAGGGTAAATAGGAGGCACAGGATACTCTGGTTTCTCCTCAGATCAAATGAATTGGCGGAACTCTCATGGCCTCTTTTTGGCTGGGATCCAAGTGCAAGGTTCAGCGCCATGAGCTGAGAACAATCCTTTCTTGGACTTTCGGCTGAGAACGAGATCCTGCTGCCTACCCACTGACCCCCATTAGGGACATCATGATGCAACGCTCACTGTTAAAGCAGGAGTACTAAACCTCCTACTAAAACAAAAAGCGGAATTTGAAATCTTCCAGATCAGAAAGTGAAATCGCTGACCCGCTTCCTATTTAAGGACTGCTTTGTGAGAATTTTACTGCTGACGCTTTGATACTCTTTACAGTTCTATTTATGAGTATTTTATGATAGATTTCTTTATTTGCTTAATACGTTGTTTTATGTTTGTTGTTTTAGTGATAATTATGTTTTGATTGTATTGATTTTATTATGTTTAACTCTGTCTACAGCACCTTCACAATTAAGCGAGGAATAAATGGAATAAAACCTCCTCCTACATAACTTGGAAGCAGGTCACACAGCAAGTGTTAGTAACAAAATCCAGCTGATCAAGAAAAATATACAATTCTTAGCTTGAAAATTAATCATACTATAACTTGAAATTTTTAACAAAAATCCATTTGAAAAACATTAATTTCACTATATTCTGCAAAGGAAGAAAATATGAACTTAGTACAGTACCTTGATGTGCTTAACACCACAGCTGACCAGTTTGTTTGGTTGATACAAATCCCAAGAAATATCAAATATCTGCAAATGAATCAGACCTGCAGTCAAACAGAATGCATTTGTAGAATGAAAGCCCAGCAGGGAAGGTGAAGGCCAACACACTTGCATTTCACCGTGTCTGTGAAACAGGCCCATCTGGGAAGGCAGGGAGTCGTAGTACACATCGGAAGCTGAGCGCAGTGCAGCTGACTACCAGTGAACAGCGAGCAAAGAGCGCATGGAAGACATTTGCTTCAAGGGGGTGTAACGCCAACGAAGAGCATCGTGAACAGAGTCAGGAAAAATCGAACGCTATTTCACTTCAATCAAACGTTTCAAAAAATTCTTGCAAAAATGCGAAAGGAACACTCCAATACCCATCATCATTAGATAACCAATAGCAGGAATTAGCTGGGACTGGATGCATGAATTATGATTTCCTTCGGACATAGGGTCATTTTCAGAGCCACTGCCACAGGAAGGAAAGTGCTTTACCTGCGGAAATGGACTTTTAGAAACCTGCCTGCCCTAAACGCCAGAAAAAGCAAGCGTGCGGGGCCTCTCTGTGTATTTGGGGTTTTTTTTTTACCTGCAGTGTGAGGAGCTGTTCCCAGAAACAAGATGGGGGAGGGGCTTGCACTTAACACGCATACCAAGAAGAGAGTAGGAGATTCAAAAGCATGCACATAATTTTTCTTGGGAAAAACTACCTGCATGAATTAGCATGTTTAAATGCACGAGGCTGGTTTTTTTGCTGGGATAATTTTCAAAAAGACAATGAAACGGTAGCTTTCAAAGCAGTGTGCAGGCGCATATTGGCACGTGTGCGCCGGCGCGCACCCAGAGGCGCGGCGATTTTATAACTTGCGCGTACATATGCACGCATGTTATAAAATAGCCTGGGTGCGCGCAGATGAGCACCCAATTTTAAGTGGGCGCGTGCCCAGTCGGATAAACCCCGCTTCTACCGCGAAAGACGGGGAATTTTAAAAGGGGCACGCATCCACGCTATTCCCAGTTTCACCAGTTTGTCCACCAGTTCACCCACTTCCAAACCCCCTGGTTTAATAGCCTACACTGCCCCCAGTTACCCCAGACCCTTAAAAACCCCCAGGGATGCTTGGTTTATCTTTTTTTTTTAACTTACACCTCCTCCCTAGCAGAAGTAAACTTACACTGCACGCGACCTGGGTGCGCGCCAAGGCACATAAGTATTTGCACGCGCAGGAGTCGATTTTCGAAAATCCACGCACGCATCCATGAGAACACGGCTCCTGCTGCGCGCACATGGATGCGGCGATTTTATATAACATGAGTGCGTCACCGCGCGCATGTTATAAAATATGGATCCCGCGCGCGCATGCGAGCCAGATTTTAATGCCAGCGCACGCCCGCAAGGGGGGGGATTTTAAAAAACAGCACGCAGCGACGCGGGTAGGCCTTTCCCAGTACCCTCCCAGTCCGTTCCATTTAAGGAGCGGACTGGAAGGAACTTTCCTATACTCCTTCCTATCCTTCCTCCCTTTTCCCCTCTCTTCCCCTAACTAACTCTATCTATCCTAGAATTTTTTGTATTAAAGCTTACCTATTCCTCCGAGCAGGTTTAAGTTTTGTGCGCCGGGGAGGCTGCCGGGACACACTTCCCCGAGACAGAGCCTAATAGCTGCTATCCTGGCAGGCCCCCGCCCCACCCAGACCCCCGTCCCACGGCCCCGCCCCCTTTTCATTGAGCCCGGCACTTCTGTGCGTATCAAGGAGATACCCGCGTGGCCAGGCCGTTTTTAAAACGAGCTTTGTGCGCGCGCGAGGTCCGGCCGCGCGCGTATCTCCCGGATTTTACGTGCGCCGGCGTTTGAAAATTCGGGTGACATTTCTTGGCCCCCCGCCCTGAAACGCCCAGACCCCGCCCTTTTTTTTTAGATCAGCGTGGGAAGTGAGGGTTGCGGGACATACGCGGGCATCTTTAAAATTTCGGTGGGCGCACACCAGCCCGACTTGCGCAGGTGTCTCCCCATCTTGACGCTCACCAGGCTTATAAAATCACTCTTTCCCTTTGAAAATGAGCGAAAGCTGTAGGTAAAACATGCGCACAGGCTTTGCAGCAACGCAAATGCTTTTATAATTACCTCTGTAGAGGGCAATTTACAAGGCTGAAAGTTGCCTCCTCTGCCTGGCTAAAAGCGACAGTAATTTTGAAATTTGGGGCGGAGCTTGCTGTCCCAGGGGAGCTGGGGGAGGGGGGGATAATTTGTATCCCTGGTCCTGCAAGTACATTTTCATAAGGAAACCGCCGTGAAAGGAGCTACAAGCACCACCTTCAGAGAATTTCCCGCCCCAGCTGCTCTCTTTTAACATTATTTTATTATTTTTTAAATGATGAGATATTGCTGAAACGATGGATTTAACCATCCTCGGCATTTTGCACAGAATTTCCCCCATTAATGACGACTGCGTTTGGATTTGCAAATCTCGTGAAAGATGGGCATTGGAGTGTCGAGCGACGTAAAGTCAGGCTTTTTCCCCCACAGCCCTTTCCTTACCCTGTCGGTGTGACCAGGGGCCATGGACAGCATCTTCCCTTTTCTCCAGTCCCAGACACAGATTGTATTCTTTGAGTCCAGGCCAACGGAGACCAGGCGCTGAGGTTTCCAAGCAGCAGCCAAGGAACGGCCAGCGTAAAAAAAAAAACAAGAGAAAAAAAAAAAAAGATTAATTTCAAGGAGGACCAAGTTTCTTTGCCCTTTATTTTGGAAGGTGTGTTAGGAATTTTCTGACATAAAAATTAATTTGCAAAGATTTATATATATATAGGCGTCTCTCGCGAGAAATTCAAAGGTGTGGAAAGAAACCAAGCACAAGATTAAATATCCGAATACCCCACCCTTTCGTCCTTCCACCCCCTGGTGACCCAAATGTCAACAAATGAAAAAAAAGCCATGGGCCGAATCAAGCATCTGAGGATATTGACCCATCTACTAAGTTAGAACTTTTGCAGAATGTTAGGCCTTAGACAGATTCCTGGGGCAAACTTAGACCAGAAACGACCAAATCAGCTAATCACAATTGGTTGGTTCGCAGCTTCCTTCCATCCAGCTATATTCTGCAGACCTCTTGAACCGGCTCCTCGGGTTACAATAAACTCTTGAGAAGAGAGAATAAAAACCCTTTTACCTCTTGAACTCTTGCCGTGTGCAGGGTTTCAACTACCTTTAATCCAGAAGGGGATTTCTAACTTCTTTGTTAACCCGAGGAAGTACTATCTATTCTCACTGCCAAACGTGTGAAAATACTCCCAGATGTGCTAGCAAAACCAGCACTGAAAGAAAGCAGGAAATAACTGAAAACCGGGCTAAGTTACAGCTGTGATAGACAGGTGCGCATGCTCCAAAAACACTTTAAGCGACGGATTTTATAATACTCCTTTACGGAAAATTTTAGAAGTGCTTTTGTGCAGAAGCCGGATTAATCCAGTCGGACTGGATTAATGTACGACCAGTCAAAAAAGAGGAATATGAAAGTAAAATAAAGAAAGAAAACTCTAGTCTAGAAGATAAGCATGATAACCCTGAAATGAGAACTACGCAGGAAAAAGCCCCTTCAAGGGAAGATACATGGAGCACGGCAAAGATAAACTGGAAAGCAATTAAAAATATAAATGTGGACATTACCTGCCCGTCTAAGTCGAACGCCAAGCAAGCTATGCCGTGTGTGTGCACGTCCTTGAGTATCGATATAGTCTGAACTGTGTACGAGTCCCAGACGCAGATGAACGGCTCCTTCCCAACTTGCCCCGTGGCCACCAATGCTCGTTCGGGATGCAGAGCCAGGCTGGAAAACAAGACAAAACCAAAACATCAAAAGAAAATATTACTTTCTCTTCTGCTACAGTCTTTAAGAGAGTAATTTTCAAACTGATCGCACAGGGACATCAGCCTGAATTTTCAGAGAGGGCTTGAGCACATTAAGCCCACTTTGAAAACCTGCCGGTGGCTCCCGGAATGCACGATGACCCACGCGTACAAAGTTACACCTGCCTCCCATGCCTGAATCTTTTCCCTGCCCCCCCCAACTCTGCCCCCCCCCCCCCCCCCCAAGAACATATCTTGCTAGTGCTCATAAAAGTGGATTCGAAATCAAGTTACCCATATACATTTACACTCACGCAGAGGTGATTTAAGCACATAAACCAGGGTTTGTAAATGCAATTCCTTTTGAAAATTACCTCCTAAAAGCACAAAAACAATTACTTGAAAACCCCGAGTCTATTTTGTCAGTTTCAGAACATCTTTAAGGTCCTTATGTTCCCACTTTCTCACCTGCCGGTTTCTGTGCGTAGCCATTGAATTTTAAGTTCCTCCTGTTCCTGAATAAAATGCACGCACTCTCAGAGCCATAAGATCTTTACAAAGCTGCACCGTCACTGCCGGCTCACGTGCAACAACATCTTTGCATAAAACGTTTACATTTGTTTTGGCTGCACATTACCCACACAAAGGTGTTTTTACTTTTCCAGCACATAAAGGGGTAGATCTTTAAAAAATACGCGATCGCGTACTTTTGTTTGCGCACCAGGTGCGAACAAAAGTATGCTGGATTTTATAAGATACGCACGTAGCCGCGCCTATCTTATAAAATCTGGGGTCGGCGCGCGCAAGGGGGTGCACATTTGTGCAACCTGCGCGCGCCGAGCCCAGCGCGCGCTGCCTGTTCCCTCCGAGGCCGCTCCGATTTCGGAGCGGCCTCGGAGGGAACTTTCCTTCGCCCTCCCCCCACCTTCCCCTCCCTTCCCCTACCTAACCCACCCCCCCTACCTTTGTCGGCAAAGTTACTTTGCGCGCATCGGCCGGCAGCCCCGCTCCGTCCTCCGGTCCCGGGGGCTGGTCCGGAGGCCTCGACCACGCCCCCGGGCCGGCACCACGCCCCCGGGCCCGCCCCCGAAACGCCGCGTCGTTTCGGGGGCGGGCCCGGACACACCCCCTCCCGTCCCTTTTCGAAAGCCCCGGGACTTACGCGCGTCCCGGGGCTTTATGCGCGCCGGCGGCCTATGCAAAATGGGGTAGATTTTCAAACGAGCGCGAACAGCCTACTTTTGTTTGCGCTCCAGGCGCAAACAAAAGTACGCTGGATTTTAGTAGATACGCGCATAGTCGCGCGTATCGGCTAAAATCCTGGATCGGCGCGCGCAAGGCTATCGATTTCGTATAGCCTGCGCGCGCCGAGCCGCGCAGCCTACCCCCGTTCCCTCCTAGGCCGCTCCGAAATCGGAGCGGCCTAGAAGGGAACTTTCCTTTGCCCTCCCCTCACCTTCCCCTCCCTTCCCCTACCTAACCCACCCGCCCGGCCCTGTCTAAACCCCGATCCTACCTTTGTCGGGGGATTTACGCCTCCCAGAGGGAGGCGTAAATCCCCGCGCGCGAGCGGGACCCCTGCGCGCCGGGCCGCGACCTGGGGGCGGGTACGGAGGGCGAGGCCACGCCCCCGGACCGCCCCGGGGCGTAGCCACGCCCCCGTACCCGCCCCCAAAACGCTGCCGGCACGCCCCCGAAACGCCGCGCAATCCGGCCCCGCCCCCCGACACGCCTCCCGACACGCCCACTCCGAAAACCCCGGGACTTACGCGAGTCCCGGGGTTGTGCGCGCGCCGGTGAGCCTATGTAAAATAGGCTCACCGGCGCGCAGGGCCCTGCTCGCGTAAATCCGCCCGGTTTTGGGCGGATTTAGGCGAGCAGGGCTCTGAAAATCTACCCCAATAGGCCGCCGGCGCGCAGGGCTTTTAAAATCTGCCCCAAAGCATTTCCATGTAATTGATGCAAAATTTACACATTTTTGGGCCTGATTTTCAAAGGCATTTACATGCTTAAAACTGGGTTTTACACATGTAAATGCATTTTACCCATGTATGTAGGCTTCTGAAAATTGTTACAACATATGTCTCCGAACTGTCCATGCGTTTTACCAGTGTTAAATGCACTGAATGCAGGTAAATGGCGTTTGAAAATTACTATAAAAATGTCACATTTCCATGCATAATGCCTTTGAAAATTCACCTGTGAATAGGCTGCCAATGGGTCTTGTATTTTTATGTCTCCTATCATCATAACAAAATAATATTTGCATTTATAGAGCATCTTTTATTCAAATAGGATCCCAGTTATACAGATAATTATAATGCATCAGAAATTATGCAAACAGTCTCCTCTTGGGGATCAAGCCTGGCTGTTGTTGGCCTGTAGGAGTAGCCTAGTGGTTAGTGCAGCAGGTTAAGCATGAGGGCAGCCAGGGTTCATGTCCCATTGATGATGAGCCTTGTGACTTTCGGGGGGGGGGGACTCTTCCCTCTCCATTTTCTCCCTAGAGAAATATCTACTGTGCTACCAACGAAAGGGGTGATATAAATAAATATTAAATGTGGTATCCAAGCTTATGACAGATTCCAAAGAGGGAAAACAAAACAATGTATTATTATGGTCCCAATTATAACTGGGAAAAGCGAGGCATAGGGAAATAAACGTTCCTTGACAAGTCCAAAATAAGTGAGCGGGATTTAGGTTTAGTTTATTTCAAGCAATTGTTAGCTGCCTCTGTCAAACCTCAGAAGCACAATTGCCGCAACCTCTAAATCACATGCAGTATGAGAAAGGGATGGGCAGTTTGGCCTTTTAGTCCATGTTACTCTGCTTCCAAAGAGGGTAATTCCTGCACATTAATCCAGGTTAGCTGATTTGTATATGAAAATGGTACACAGGGAGGACAACTTTCAAACAAACAGGCATGATGGTATATATGCACACCTATGACCAAAGGCAGGTTTACATAAGTATTTTATAATATGTGCATATGATATATACGCATATCTCTAACCTGCAGCATGCATGCGCATATGCAGTCTTATGCACGAATACATGCAATGCATCGAAACTACATACATCAATGTTCTGAACGCACGTACCTTTCCTGTTGTTTTTTAAATATGCACGTGTACAATTTACACACAAAAATAAAGTACGACTTATTCCTGTAATTCCTGATTTATGCCCATTTTAAAACATGCGCACATAAATTAAATTAACCAGTTTATCAATTAAGTCCAACAATTCACCCAGTCCTTTTAAAGGTCAAAACCCTCCTGATTCTTCAGCCTGAATGCCCCCCAATTCACCCAGACATCCCACCCAGCCAGTGCTATGCAATAAACACGTTTAACACCTCTCATGCCAGATAATTAGCGGGTGTAAAAATATGCGAATAAATTGGCAAATATAAGTGCCCAGGGACACCTCTAGACCGCTGAGTTTTGCAGCATATAAATGCGCACAAAAGTGAAAACACACGTGTATTTTTTTAATTTTATAAAATAGAGAATACGCCAATAGATGCTACTTATGGGGCGGATTTTAAAAGGGTTACGCGTGTATATTACGCACGTAACCGCGAAAACCTGCTCCTGCACGCGCCGAGCCTATTTTGCAAAGGCCCGGTGACACGCACAAGCCCCGGGACGCGCGTATGTCCCAGGGCCTTGAAAAAAGGGGCGGGGAGTGGGCGAGGAAGTCCGGAGGTGGGGCGGGGGCGGGACCGAGGCCTCCGGCACAATGACCATGCCAGGGGATTGCGCGCCGGCACTTGGCCGGCGCATGCAACCTACGCCTGCCCAGAGGCAGGCGTAACTTATTTAACAAAGGTGAGGGGGGGTTTTAGATAGGGCTGGGAGGCGGGTTTGGTAGGGGAATCGAGGGGGCCTCGGAGGGAACAGGGAAAGCCATCAGGGCTCCCCTAGGGCTCGGCGCGTGCCGACCCCAGATTTTATAACAACATGTCAGATTGCGCGCACACATCTACGCCCGCGCGTAGCTACTAAAATCTGGCCCTATGTGCATAATTGCTCATTTTTACACGCATGATATGTTGAGAATTCATTACCTCAAAAGCAGAAAATAATTTGGCATAGAAAGGATAGTGGGAAAAGGGAAACTGGATTCAGTCAGCAACCAACGAGGGCCACGACTTTTATGGTTGGGGATCAAATAAACATGAGGGTAACTTGCTAATGTGGCTTTTACTACCCTCTGGGCTAGATTTTCGTTTCTACGCCTGATTTTATAACATGCGCGCGCACAGCCGCGCGCATGTTATAAAATCCGGGGTCTGCGCGCGCAAGGGGGTGCACGCTTGTGCACCTTGCGCGCGGCGAGCCCTAGGGAAGCCGCGATGGCTTTCCCCTTCCCTCCCCCCCCCCCCCCCCCCATCTTCCCCTCCCTTCCCCTATCTAACCCACTCCCCAGCCCTACCTAAATCCCCACCTTTATTTCTTTATTTATGCCTGCCTCGATTGTGCGCACCGGCCAAATGCCGGCGCGCGAATCCCTGCCACGGCTGCTGTTCCGGAAGCCTCGGTCCCGCCCCCGTCCCACCCCCAGAATTCCCCGCCCGCTCCCCGCCCCTTTTTTCAAGCCCTGGGACATAAGCGCGTCCCTGCCACGGCTGCTGTTCCGGAAGCCTCGGTCCCGCCCCCGTCCCACCCCCAGAATTCTCCGCCCGCTCCCCGCCCCTTTTTTCAAGCCCTGGGACATAAGCGCGTCCCGGGGTTTGCGCGCATTGCTGGGCCTATGCAAAATAGGCCCGGCGCACGCAGGAGGGGTTTAAAAGGATTACGCACATAACCCTTTTAAAATCCGCCCCTCTATCACTAAGCCTGATACTTTTGATGCAGCTCCATCATTGCTCTGTGCTTCCATGGCAAGGGTTAAGGGAAATTGGATTCAAACAGCATCCGAGGGCCCTGACCTTTGCCGTCTGGTGAACTGATGAGCATGGGGGTAACCTGCACGGTGCCGCAGATACTGGCATAAGCTTGCTGGGCAGACCGGGTGGATCATTTGGTCCTTTCCTGTCGTCCTCTCCTATGTGTCTGTGTAACAGCCTCCCAGTTAAAGTGCTGGAGGCAGGGAACAGTATCAAAATTCAAAAAAGCGTGAGAGAGGCACAGAGAATCCTCAGTTGCAGGAAAGCAAAGATAAAAGTTGGAGATGAGGTAAGGTCTGTGGTATTACAACATAAAGGGAAAATGTGCCTGCTAGAGGAGCTATCGTATTTTATTCTTCTATGGAAGTTACATTACTAAGGCCTTTCACAATACACACTCTGAAGCTGGTAACAGTTCCCATTTATGATCTAAGAACAGACAGCTCTGTGCACCGGAGACTGGATGGTCCACAGAAAACTGTCACACCACGGGGCATGTTGACAAGCAAAGCTCATGAAGACCACCGCCCACGAAAAAGGCTACATCTCCTCTTCTGCGCTTCTAACCCTTGAACGAGCCAGAAAACTAGCTCAATCCATTTTTATTGTGCCAATATTTCAGATAATGGCCACATTCCTCTGTAAATAAGGTGGTGATGCACACTAAGCTGCATTCATATCCCTTGCAGTTTTTTTTTTATGCTACATCAACTCATTTGGTAATAATAGATGAGAAATAAAAGAGTAAGCCTTTCCTGACCGTACTGGAATCTCATGACTGTGAATCCTACTGAGAAACTCTGTCTGGCTATTCTCCGCCTGGAGAGTGCACCAAACATTTGATGATGGACCTCACTGTTATGCTGTGAGAAATTTTCCAAGTGATCCTACCCGTATTAATAGGCCCTGGCTGAACACTGCCTTCCTCTCTCTCTGGTTCAAAGTGTGCCTGGGATCCCCCTTCCCCTCGGCAGACTACACAAACAGTGGGCGCACAGCCCATGGGACGCTTTCGGCATGCACACTTCACGCTAGCTAATTCTCAGAGAGAGCCCACGCGGGTACTTTCAGTTTGGAAATCCGCCATAAAGTGTCAGTGCATTAAAAATACGTGCGTCTTCTGCATCTGCAAAGGCTAGCTTTCAAGATCTAAATACTCTCTTCTTCTGATGAGAATCCAAATGTGCACGTGAGGCAGAGAAGATAGCTTCCCTAAGGTTAGATGAACCAAAGGGTTTCCCCCTTTTTGTGTCTATGGGAACAATGCAGAATGGGATTTAGGGAAGGCAAGCAGAGCAACTGTTCAGGCCCCCCCCTTATTAAAGCTGACTGACATCATTGAGGCAGAGCTTCAAGGCACCTGGCACTGGTTGATCCCACTCCTTGGTTTCTTTTCTGGGCCCCCACTGTGTCTAAAGCCAGCCCTGGAACAATGCTTAGTACATCTGACTCATAGAGAGCTACAGAGAGTAACCGCAGAAACAACACTCAGACTGATAAAACTGAGCAAGAGGGGGAAAAAAAAAAAGTGATGATCCTGGAGAGGAGCCCATGAAAGGGGGGTGGCTCTGGGCTCCACGAGCTCTGCAGGAACCACACCTCGGGAGAAGACTGGACTGAAAAGGGGGCAGCAATGAAACGTCAGGGAAGCAGGGAGAGCCCTCGCAGCTGGAGTAGGAAGGAGCCACACTTGGGAATGCTTCACAGGGAGGAGGGCAAGCAAAAAAAACTGTCAGGGCTGGTCTTGAACTAATGTCCTTCTGGCTGGGAGAGGTAGAGGCCTGTCCCCCGAGCCACTGGTAGGGCCATCTTATGCAAGGGAAGAGATGTTGTATGGGGCTTGATGCAGGGACTTACTGGCCACATCCCCAAGGAACAGGGACCGGGCCCTGGACCTTGCAATGGGATCTCTACTGCAACCGGACAGCTGCTGAAGCTACTCTGCCACTCCCAGAGGGTGAGCTCCACGATGCTCAATCTGAGGTGCTATATGGATGCACCCCTGCATCTGTCAGTGAGCTGTGAGAGTACTGGAATACAACCTGGAAGTGCACCTAGGTGTGAGAACCGGCAGCTTGCTGTGAATTTGCTGATTAAAACTGAAGACAGTTGAAACTGGCATTGAACTTAGTTGTGTTATACTATATGCCATGCTCGAGGAGAGCTGTTGAACTCTGCGGTGCACTGAACCTGTCTATTTGTGCTATTATCCTCTTGTTTATGTAAAGTTAAGCATAACATGGAACCTGAAGGTTTGGGGTTTCTCTACACTTGAGCCGAGAGCTTGAGAAAACCCCAGACAGGAGCGTAGCGACGAGAACCGAGAAGAAAGCTTAAAGGCGCAGGAAGCTGGTGAATATTTGACCTTGAGAGGATAATTAAAGGACTAACCCAGGCCTTTCGCAGTGAAGGTTTCTGGCAAGTCATTCAGAAGTTTTTTTTACAAACCAGGGTTTTTAAACCTTTGCTTATTACCTGCTGGCAAAATGGACGAACCCCCGTGCAATTAGGATGGTTAGAAAATCCAGACAGGGAAAACAAGGGAGCTAAGAGACTGGTGGTTTAAAGTACTCCATGAATGCTGGGAGCTCTTGAAAGTAGACAAGAGCCAGTCAAGAAACATGCAAAACATACTGGGAAGTGTCCAGACATCAGGGATCCTTTGCAATGGTATCTACAGTTGTTATGAATTTCCATCTTCTACCCAGGGCTATCAGAATGGGCGGGCATGATGAGCACCTGCCTGGGGATGGCAAGCCCGGTGGTGCCACCTGCAAATCTCAGCATGCGCTCCAGCACGGCCACAAGAGTGGCCTCATCACCGAAAGGCTGGCCCTCCGCATCATTTGAGGTCCCTTCCCAGCTCAACAGCAGAGAGGGATCCCCCTCCCCCCCCCCCCATTCTACTGGAACATTGGAGGAGTCCGTCCCCCCCATCCAGCAACTGCCTGGGGTGCCCCATAGACCTGTGATGATCCTGCCTCTACCCAAACCAAATATGATCCACTACCACAGTGCTGCAAGGACAATTAATCTTTTGAAATTTTCTATTTAAAAAAAAATCCAGTAATTGTTGTAGGTCTGATACATTTAAAAAAAAAACAACATAATGATCTTTTCTTCAGATGTAAAAAGAAATCTGCACTTTAAAAAACAAGACAAAAGGATGTACATGTGTGCATGTGTGGGAGAAGCACTGGTTTCTCAAGAACATTTTGCATCCGACACGCACACCTCCACTTGCAGTTAGCATGCAGTAAGCCACTTTCCCTCGCAGTAAGGGGTTTTAACGCGCATGACAACAGTTCAGCGCATGTAAAATCTGTTATGACACACAAACGAAATGCAACCAAGCAGAACCAAATCCACCCTCCCCGCCCCCACCCCCACAAACATTGTAAACTCTCAGATTTAACTAAACTAGCCCTCTAACTGCAGAATCTCAAATAGCATGTCGGTCTCTTCTGTGGTTTAGAGACAGACAGACGGATGGACATGATCTTCCTGTTAGGCGTTTTTTTTCTTCACTTTGTAAACAAACACCTAAAAAACAACATAAATGTATATCGGTATGCAATGTCCATACAAGCAATGAATCTGTCCTCAAGCTGTTCTAAATTGCTGCAAGACACTAATATCTGTAAGCTATTTACAGCAGGCAAGAACCAAAGAGAAGCAAGGATCTTGAGAGACAACTGTAATTCAAAATAACTCCGCCATTAATTCCAACCGTTTAGACATCATTTGATTAAAAACAGTACTTGTTCTTTTTAATAAGCATTTCATGTAAAATTTGGTGATGCTGTAAATGGGACAGCGTTCAGCTTGAGGCTCAAGAGCTGTGTATAAACGCCAAAAAAAAAAAAAAGCCACAAGATTCTGATTTCCGTCGATGAGGATGATGGGCAAAAAACATTTTATGCAAATGTCATATTTTCAGGTGAAATGTTAAGGACAATAAAAGCCGACCATGTGCAGCGAGGCGCCCCTCTAAATAGCATGCTGTTCCAGGGTTTCCCTGAACCCTACATAAACCGCTGGCAAATTGCAGCCATTGAAATCGGCATCCTGCTTGAAAAGACTACAATTCTGCAACAAGAGGACGGCGCTGGGTTTTGTCGAGCGCGGCAGTTCTTCATTCACTGGGAACAAAAAGTAGAGGTCATGAATGTCTGTGCTTTATAAACTGATTTCAAGCACCTGATTTACAAAGCTAGTATTTGGATTTGCGGATCTTTTAATTACAGGGAATTCTTTTTCTTGCTGGAGGCAAAACTTTAAAAAAAAAAAAATCAGTGCCCATGCTGTATGTGTAACAAATCTGATAATATTTATTTATTTAGTTAGTTATGTATTTAGTTATTTATTTAAGCATTTTATATACCATCATTCCAAAACAAGATCACAACGGTTTACAAAAGCGACATTCATATTATAGGTCAACAAAACACTTGAGCCCGGATTTTCAAAGGCCCGCACACGTAAACCCTGGTACGCGCACATGTGCCGAGCCTCTCCAAAGGGGCAGGTGGCAGGGCAGGGATGGGGGGCAGGCCAGGACAGTGCTATTCTATGCTCTCCTGGGGAAGTGTGTGCTGGCAGCCGGCCGGCCCGCGTAGATTATTTCTGCTCCAAAGGAGCAGTAAGTAATGAAACAAACAAAAAAGTAAGTAGAGAAGAGTAAGAGAAGAGCCATGGGGGTGGCTTGCTGGAATGGAGGCTACTACCTGGTGATTACTACCCTTACTCAATAAGCCTTCACATGGTTAATGCAACTCCAACACTGCTCTCTGCTTCAACGGCAAAGGGAAATATGGAAAAGAGAATTTACATTCAGACAACAACCAACAAGGACCGAGCTACACAGTCTGGGAAAACAAATAAGCTTACTTATTGCAGCAATTATTACCCTAAACCAATTAAGCCTGATACTTCACTTTGAATGCATATACAGCGTTGCTCTCTGCTTCAACGGCAGGGGGAAATGTGGAAAAGAGGATTTACATTCAGACAACATCCAACAAGGCATTGATCTGTGCAGTCTGGGTAAACAAGCATTGGGGTAACTTGCTTGATGCGGCGGTTACTACCCTTAACCATTAAGCTTTATGCTCACCTTTGATGCAACTCCAACGTTACTCTCTGCATCAATGGCAGGGGATGGCAGGAAATTTGAATCAAACAGTTACCAATAAGGGCCCTGAACTTCGTGGTTGGTGAAACAAATAAGTATGGGAAAATAAGTGTGGGTGTTTGCTGGGCAGACTGGATGGGCCGTTTGGTCTTTTTCTGCCATCATTTCCATGTTTCTATTTAAGAAGGGGTTAGGGGTTGAGGAGGAAGGTTATGTAGGGGGTAGGGAACTGGGGGAGGCCTAATTGCATCTCCATGCATAGTAATCGAAAATTCCTCCCCCAGTGCGCGTCGCCAACACATGTGCGCAAAGATATCGTATTTTATAACACGTGCGCGCCAACGCGCGCTTTATAAAATAGCCGAATCCATGTGCGCATGCCAGGAACCGTGCGCACATGGATGCGTGTGCGCTCCTTTGAAAATCGACCCCTTAGTGCATTAGGGTTATCTTAGGTATGTTATGTTAGAGCATATGCATTTTTGAAGAGCCAGGTTTTCAGCTCACATTTGAATCTCTTTCTTTCTGTTAGCAGACGTATCATTTCTGGTAGAAAATACAACAGTTTGGGGCCTGCTATGGAAAACATTCGGTCGCTTATTTGCGTTAGATGTGTACTTTGTGTTGTGGGCACAGTTAGTAGCCCTTTATTTTGCGATCTTAGTGTTTGCTGTGGTGTGTATGGTTGGAGATTCACATCTATTAAGCCGGGCTTTCTGTCACTGATGATGTTAAAAATTGGGCTTAGAAGTTTATAATGGACTCTGGCTTGTACTGGCAGCCAGGGCAGGGCTATCAGCGATGGGGTGATGTGGTCAAGTTTCCTTGTCTCTAATAGAAGCCCTGCGGAGTCATTTTGTAGTAACTGTGGTAAGTGCTTGAAATAATAGAATTAAAATATTTTATGTTTCAAATCTTTTTTTATTAGTTCAAGCATAAAATGTAGAATAACAATGAAGAGATGTGACTGAGGATGGTGAATCTGCACATCTACAGACACTGACCATGGGATCCAAATCACACATTAACAAGCAGCCACCTGTCTAACATTAAGCAGAACCCCACCCCAAATAACGCCCCCCCCCACCGAATTCCCATACAACAGGTCGTGTCAAAAATGGTGATCTAGACAATATTTTGTCAGTAATGAAAACAACCAATGGAATCAGGCAACCTTAATTGAAGAACATTCAAGTAAAAATTCCGAGTTCTATGAGGCTAGGTTTGTAAACATTTCCCATATTTTCAGTCAAACATTTCTGCTTAATATTTAAATCTATTTTTTCGATATTAGAATTAAAATATTTTAAAGCGTCATCCATGATGCATGACTGCTGTTACAGACTATTTAGAAAATCCACTGTCAGGTGCCCTCTAAGGCATTATTTATTGATAAGAGTACAACTAGTAGTGGTCAGACCTGTATGTCTATTGCCTACCCATGTTAACCTTGGGCCCCACCAAAAATTGAGTTCCGGCTACTCCACTGAGTTAGAGAATCTAGAACTATATGTGAAAGTGGATGGGGAGCCAATGTAACGACTTCAGAAGAGGGGAGGGTTACATGGTCAGACAGACGCTGAAGCAAGGGAAGTCATGCAGCCAAATTT
The DNA here is from genome assembly GCF_901001135.1 of Rhinatrema bivittatum. Classification (NCBI taxonomy): domain Eukaryota; kingdom Metazoa; phylum Chordata; class Amphibia; order Gymnophiona; family Rhinatrematidae; genus Rhinatrema; species Rhinatrema bivittatum. The sequence continues at coordinate 15,951,636 of NC_042618.1, forward strand.
CAAATAGACTGCAGCGCAGAAAGACAGTTCAGTGGGAGGCCCACGAAGAACAGGAGGTGATCAAAGAGTGGATGAGCTTTTTGGCAGCATGCTCAGGAAGGAAGAGTCAGAAGCAGGCGGTTATGGGGGAAGAAACAACATGCTGCGCCAGGAAGGAGGAGGAAGGCATCAAAGATGATCTCGAGCTTGTGGGCTGAAGAAGCCGGGAGAACGACAGGGCCATCCACGGAGTCGGAACAAGAGGAAAGATGGAAATCGGGTTTGGAGGTAAAACAAGAATTTGTCGTAGCCCATGTTAAGAGAAAGAACTCCATTTGGTTACCTGTATCATACGGAATACAACGCAAGGTACTGATGTCGACAGACAAACTGCTTCATGAGGAAGGCCCCGCAGATCTGAAAGATCTCCTCCTTGTAGATCGCTAGATTCTCAAGGAAAATCATTCTTCATTTAAGGAGATTAAGTTACAGGTGACCTGTAGGTAAGCTTTTTCTGTCACAAGCCCCACTATTATGAAATGCCTTACTGCAAGAGCTAAAAGATGCAAGAGATTTGTCAGATTTTAAGAAGAAATTTAAAACATATTTATTTAGGCAGGCTTTTCCTATCTCTCATTAGGTGAGTAGAAGGGTGAGTTGCTATAAATAGGGGTTAATTCTCACCTATTTTAGGTCACATTTTTATTATAGGTTTGATATTTTTAATATATATAAGTTATTATTGTATTGTGTGATGGTTATATGTTTTATTTAATTGAATGTTGATGTTTTACTGGTATCCGCACAGGAGAGGAGTAGCTGAATGTAGTGGAATATACTTTTTTTTTTTTTTTTAAATAAATAAACAAGATGGTGGTGGGACATCCAGGCAGCGATTTTAGAAAAGCAGGCTGTAATTCCAGGTCCTTCCACAAGGCAGCCTACAGCACAGTGCAGCAGAGCCACTAAGCCAATCTATTTATGACTTTAAAAAAAAAACTAGCATCTTGGTTAATTTAGTGCTGACTCTTGCAAGCTGGTCCGAAATGTATTAGATTACTCCAAGAAATGCATTTGATGGCTTTTACTTTTACATATTTAAGTGGATTAACAGAGCAGCCAGCCACATTACTTGCTTTACAAAACAAAATAATATGACAGAAAGAAAAGGGATGGGTCAGTTCTGTGACTGGGAATAAAAGAGGTAAAATATTGATTTTTTTTTTTTAGATAAAGTCATATTCAGCACATTAGTATTTTAAGTATATTAAACAAAACACTTATCTTGTCAACCATATATTTATCGACTGATAGATTGGATTTTGCTCATGCCATAGCACTCTAGGTGATTTACAGTCTCAGCAAACCTAAAAACCAAGTTTGCTTACCTGTATATAGGGTTCTCCATAGACAGCAGGACAAATTAGCCAACATGAGTGACATCATCCAATGGCGCTGACACAGACCCCCCTCCCCCCCCCCCCAGTTCTCAAAGCTTAGTTAAAAAAATCTTGAAGAAGGTAACTGAAAATTCCTGGCGAAGGGACAGTGGGGATTTCCAATATTTACTACATTCCACCCGGATTTAAATGTGAGAACGAGGGAGAAGGAGATTTTACACGCGGCTATCACCACAGATAGTTTGGACCTGTCAAGTTTTCCTGGAGCCTTCTCAAGACGAAACATCAATTAGGGAGACTTTGTTAGTCACCTTTAATACTGAAATGGAAAAGGATTCAGTGATGCGATTGTACTTTAAAAATAAAGATGTTTCCATTCTGTGGTCAGAAAGTGAGCGCACTCCCAGATGTGGCTATATCTGCTGAGTTAAGCAGGAAAAAATGTCCTTCAGAAGAAAGACTAGGTACTTGCATTAGGAGCTACTTTTAAGTTCCCGTGCAGGTGCCTGATCAGTTTCCAACTGAATAAATATGACTTTTCTGACCCTTTCCAATTGGAGAATGCTCTTTTAAATATTTTTTGTGGCCCTGGGTGGTTGTATCACACGATGGTTGTTATAATTTTTTTAATATGTTTCTTAGCTTTTTCCTAACTTGCTCCTCAAGATGTGAACTAGAGGCAGTACTTAAATGTTTTCTTTTTCTTTTCTTTTCTTGTGATATTACGATATTATTCTTTTGGATACTGTGTGTCCTTTGGTTTATTTTTATAAATCTTTTTTGAAAATTCTATTTAAAAAACAAAACAAAACAGAAATGCCATATTGGGTCAGACCAAAGGACCATCAAGCCCAGTATTCTGTCTCTGACGGTGCACAATCGAGATCACAAGTATCTAGCAGGATCCCAAATAATAGATCCAGTCCTTCTTGTTCATAACCAGGGATAAGTGGTGGTTTTCCCAAGTCTACATGGCTAATAATGATTTATGGATTTTTTTCTCCAGGAACTAATCCAAAGCCTTTTTAGACCCAGCTACACTAAATTCTTTCACCACATTTTCTGCCAACAAATTCCAGTTTAATTGTGCACCAAATGAAAAATTATTTTCTCTGATTTGTTTTCAATGTGCTACCTATTAGCTTCATGGAGTGTCCCCTAGTCTGAGTACTATTGGAAAGGGTAAATAGTCATTTCCTGTTTGCCTATTCCACCCCATTCATGATTTTATAGACCTCTGTCTTATCTCCTCTCAGCCATTTCTTCTCCAGGCTGAAAAGCCCTAACCCTTTTAGCCTTTCCTCATAGGTGTAGGGCCAGATGTAAGATTTTGGAGCCCATGGGCAGAGTACCAAGGCGGTACTCCTTTGAAGCTATGCCCACATATGAACCTAGAGCAAGCAGAAGAAGAATCCTCTTTGGCCTGGATATTTGGAGCCTTCAAAATTTGGCACTTGCCTATGCCTAAATCCAAGCCTGCACAGCAGAGTCAAGCCACTCCCTTTATTGTTTTGGTAGCCCTTCTCTGTGACTTTTATAGTTTTGCCACATCTTTTTTGAAATGCAGCGAACCAGAAATGGACACAGTACTCAAGGTGCGGTTGCACCACACATCAATACAGAGACATTATGATATCTTCCGTTTTATTTTCCATTCCTTTCCTAATACTACCTAACATTCTATTTGCCTTTTTGATCACAGTCGCACCGAGGATTTCAAAGTATTGTCCACAATGATTCCAAGATCGTTTTCCTGGGTGGTAATGCCTATTATGGAACCCAGCATCATGTACCTATAGTTTGCTCTTCCCTATATACATCGCTTTGCATTTGTCCATATTAAATTCCATCTGCCATTTAGATTTCCAAACCTAGAGTCTCACAAGGTCCTCTTGTAATTCTTCAAAATCGGTTCGTGATTTAACAACTGAATAATGTTGTGTCATCTGCAAATTTGATCACCACTCCCTTTTCTAGATCATTTATAAATATATTAAAAGGCACTTGGGCACGCCACTATTTACCTTTCTTCATTGAGAGAAATGACCGGTCTATCCAGGCTCCTATGAACTAAATTCTCAGAGCCGGAAGCAAGTTGTTTTGGCAAAATTAACCAGAAATTACAAGGTCTAGAGGAGCTATATGTACTTTGAGGGACTCCAGAACTCCTGACGGATAAACCCATCACCAACCAATCCCCTCAGGTATGAGAATACACATACTACCTATTGATGAAGCTGTGCCATCACAACCATGAGGAATTTTGTGAACACTCTTGGGACTGCTGAGGGGCTAAAGGGGAGTGTAGTTCACACCTTTCACTATAAATCTTAGGAACTTTCAATGGGTGAGCAGAACGGGAATGTGAGCATAAGCATTTTTCAGATGCAGTGCACACATGCAATGCTTCATTTGAATGACAGAGAGAATCATCTGACGGTAGTTCATCTTGAACCTCTCCCAAACCAGCAATTTGTTCTGTCTTTGCAAGTCCAGTATAGTTCCAATCCTCCTGACTTCCTGGGGAACAGGACATACTGGAAATGGAATCCTTGGCAATACTGAGAAAGGACAGGTTCAACTGGCTGCTCCAGTGGCACCATGCACCAAAAGTATCAACCTTCTCTTCAGCTTCAAGTGGAACAGTTCCAAAAGGAGTTGACCTAGCCATTTGGGCACTCTTCTTGGCACCTTGCCTGGTGCCATTGGCCTCTGTGCCACACTCAGCCACTGACCTGAGGCAGATCCAGAGGCCAATGCCAGCAGGAAAGAGCCTTCCTGTGCTTACAGGACTGTGAATGGGATGCTTCCCACCTTGTCTTATTGTGCCAAGAGTCTGATGACAATTTGCTCCTCGATAAGGAATGGTTCTGCTGCTCAGCCTCTCACCAAGGCTTCGGGCTCTTACCCATCAATTTCTTCCAGGTGCAGAACTGCTCCACCCTAGTAAACACTCAACCTCAGCTGTCCAGTTGGAGGCGTCGTGATCTGGGCCCAGGCAGCGAAAGCAGATGGAGAGCGTACTTGTGAATGACATCTGCTGCCCACAGATACAAGCCTTGAACCCACTTACTGCAGGCTTCTCTTTTCTTCCCAACTATACATTTTTTTAGAGGGGCCACCAAGGCAATGACAAAAAACTTAGAAACAAAAAGGCACATGGGGACAATAGGTCCCCAAAATAAGAAAAACTGTGAGAAACAAGAATACATCAGACAAAAAAAGATTGAGGCACTTATGAGGCTGTGTGTACATATGGGAACTTCCTCGCATACTCACTAATGTCTTTACTGAGCTTTGGGGCCTGTACCTGTGTTGGTGCCATTGGAAGATGTCACTCACACACTAAGGCTAATTCATACCTGCTTGTCAACAGAGAATTACAGTATTTTTAGTTACACACATCTCATAAGAACATAAGATTTGCCATAAGAACATAAGACTTGCCATACTGGATCATACCAAAGGTGTATCAAGCCCAATATCCTGTTTCCAAATCTTGTTGGCCTCCCTAGCCCTTCCGAAAATTTCTTTCAGGCCTATACAGTACAGTACAGGCCGTCGGAGTGCACTGTTAGCCGGCATTTGGATGCGCGTTTTTGACACGCTAGCTTTACCCCTTATTCAGTAAGGGGTAATAGCGCGTCCAAAATGCGTGTCCAACCCCCCCGAACCTAATAGCACCCTCAACATGCAAATGTATGTTGATGGCCCTATTAGGTATTCCCGCGTGATTCAGTAAGTAAAATGTGCAGCCAAGCCGCACATTTTACTTTCAGAAATTAGCGCCTACCCAAAGGTAGGCGCTAATTTCTCCGGGCACCGGGAAAGTGCACAGAAACGCAGTAAAAACTGCTTTTCTGTGCACCCTCCGACTTAATATCATGGCGATATTAAGTCAGAGGTCCCAAAAGTTTAAAAAAGTTAAAAAACAAAAATTTTTTAAATAGGCCCACGACTCGCGGGTTGAAAACCGGACGCTCAATTTTACCAGCGTCCGGTTTCCGAACACATGGCTGTTAGCGGGCTCGAGAATCGACGCCAGCAAAATTGAATGTCGGCTGTCAAACCCGCTGACAGCCGCCGCTCCTGTCCGGGCCTAATTTAAATACATTTTTTGTGAGCAAAGATGGCATTCTCTGTTGTTTTTAGAGACTACCCCTGAAATACCTGCAATTTTTGTAGCTCCTTGGGTTAGCTCTCCTATCCTCTGACCTGGGATGCATACCCTCTGTGGATTGCAGATTCCTCAACAAAACCCAACACCAACTTCTCCCATGTCACAAGACAAGTGGACCCCTGTCCTGTTCTCCATCATGGAGCGGGAAGGCGACCTCTCTTCTCTCCTCAGAGAGCTGCCTCTCCCTTTCACCCAACTCCCTCTTATCCTCCCTAGTGACTCTGGTCAAGCACTTGTATTAGCTAAATCCCTCCCAATGGAGATGGATCATGTGAATGAGCTCCGTGCTCCAATAAAACATTTCCAGAACGTACCACCACTACTGGTAAGGACTCGGTACTCCTTACAAACAACACGCATTATGCAGTAGGGATACACATTCTTGGCTGGGACCATGCATTATCAATTTAATTTGAATATAAACTTAGGTAAAGATTTGTATTCTGTCTTTCCAAAGGGTGGAATTCACGTTTAAGACAGATCACAATAATCAAGGCAAACATTCCTCCAGACCCTTGCAAAACCCCAGAGAACAGTCAAAGAACGAAAGCAATACATAATAAATATAATATAATATAATATAATATGCTGAAAAGGGAAAAGAAAATATAATATTATAAAAGTAAAACATGGTTTTGTCCTCTTAAAAATCCAAGAACCCTCCTCACAGCCCTATCAGTTAAAGGGTGTCTTTATGTTCGTTGCCACAGGAGAGTAAGAAACCCCTCATTTCATGTTCCTAAGGTCACTGCACTTAAGGATACTATTTTGTGTTAAAACAACATATGAGATCAGTATTTTGACATTACCAGCAGTGAGAGAATTCACACGACTTTTTAAAATATTAACAACTCATATTCAAAGGCTCTTTTCCTGTTTGGCCAAGGTGCCACTTTTTCAGCCATAACCATATCCCCCTTCTGGGGAAGTTGTGCTCACTGGCTATGTTTTGAACTCGGCTCAATATTTATTTTCTCTTTACAGCTTCCTAAATAAGTATAACATAGCATCCATTTCATAACGTCTTGGCAGAGGTCTACTGTGAAAATAAACGTTAGCTATGTGCTTCTGTCAGCTGAGCATCTATAAATGTGTTTATGTAATCTAGGACGATCCCTTTTAAAAAAAGCTGCTAACTGGGTGCATTCTAATGAGATCTGGCAATATGAGTTATTCACGAAATTGTCACGGATTCGCTTGCCATGGAGCCTCTCCATGCCCTGGTCTTGCCTTCTATGACTCCTCCCTGCCTGCAGAGGCCTTCAGCGAGCCTTACCACTAGCCTTGCTAAGCTCCTTCTTGCTGCTCTTTCCATGCCCAAGTCTTAGCCCTATGTAACCCAGCCTTGCCAGTACACTTTGCCTCTTCATGGACTCACCCTTGGCTCTCTGACCTGGACATTTTTGTCTTGTATCTTGCCTTGAGGCCTTCGGGCCCGTTCTTGTTTTGTACCTTGCCTTGTAGCCTAATTAGGCCATTCCTTGCTCCTTGTTCTGTGGCCTACTCTATGCCTTGCCTAGCCTAGTGGCCTTTGGGCCACCAGCTTGCTGCCTTCAGCCTGTTATGTTCTTTGTTCTGTGTTGTCTTGCATAGTGCTTGTCCAGTCTTGTCCTGTCTGCTGTGTCCTGCCCTGTCTTTGGTTTAATCTTGCCCTGCCCAGCCTAGTATCCTTTCCCTGCCTTACCCCAGCCCCAGTTCATGCCCAGTAACCTTGCCCAGTGTGTGTCTGTACACAGCCCTTGTCCTGTGTCCAGCTCCAGAATCCAATCTAACCTGCTCCAGCCTGTCTCCGTCCTCAGGGCAAGCCTTGCCAACGTTCCAGATTCCTGCCTCCAGCCTTGCCTCTCCAGCCTTGCTCCAGTCTCTCCATCCTTGCTCCAGCTTGTTCAGCCTTGTTCCAGTCTCTCCAGCCTTGCTCCAGTCTCTCCATCCTTGCTCCAGCTTGTTCAGCCTTGTTCCAGTCTCTCCAGCCTTGCTCTAGATCAGTGATGGCGAACTCCAGGCCTCGAAGGCCACAAACAAGCCTGGTTTTCAGGATATCCACAATGAAAATGCACGAGATATATTTGCATACAATGGAGGCAGTGCATGCAAATCTTTCTCATGCATATTCATTACAGATGTCCTGAAATCCTGGCCTGTTTGTGGCACTCAAGGACTGGAGTTCGCCATCACTGTTCTAGACTGTTCGGACTCACCATAATGTACTGCTGCCGCAAAGACCTACCTACCCCCAGAACCCAAGGGCTCAACCTGTGTTGGAGGGGGGCTGGCTAGGCGGAAGACTGGCCCTTTTTTAGTCCAGTGTCCTGCCTTGCAGTCCTGCACCACTCCTGGGGAGGGTTACCCAGATTTCAGCAACCGTGACAGAAATAAGTGGCAAGGAGATCTGACCATCCACTGTAATATAGATACCGAGAATATTTTTGTGCCCACATTATAAATAAATCACATTGTTGAACCCAGATAAAAAAGATATGAAATTCTCCTACACGTGGCCTGAGATGTAGCAGCAGGTTGACTGAGACTCAAAAGCTTGGATAAAATTCGGTTTAAATGATTTTTTTCCCTTTGATGTTGAACATGGAAAGCACATGGCAGGTGCTCTTTTTTTTTTTTTTTTTTTTTAGCAGATATGAGGCTATTTTGCCAAAACTGTTTAATCCATTTCAGCCTAGGTCACTTAAAGCAGACACTACAGCACCTTGTAATGAATCAGTGAACGAACTTGATCCACTTTAGTGCCTGCCTCATCGTCCTATCTTCCTATTCCAGTTATCACTGCCACAAAGCCATTCGCCTCCATTCTGCAGGGGCAAAGCAGTTTTCATAAAATAAATGTTGCATATTTACAGACATTTCCCTGCACCTGCCTCTTCCTCATTGCTAGCAGTGGTTTATAGTAAGATAATCCCTGCTTTCTTCAGCGTCGCTTACTATACGAGTTGCTGCACACATAAGAACTTGCCATGCTGGGTCAGACCAAGGGTCCATCAAGCCCAGCATCCTGTTTCCAACAGAGGCCAAACCAGGCCACAAGAACCTGGCAAGTACCCAAACACTAAGAAGATCCCATGCTACTGATGCAATTAATAGCAGAGGCCATTCCCTAAGTCAACTTAATCAATAGCAGTTAATATATCTATATATCTATATGAAAAACAACTCAATAGAACATATAAAAAAAATGTAACATCAAAAAATACAAAAAAACCACACCAAAGACACACACCGTCACACGGTACAAATGCCCACAAAAACTCCATTCCATGAATCATTCACACACTCACAAGTACTGGCGCAAAAACACACCCCGAAACATACACACCTACTTGCCCTTTTCCAGAAATGCCTGCCCCCCTGGTCACATCTTAACAGTCCTCACGGTGACATGCTTACATGATACACGGCACCATCAATGGCACGTATTAGCCTGTAACATCATGGTATCGAGGGGGCAAGTTCCTGAGGAGCTCTTGCTGTGCCCGGGAAAGGCACCATAATGTAATGCTGAAGTCTGTGCAGGCTTCTGAGACCTTTTCAAGGAGCAAAAAAAAAAAAATAAAAGAGAGAGATGATGTAGTGCAAGAGTGCACGGGTTCTCTCTTCAGACGGGTATCACCCACCTACCACGACTCGAGTTTTCCGCCGGCTGCTAGAACTCTGCACTGCAATTAATGGATGCAAAACCCAGGAAGATTATGTCAAGAAACTGTATTATCAAGCAATGATGACAGCCCCTTTTAGAAAAACATCACCCTGAAAAGTACCTTTTTCTGTGCATTAATTAGACATCTAGAAAATGATTTATGGATACCGAAGTGAGCAAAAATGGCCTAAGAGCCATAGGGCAGGCTCACACAGACAACCTACTATCTTCTCATTTTACACAAAGTGGATGTTATGACCGGAGGGATCCTTCTGACTTATTGTGTATCTGACTGTACCTCTGTCTAGTATCAAACTTTTTTTTTTTTTTGAGAGGGGGAGGGGAAGGAAAGTAAAATGGGATGGGATCCTAATAAACCATTTGAACCTGATTGATCCTAATGCTTTCCTGTCACCCAGGACATAACCAGGAGAATTTTCCTCCTTTATAGTGATTTACAGCGCATTATTCCAAGAAGCGGATGTACCGAGTCATTAATTCAAGGGAAGCCCTACTCATTTCTTTTAAAATAAATGCCAGAGAAACATCTCCTTCAGGTGCAAAACACATTATGAATGGCCTCTACTGAGTTCCCAGTACATTTCTGAGAACACTAAAAGGAAATGAAAAGAATGAATTACATTTTATCTAAAGTGACTTGCCAAGGAAATGGGAAGTGTGCTATTATGTAAATCTCTTCCATTGTTATTACCCAGTCACAAAACAAAACCTTTATGCTGCAGGGTTTCCTATTCCAGCATTCATTTATCTTATCACCGCAGACCCATTACCCTTATGTCTCTATTGGTTCAAACACTGAAAATGGGGGTTTTTTTTCCACCCTAAGCATTAAGATCAATACAGAGATGGACGGAACCAGCAGGAGAATTGCAAGAAAATGTCTTCTTGAGGTAAATGTATTCCCATAAACCTTTCCTTGTTGAAGCTTTTTTTCTATCCTCTGACATGTTTTTCTCTTTTAATGACATAAAAATCACAGGAATGGACCAGACCAATAAGCAGAGAATCCTGCATTCTGATTGGCTGACACCCAACATTCCCGGGCTCATTATCCCACGGAAGAGGAACCGGGTAAGCAGACAGAGCGTTCACTAGGAACGTCCTGAAGCTATTTGTTTAAACTGGGATAATGAATTTCCAGTTTTCGTTTAAAACTCTGGAGTAATTAGACAAAGATGTAAATGGGTGAGGTGGGGGAAATGGGGGGAGGAATATGTTGTTGAGTTGGTATGAGGTATAACTACTCTGCTCCCCGATGCTTCTGCAGAAACCACTCACCCATTTTGAAGAAATAAGTTGAAATATGTTAAAATGTAAGAAGGAAAAAAAAAAGAAGAATTGAACTGAAACCCTGGAGTGCCATGGAATGGAGTCCAAAGAGGTGGAGACAACAATGTTAACGGAATTCATCAAAAAGGTATGGGATAAGCACAGAGGATGCCTAGTGGCACAGGACGGTAAAGAAGTACTGGAGTAACCTGCGTGGAACGGTGGTTATAATCCAAAACAATTAGAAGGCACTGGGGTAACCCGCACAGAGCTACGGTTACAACCCAAAGCAGCAGTGGTAAAAAACAGCCTCTGCCTTCCAAGAGGATCCCAGGGTAACCTGCATGAGGCGGGAGTAACACCCAAGGCAATAGCAAGGGACAGGCAAGCTGGGCGACGACCAAGGCACCAAGCTTGGGGGGGGGGGCACCACAGAGAAATGCAGTGCCCCTCTGCCAGCTGTGCCTCTCTTCTCATCTCTCTCCCACAGCCCGCACAGTTCACGTATCATCCGGCAAAACTGCACGTGGCTTCATAAATACAGAGCGTGGCACGGTTCAAACAGCAGATCGCTGAACCAAGAGGGCTGCAGCAGGAAGAGGAGAGGTGCCAGTGCCACGGCAAGAGAAGTTATCCAGCCAGGGCACGGAGGCGAAAGGTGTGCGGTGACTAGGGAACTGAGGGAGAGAGCAGGGATTAAAACCTTAAGAGAAGTGGTTTGACCGCATCGGGCTTCCAGGAAGGCTGGGGTAAGCTTCACAGAGGGACCCATAGTTAAAACCCAAACGTCAATGAGCACGGTGAGGCTGAATTATTTTGGACAGCGGCCTCACTAATTTTGTTGGCTGTGGAGATTTAGTACAAGGCTTGGTACGAAGTCAGAGACCGGGGCCTGGGCGCTAGATTAAGTATTGATCTTGTAAGATACTTGTATTAAAGTTGAAGACCTGAAGTGACCTGCCGGCAGAGGTAATGGAGGCCAGCATTAAAAACAGAGAACTGCATCTGGGAACTAGAAGGTAGGCAACTTAATGCCAATTTTTAAAAAAAGGTTCCTGAAGTATCCCAGCAAAGCACAGACCGGTGAACCTGACGTTGATACCGGGCAAACTTGGGGTAGCAATAGTTAAGAACAGACCTCCAGGGCATACTGTATAGATAATAGAGAATAGAGAAGAGCCAACATAGATTTAACAAAGAAAAGTCATTTCTTACTAATCTATTAAAATTCTTTATAAATAAGCATGTGGATAAAGGCGAGAATGGTTGATATCATATATCTGGATTTTCAAAAGACATTTGTTAAAGTCCCTCATGAGAGACTTCTGATGGGAAATCAAGAATAGGCCTAAATGATCAATTTTCCCAATGGAGAGAGGTGAAGAGAGGAGTGCCTCAGGGATCTGTCCTTGGACTACTGTTGTTTAACACATTCACTAATGGGTTTGGAAAAGGGAGCGATGAGTAAGGTAAGAGAATCTGAAGATGCCATAAAATTATTCCAAGTAGTTAAAACATGAGTATACTGTGAGGAACTGCAGAACCTTGCAAGACTGGGGAAATTGACATCTAAATGGTAGATGAAATTTAATGTGGACAAGTGCAAAGTGATGCACAATTGAAATATAATCCTAACCTTATGTTCACATTGCTGGGTTCCATTTTATCACTCAGAAAAAGGACACTGGAGTTGTTAACGGTCAATCTTGGATACTTTAACCACTTTTCGTATATGATTTGAAACACAAAAGACAGTTTTTTCTCTGCTTTCCCACAGAAGTACCCATTGGAGAGGAGATGTGGGAAGAGTGAGTAAAACAGTCTTTAGATGTCATGCCAATATACAGTACTGTATATTATAGCAGGATGCGAATCACTAGCATGAGGTGCTGGCAAGCTGAACCTTTGGTACACAGAAATGTAATGGACAGCAGCAGCAGGAGAGAAAACAATAAAGAGCCTCTTCCAGGTTATGAAGGGAATAAGAATTTTTACAGCCGTGAAGTAATGCAAGAAATACATAAATTAATAGAGAATAATGTTTATGCTGTGTGGGTTTTCCTCAGTGAGAATGAAGAATTGAAACTTGTACTGTATTTAGTGATTAAATGATTAAACAGGAGAATCGTTAAAAAAGCAATGTCCTATTTTAAACGATAAAGGAGTAAAATATGATAAATTACCCTCCTATAGCTGATCAGCATGTAACTGTTTGGTTTGTTTTATTTTCTTTTAGCTAACTATAAAAAGTTTTACATTAGGATTGAAATAGTTGCCGCTGTGCTTTGAACCAGGAAGCTTCCCCTAATAAAGCTTGAGTGCATTCTTATCTATCTGCGCCTGTTACTGTGTTTTTTAGTTCTGTTTGGTATAATAAGGTGGGGGTGGGGGAGTGAACTGGGATGTTCACTAGAGCCACCCTTGCACCAAATTCGGAAAGCACCCAGGGGGGTGAATAAGGACATCGACCAGGGTCCCCCGGGAGTGCACAGCATCACTGTGAGCAACAAATTGAAATCCTGGGTTGCAGCAGCAGCAGCTGCCAACAAATAGCATCTAGAATTTTAGGAATTATTCGGAAAGAAACAGAAAGCAAAAGTACAAATATCATAATGCCTTTGTATGGAGCAACAGTGCAACCGCATCTTTAAGTACCGAGTACGATTCTGGTCGCCCCCATCACAAAATAATATATAGCAAAACCGGAAAATCATAAAAGGCCTGGAAGGGTTCCCTTATGAAGAAAGGCTAAACAGGTTAGGGCTCTTCAGCTTCAAGAAGAGACGACTGTGAAGGGATATGATTGAGGTTTATAAAATTGTTAAGTGGTACAGAACAATTTAATACAAAATGGTTATTTACTTTTTCAAATTGTACTTAGACCAGGGGGATGTCTCTATTAAACTAAGAGGTAGCAACAAATTTAAGGATGTATTTTTTCAGACATAGAGACACAGAAACGTAACGGCAGAAAAATACCATATGGCCTATCTCGTCTGCCCATCCACACCAACTGCTCAGCTCTACCATGACTACCCCTCCTTCAGGGATACACCTATGCTTGCCCCATGCTTTCTCCAACTCAGATACTGTCCTCGCCTCCACTGGGAGGCTGCTCCGTGCACAATTAAACTATGGGATTTGTTGACAAATCATGCAGTGTGGCACAGCTGGATTTAAAAAGAAGGTTTGGACAAGTTTCAGGAAGGCAGGTCCATTCATAATGTGATGACAGTCTGCGAAACCATCAGAGGGGGATCCGCAGCTGCCGAGAAACGGAGCAGCCTGAGCCTTCAACTCTGAGGCGGCTGCCGCCCAACTCCCACTGTCTGATCCCATCGACGAGGAGAGGAAGACCCCAGCCCTCAAGAAGCCCAAACTGGTGGGAGGGGAGGAGGCAGGGAAGAGTGAGGCGGATTGCCCCCTCGAGGGCTCTGAAGCCGCGCTGCCAGGAGGAGGGGAAGAGAGCGCTGCCACCAGCTGCTGCTCCTCGTGACCAGAGGCGGCAGGGGTCAGGGTGATGGCCCCGAGGAGCATTTCCGGCCACTGCTATACATGGTCTGGCAAGCCCTGCTGGCCTGACACTGAGGGAATTTAAAGTTTATTTGCCACCAAACAAAAGCATAAGTACAAGTTGATAACCAAAAAAACCCCCAAGAAAACTGTTCATGGTACAATTTCCACCCCACCTCCCACAACAATAACATATAAAGACGGTGTCACAGTACAAATAAACCTAATCATAAATAAAACTCCAGAAGTAGAGCATTTAGAACCTCGGTAAGGCTGCCGTATCCTATTAAATTTCTCCCATTTACCTTGCCGCAGAGCTGTTTAGCTGTCCCATAAAACACATGTTGTGTAGTCTCCTGTAGGCTCTCTCTACAGATGGACAGGACATTTGCTTCCAGAAAGAAGCCAAGGTTAACCTTGCGGCTATGGCAATTCGAACTATTAATATTTGAAGTGATCTAGAGAGATCAGGTACAAGAATACTCTACACTAGGTATCTAGGATCCCTGGGCATCTCAAATTTGGTAATTCTTTGAAGAAACCTAAGTGTTTTGCTCCAAAGTTTACCCACCTTAGGGCAAATACCCACCACATGTGATACATGGATCCTGTATTCCCGCAGAGTTTCCAGCAGTCAGAAGAGATGTTATCACATGTTTTGTGATACCCATTTTCAGTTAATAATGATGAGAAGGAACTTCTACCCACCTGCAAAGATCCCAGATCGATTCCTCTAAAAGTGTAAACTGCTTGGCACCTTATTACAGATGCCTTAAACACGCGGCTGCAACCCTAATGCTTTAGGGAGATGTTTGTATGTACATGAGAACCCTTGACAATATTGCTGCAACTTATCATTGTGCCGGGATGTTTGGATTTGTATCCGATTGGTCCTGTGTTGGTTTTACTGAGATGTGCCGCATTTTTTTTAGCCCTCTTGTTGACGCTTCTTTTAAGTTTAAACCTGTTCTACGTTTTACCGGTTTACCTCTGCCGAGAGATGGGTTATCAAGCTCAGCTCTCAGTGAAGTCTCCTGCAGAGTGCGTTGTGCCCTGCCTTGAGGTCGGAGGGAGAGGGCCAGGGACGGGGGGGGGGGGGGGGGCCGCAGGGGGCAGAGGACGGGGGGGGGGGGGGGCGAGGCACTCGGGAAGGGGGCCAGGGAGCGGGTGCAGCCGGGGGGGGGGGGGGGGAAGGGGCCAAGGAGGAAGGAAGGAGCGCAGGAGGGACGGCAACTCAAGAGGGGGCCTTGAGGGGGGGGGACACAGGAGTGAGAGGACAGAAGGGAAAGGCCACGGGAGGAGGCAAGCAGGGCAGGAGGACAAGCGCTCCTCGCGTAACCTGATACTGATAGAATAATGACCAGTTAAGGAGGACCAAACCTATGGGAAAGGACGGGTTATTCCAGAACTGGAAATCTGAGGTACTTTCCCTAAATATTCAGTTTAGTCTAGCTAATCCCAAACCATCTAAGATGGGCCAGGGACTGCTGGCATACAGCACTGAAATTTAACCTGGTGGGTTCTGTGTTATCGCGTTAAGAGGATCATTTTCAAACAGCCCGCACATACAATCGGGCCAATACAGTACAGAGCGCTCTGGCGGAGCGCACTGTTAGCCCGCGTTTGGACGCGTGTTTTCGTCGCGCTAGCTTTACCCCTTATACAATAAGGGGTAATAGCGCGTCGAAAACATGCAACCAACCCCCCCCCCCCGAAAATAATAGCGCCCGCAACATGCAAATGCATGTTGATGGCCCTATTAGTTATTCCCGCATGATCCAGAAAGCAAAATGTGCAGCGAAGCAGCACATTTTACTTTCAAAAATTAACGCCTGCCCAAAGGCAGGCGTTAATTTCTGCCGGCACCGGGAAAGTGCACAGAAAAGCAGAAAAAAATGCTTTTTTGTACATCCTCCGACTTAATATCATGGCGATATTAAGTCGAAGGCCCCCCAAAATAAAAAAAATTTAAAATTTTTAAATTGGCCCGCATGTCGGAAGATGGACGCTCAGATATGCCAGCGTCCATTTTCCGAACCCGTGGCTCTCAGCGGGTTTGAGAACCGACGCCAGCAAAATTGAGCATCAGCTGTCAAACCCGCTGACAGCCGCCACTCCTGTCAAAAAAGAAGCACTAGGAATGCGCTAGTGTTCCTAGTGCTTCTTTTTACTGCGGGCCCTCATTAGCATATTCTTCCCCCCTGAATCGCGCGCACAGGAGAGTGGCCTGAGCGCGCGCCGGGAGAGCGGACACTCGCCCGCTCTCCTGCGACTTTTACTGTATCGGCCCTGTATGTGCATGCAGACATCACTGAGCATTGTCAAAGCAAACTTACAATCCTGAGTTCATTCTGAAAATACCTCGGGTATCTGCCACGTGCTCGCACACTCACACACACACATACACTCGTGTAAGGTTACGCCCTCTTCGGGGAGGCAGGAAGAGGCATAAACTTATACCTGTGCACACACGTGCATACTTTTTAAAAATCAAAAAAATGCACGCATGGAAGTTGCCGACTCCGCCCTCAACTCTGTGGAACGCTTCTGCTCAAAGCAGGTAAAACTGCGTGCAATACTGGGTTCCGTGCATGCTTTCACGTGCGCCAAGCCCGGGTCGGTTTCAGAACAAGCATTTACACGCATAAAACCAGATTAAATGCAGGCATATGGTTTTAAAGGTCCCCCTCCCCCCCAAAAAAAAAGTGGAGGCAGCAGGGCTGCTACAGGACGTGTTACCGTGCCGGGGGCACACGTATACTCCCAGGGGAATTCTGCGCTACTGTGGAACGCAGAATTTGCACAGAATTCCCCCCCTGCGCAGAATTGCCAAATTCTGCACAGAAAATAGCTGAAGAGACCCTGGCATGCCGCAAACGGAGCATGTCCCGCGGCACATGCTCCGCTCGCGGCGAAGATGAAGGCCCGGCGCGACGAAAAGGTAAGGGCCCCCCCCCCCCCCCGTGTGCCACGCTCCGTTAGCGGCAAAGATGAAGGCCCAGCGCGCCGTTCGCGGCACACGGGGGCCTTACCTTTTCGCGGCGAACGGCGCACTGGGCCTTCATCTTCGCCGGGAACGGAGCACATCCCGCGGCATGCCGGTGAGAGAGAATGTGTGTCAGAAAGGGGAGGGTGAGAGAGAGTATGGGGGGGGGATGCCAGTGAGGGAGAATGTGTGTGTGAGAGAGGGATGGTGACAGAAAGAATGGTTGGTAAGGGGGGTGGGGAGGGTGAGAGAGAGCAGGAGGGTGTGAGAGAGAGAGCATGAGAGGTAAGAGGGGGAGTGGCGGGGATGCTTGAGTGTGGGTTTCAGAGAGAGGGAGCCGGTGAGAGAGAATGTTGTGTGAGAGAGGAGAGGGGGTGTGGGGGAGGGTGAGAGGCAGCTCGTTTGGTAGGAAGGGGAGTGGCGGGGATGCTTGAGTGTGGGTTTCAGAGAGGGAGCCTATATGAGGGGAGGGTAACAGAGAGCAGGAGGGTGTGAGGGAGAGCATGGGAGGTAAGAGAGGGTGGTTGGGGGGATGCTTGAGTGTGGGTTTCAGAGAGAGGGAGTCTATATGAGGAGATTGTAAAGGAGTGTGTATGTGTGTGTGAGATTGTGAGCTCGTGTGTATGAAAAAGGGATTGTGTGTATGTGAGGGTGCTGGCCTGTGTGAAGGGATTGTGTATGTGTGAGACAGAGCCTGTGTGAAGGTCTGCGTGAGAGAGAGACATAGGTAGCCTGTGTGAGGATGTATGTGAGAGAGAGAGAGAAAGGGAGCTTGTGTGGATGTATATGCAAGAGAGAGGGCCCTGTATGAGGGGATGTGTGTGTGTGTGTGTGAGAGAGTGAGGGAGCCTGTATGAGGGGGTGTGTATGTGGAACGGACACTCTTACAGTGAATTTCTAGGGAAATTCTGGTCAAAATATTTAAAATTCTGCAACATTAAGTAATAACTGTTTTCTGTAATAATTTAAAATGTAATTACTTAAAGACTGTCATGTAAATTGTGTTATTTTGACCAATATAAAGTTTGCAGAATTTTCAGTTTTTGTGTGCAGAATTTTAAATTTTTTTGCGCAGAATTTCCCCAGGAAATCTGCAGCTCAGAGAATAAACGTGCCACAATCGTTTTCTGTGATGGGGCATCCAAGCCTCCCGTCAAGCATCCCTGCCTAAGGGATTACCAAAATAAACCCATGAAGAGTTTAGGGAGGAGCAGCTTCTGCAAGGAGCAAGAGTCATGCACTAAAGCAAAACAGGTCCAATAAAACAAATTGGAAGGCGGTCCCACGTAGCCAAGGCAAAAAACAACAAAGGGACAACCTTATACCGTGGAAAGATTTTATTATTAGAGAGCTCTCTAATAGAATATATCAATAAAATCTTTCCACAGTATAAGGCTGTCCCTTTGTTGTCCTATAATAAAACAGGACACCGATCCCTTCCAAAATCATAAAAGCACAGCACACTGAGAAAAATCTTTACTCTTCTTGCAGACAATCTGCACCAAGACCATTACAGCTTGAATCCACTTAACCAACCCTTTTTTATCACTTTCTATCTGCAGTTTATATTTAAAAGAAATAAAAGTTTCTGTGCTAGGTTTCAAGCCAAACCTGTCCTGCTCACCCCACAGCCAGCGGAGTTTCCAGGAGTTCCAAACCAAAGATTAAAGAGATAAATGAGCAATGCTCTCATTAGACCCTCTCCCCCAAATGCTACAAGCCAGAACTGAGTCAGTCCTCCTTCCCAATATGACCTCCCCTGGCTTTGTTTACTCACCTCCCCCCCAACCAAGCACACAAAACTATGCCTACGCCAGGAACCCAGCATATGCAAATGTATCTCATGCATCTATTTTTTGGAACTCGTGAAAACCCAACTGATTGTAAACATATCTCATGCGTATTCAAGGTGCATATCCTGAATGTGTGACTGGCTGTGGGGTCAACAGGACAGGCTTCAGGACCTCTGTTCAAGCATTTTGATCTTCCTTGTCTCCTACAACGAATAAACTGCGCAGACAATTTAGCTTATAGGTCTGAGTTTTAAAGGCTATACTGGTTATCCCCGCTTCTATTCTCTGGTTTAGAGAGATCTCCAAACAAAGCAGAAAAGCTTGCCAAAGAAAAAATAGACCTGTTTTCAAAAGACTTCCTTGCACTGGACAGTGGGGAGACCATTTTGAAAACTAATCCCAAAATGCATTTATGAGATGGTTAGTCTTCAAAAAGTCTAATATCTTGTTTTTGAAACTTTTTATTTTAAATATCTTTTATGGAGCATTTATATCTCTAGTTTGAAGACTTCTTGACTACAATTTTTTTTTTTAATGTCTCACTGTTTCCTCTCCCAACCAATAACGCCCACCTTCCAGCTGGCCAGTCTGAAATCTGCACTCAGATAGTACCAATTCATCCAGGACCATTTATTTAATTTCCTAAGTAAAAAGGAAAGCTCCTCTTAAGGCTTACAGATTTCTTTATTGTGGGGTCTTGCAAGAAAAAAAAGAATATTACAGGAGTGAAGTAAACTAAAGCCGTTACATGGCAAATAGTAAGATGAACCAGAGGAACTCTGAAGGACTCGGGTAAACCGAGAGAGAAACAATTTGAAGAGGTAGGTCTCTAACTGAGATTGAAAGGTGGCACTGGCAAGATAATTTTATTCCACAGGAAGGGAGCTAGCGAGGAGTACAGGGGGACAGTGGGGCTACTGCTAAAATAAAACCATTCCTTTCCACTCTTGCCCCCCCTGCTTCCGCTTTGCCTCTGCTGCAGGCAGGGAGCGAGAGCTCGGAGCACTGCTGCTGCTGCTGCTCCTCTCTGTCTTCTCCTGGCAGAGGAAATGGAGGTGAAAGCAGGAAGAACACGCAGCCCCATTTACACAGTACATACGTGTAAGAGCCTCGTAGGGCCTGGAGAAAGTTATGCTCCCTGCAGCTGTGGCACCTTTTATTGGTCCAGCATAAAAATAATCCATGTGCGTTTCACGCGCAAGCTTTCCATATCACACAGTCCCACGTTTGAGGGGAGCTACATGCTCTTGAAAGCCTGTATACAAGAGCGTATTTTGGAGTTGTGTTATCTGGCTTTTAGGATAAAGCTAAAAACATGGCTCTACCTGTGTGGCTGTTAATGGTAGCTAATTTGGTCTCTGCATTATTTATAATAATAAATAATTCGCCACTGCGCGAATTCTCACTGGACTCAAAAGATCTGAACATATTTCACCCGTGCTAAAAGAACTTCACTGGCTTCCCATAGCAAAAAGAATCGAATACAAAACTCTTTCAATGATTCACAACTCTAACCACCACATTGACCACAATTGCCTCAACTCCCTTATACAAATTCAACACAATCAACGCAACACGAGATCTACCAATAAAGCACATCTAGAAATCCCTCCACTCACCTCAGCCAAATTAACCACCACCAGAAAAAGATCCTTCTCAATTGCTGGACCTATCCTCTGGAACACTCTTCCTTCCAGTTTCAGACTACTAAACAATACCAAAATGTTCAAAAAACTACTCAAAACTTGGCTCTTCAAGCAAGTTTACAAAGACGGAATAGGTTAAACCAATGTCTACGAAAATCTCATACATCCCCCTCCTCCACTTGCCCTATTTCCCACTTTCCCCTCTTTTTCCTCTTTTCTCTTTCTCCTCCTCCAAACCCACCCTTCCCTCTTCCCCTCAACTCTTTCCCCTAACCCCTTACTTATCCAATCATCTCTCTTCCTGAGCATCTTAACCTTCATTCCTCTTGATAATATATCTCTAACCCTCCGTCAGTATTGCTCCCATGAGCTATTACTTCTCCCTGTCTATCTACTGATGTAATTATAAATATGATAAAGTTATCTATGTTTTTTAACAATTCTGAAATATTTAGACCTTTAACTTACCTATATATATATTATATATATTCATTATAACTTTAACTCTGTTTAAACTGTTCACCTGATTTTTCAATGTATGCGTTGTTATAAATGTAAACCGGAGTGAAGGCCTCTACCAATACTTCGGTATATAAAAGACATATAAATAAATAAATAAATAAATAATTTTATAATTGTGTATTTGTCTGTTGTTGGTTTATTTGTGTTGTTGGTTTTATTATTATGATAGTGTATAATGCTTTGGGCGTCTTTTACGTTCAGGCAGGTGGCATAAAAATCATTTAAATAAATAAATGATATTGATTTTCGTCCAACAGAAGGTTGTACCACTGCACTCAAAGACAAAGTGAGAACTTGCTGTACTGTGACAGCGGTGCATAAATAATATATAAAAATTGCCGATTGTGATCTTGCACGCCTGCAGGGGACCGGTCCCAGTCAGCTGAAAACACGGGTCTCTTTTTTTCCCAAGTTTTTGACTGAGACGGAGCACATTCCTAACTCGTCAGTTCCGTTTTCAGACTGGCTCGGCCGCTTCTGAGAGATGCTGCACCCGGGGGGTGAAGAGAGGACAACGTCCCGGAAGAGTGCACGGACAGCAACCAGGCCCCTTTCAAGGTTGGCGCAAGCGCAGTCAATCAATTTGCGGCTTCCCACCAGCACATAAATTGCTGACGCTAAAAAAAAAAAGAATACAAAAGTAGGAAAACACAGACAGGCAACTAATTGCCGTGACCATCTGTTTTTTTTTTTTTGTCCTGTCGCAAAGAAGATGCAATTTAGCGGCTGGTTTGAGTGAAACCACATCCTCCCTCGGACCGTGTTCGATATTGTAAACGAGAAAGAGCCTTAATAAATAAAAGGGTCAGGGGTCCAGCACGGTGGTTAAGTATTCCGCACCGCCAAGCAGGAGCTGCGGGTCTGATTCCCGGGCCCGACCCAGCTCACGCCCAGGGAGGTACTTTTGCAGTGCCAGGGTGGGAAACAATATTTCCATCTCCAGACAGAACACGAGGAAAGCCCTGGCAGCAATGCACGACGGCTCCCTGGAACACTTTACATGCTCAAAAGGACAGACAGACAGTGGGAGAAATCCTTTTTCTTTTCTTTTTTTTTTTTTTTTTAAAGAGTCAAAGGACATCTGTAAATCTCAATGCACTGAATCCCATGGCTCTTAATTCCTTTTTATGTTTATTTTTAACCTCAGATTCCCCCAATAGTCCTCCGTAGGAGGAAGGCACCCCCATCCATGAGTCTGGAGCTCCATTTCTCCCCTTTTTCATTGATCCAAAGTTTAGAGTAGTCTCCGGGAGGAGGCCGGACATAACCGCAGAGCTCCCACTGACCTGTATTCCCCCCCCCCCCCCTCATCTCCAGCAGACCCCCCTCACAATCGTAACCTAATCTGATAAACAAAGGTACACTTTAGTGACCACAAGGATGTGTGATGTGTTGTGCAATCTCAAAGCTTTTCTTGCTTTTAGCTCCTTTGGGGCTCAGTGGAGACTCTGAACAAGATAGTCCTTCAAGAAGAAGGTAATTTTCAAGAGGATTTGCCCTCATAAACCCAGATCTATGCTTGTGAATCGCCCTTTGAAAATCGACTGGAGGTGTTGCACAGGGGGAAAAGTATATGTCAAACCCGATTTCTCATGTACTTTTTTCCACACTCATAGTGGGCGGAGTGGAGTTGGGGCAGGGAAAGCATACTTTTTATTATCAAATGTATGCATGTAAATGTACATGCAGAAAGTTACAAGTCCTCAAGGACTTTCAGAGTGGAATTAGACACACAGGTGTACCTGCAGCCTTCAGCTCTACAAGGGCTGCTAAAAGTTACCCACCCTCTCTGTATTCCTCTTGCATATAACTGGTAGCCCTGGTTCAATGTTTAAAACTGGATCCTGTAATAGAATTTTCCAGTATTTTCTCATTGTTCCTCTAATTTGATGATATTATTATATCAAAGTTGATAATTTACCTGATTCTATTGTGTTTACTTTTATTTATCTTCTCTTTCTTTTCCTATTTGTGTTGGAGGAGGGAAGGGAAACGATGGAAGAAGTCGGAGAGGAGGGGGGGTCACAGCGGTTCCTCCTTCATGTGGCCCTCTCAGGTCCAAAGGCTGCAGTGCCGCCTCCTCCTCCCAGCGGCCCCGATGGCATGTACTCCACCCTGAGCCAAAAAGGCTGCCAAATGGCTCCACTATTTTCAACCCAAACAAAAAGGAGTCAGAACAAGTGATCCAATCCCGATTTTATCCCACTGCAGAGTGACATTGACTAGCAGTCTTGCTTTTTCTTGGGGGAAATGCCAGGGCTGGACGAGCCTGTCCCGGAAAAAACTGGATCCAGCTGACAACTTTTCGCAATCACGCCTCCTCTGCTGGCAGGCCTCGCCAGCGCCATCTGCCAGCAGGAGGACTACATGCCTCCTGCTGGCTTTGGGACAAAGAAATATTGCTTAGCAACTATTCCCATGGAAACCCAAAAGTGCATTAAAAAAAAATAAAACAAACAAGGTTTGCCTCATTTTTTGCAAAGCGATGCCAGCAAAATAACACCTTTCTCATGCAGAAAATACTGATGTTATCCCGCTTATTGTAACAGATTTAAAAGTCAAGAGTCTTTCAAGAGTAAGCTGTACTTCCATTCAAAGAATACAAAACCAAAACTTAACTGCACATGCAATCAATCTCAATACGATATATCTCTGGGATTCAAAATAGTAAAAAAAAAAGAACATAGCCTAGGTTTCCTACCGCGTTGCCCTACTAATTCAAAAAATCTTCTAAAAAGTCCATAATACTTAAGCAGTCTGCCAAAAGCCACTATGATGGGGTTTTGCTAACTCAGTTGAAAGACCGGCCATGCAAGGTTTATACAATTGTTCCTCTAATGTAAGTTAGTGCAATTGATTGGAATGAAATTTTCACTGAAGCACATAACAAAATGTATTTGCATAATCGACTCCTATTAAGACTGTCTGGATGCTTAGTTTTTCTGGCATTTATAGAAAAATGGAAGGCAAAAAAGAACCTACCTTGTCAAACTTCATCTATCACAGCTATTAAAATACAACCATACACTGAGTTAAAAACTGGATACTTCCTTTTAAGATAATATGTAAACTAAATGAATTACCTCTTCCCACTGTAAGCATCCTTTTCTTGCGGGGAAAAAAACTCCCAAACATCAAGAAGTAAATGAACTGTTTTGTTAATGTTAACTCCCTTTTTCCAGATTCAAGCTCCAGGAAAGGGCACACTTTTGGGTGCTGCTGAGGCCGCTCAAAAACTCAGTAAAGCCCCAGAGGGTCTCTGGTAAAGGGAAAGCAACTCCTGCAAGGATTTTCAGTCTCTTAACAGGAGAGAACAAAGAACCTCACTCCTCGCACACTCGGTAAATGTTCAAACCAGAAATAAAAGTGTATTAAAGTCGGTGTTCATTTGCAGTGTAATGAAAGAAAAAGCAAGCCGCTCACTTGAATCCAATCCAAAGATGCGTAATAATCACAAGTGTAGCTGGATAAGTTGTTCCCGGGATTTACTGGGGAAAGCTATGAGAGTATCCTCCTCCTCCTCTAGAATTAATAGTCCCTTTGTACTTTAATTCTTAAATCTGTTGCTCCAGTGAAGTTCTTCTCCTCTCCTTTGGCTACTAAATTGGCAGATACTGATACTTTGCGCCTCTTCACTGTGAAATGTAAGGAGGATCAGCTTGGTAGGGGGTGGCACAGAGTCCAACAGTATAAATATCCTGCAAGAGAATAAGGGGTAGAGTTGCAAAGCAGTGCATGGTACCCGGCACGCGCACAAGGACGCGTCGATTTTATAACGTGCGCCGGCGCGCGCATGTTAGAAAATCGGATGGCCACGCATACATGTGCGGCCGGCGCGCGCGGGCAAATTTTCGTAAAATACATGCGGCGACGCAATCGGGCCTTCCCCATTCACTCCCAGTCCGCTCTAATTAAGAAGCAGACTGGGAGGAAACTTCCCCTACCACCTACCTACACTTCCTCCCTCTTCCCCTCTCCTCCCCACCCCCTAAACCTAACCTACCTTTCCCTAAATCTTTTATTACTTACTGCTTCTCCGGAACAGAAGCAAGTTATGCGCACCGCCTGGCTGCCGGCGTGCGCTTCCCTGGAACAGTGACTAAAGGCCGCTATCCTGGCCGACCAACGTCCCTCCCTGCCCTGACCACGCCCCCCTGGCCTGCCCCTTATTCAGGGCCTGACACTTGTGTGCATACTGGGATTTACGCATGTGGCCGGGCCTGCTATAAAATTCGCGCTGCGTGCTCAAGGCCCGGCCACACTCATAAACCCCGGTTTTTACGCACGTAGGCCTTTGAAAATTTGGCCTAATAATCACGGTAGAATCTTTATATGTAGAAATCCCATGTGTGCTGGGGAAGAGTTTGGTGACAGGAGTAAACTACCTTCCAGCTGGTCATGAAATGCTATGAGAAATTAAGAAAGGTAACCAATTTGGCAGGGCAGTAATAATAGAAGACTTCGATTACTCCAATATTGACTGGGTAAATGTAATATGAGGACACGCCAGAGAGATAAAGTTCCTGGATGGAGTAATCAGTTCAGGAACTGACAAGAGAGGGAGCTATTTTAGATCTAATTAATTCTTAGTGGAACGCAGAATTGGATGGGAGAAGTAACAGCGGTGGGGGCATCTGGCAATAGTGTTAACATGATCAAATTTGAATTAATGACGGGAAGGGGAGTAAATCTACAGCTCTAGCACTAAACTTTCAAAAGGGAAATTTTAATAAAATGAGAAAAATAGAAAAAAAACTGAGTCAGCTGCAAAGGTTATGAGTGTACAAATGCATGGGCATTGTTAAAAAAAAAAAGCGTGAGAGCGGTGACGTCACCCACGGCAATGGACGCCTGAGATCTGTGCTCTCCCCTCCATCGACGGCAATCTCCTCCCTTCGCGGGCCCAACTGGCTTAATAATTTTAAAAAACTAGCGATTTCGGCTCGCCAGAGTCAGGAGATGTCCGCGGCCAAGAAAAAACCAGACCTCAACAGATTCTCTTTCGCGTCAGCGACCACAGCTGCGGCCCTTGCTCTGGCTGAAGGGGACAAAATGGCGCCGGCCCCCGAATCCACCGAAGCCCCGGAGGAGCCCGGCGAGAACGGCGATTTGGAGGTCCCCACCAGGTTAGAATTTTGGACCTGGTTTCAGGAGCTCCGGGGCGATATGGCCCGATATCGGGAGGAACTGGGGGCTATGTTTACCGGCATACAGAGGGAGGTCCAGGAGCTAGGAAGACGGGTGGACGAAGCAGAGTCTGGCTTGCAGGAGACACAGACTGAAATTGAGCGGGTCCAGGATGAGCAAGGGAAAATTAAAGATGCGCAGGAGGAGCTTCAGCGACATGTAGAGGACTTGGAGAACAGAGCAAGGAGGGTGAACCTCCGCTTTCGGGGTATACCTGAGGGAGATGAATTCAGAGACAGTACACAAGTGGTGCAAAGTATTTGTTCCCAACTCCTGGACCCGGAGGGCAAAGCAGAGCGGCCCAGGGAGGTAGTACTTGAGCAGGCTCACAGGACCTTTGGCACCCCACGTAACAATCTCCCAAAGGACATTGTGGCTTGTTTCCACAGTTTTCTGGTCAAGGAGCAAGTGGCCCAGGCAGCCAGATCACTGGACACTATTATGTGGAAGGGCCACAAGATTGAGATCTTTCAGGATTTAGCCGTCTCCACTATTAAGAAGCGCAGGGCCTTTCGCGATGTCCTTTTCATCCTCCGGTCTCACAATATAAAGTATCGCTGGCTCTTTCCGTTTGGATTACAATTCACCATCAGCGGGGTGGTCTCTCGAGTGCATCAGGTTATGGAAGCAGAGGACATCCTTCGGGCTGCGGGGTTACCTGATCAGTCACCGGAGGGATCTGCGGTGATGCCCAGGGACGACAGCAAGCGCGGAGGCCAGAGACCCAGATGGCAGCGAGTCGACATGGGACGGGGGCGACTGAGCCGGAGATCGGGGGGCAACACGGCGCCGGAGGAAACTGGCTGAGACTCTGGGGGCCTGCTTTTGACTTGATATTACCTGGGCCAGGATTTCTTCTCGCACCCTGGAAAAGGGGGTAGTGTCTGGGCAGTCTTTTTTGTGGCTGTACTGGTACCTGCTGCCGTCCAGGAGGAATGTTTATTCACTGTTGCATTAGTTGTTCTCAGTTAAGCTGGTTACAGGATCTGTTTGAATCCTTGCATCATGTGGGGGAGATCTTAGCTTAAATGTTTTATATCAGGAGGGGGAAAATAGCGGATCCAGGGACGGTGGGAAACGTCAGCTCTCTCATGGGAAAGAACCACGACGAGGAGAGTGGTTGTACGATGGGAAGGGAAAGGGGGAGGGTGGGAGGGGGGATTGAGGCGGTGCGGTTGGGTCTATATCTTAACTATTGTTTCTACACTCTGGGTTCACTGCTTTTGCTTAGGATGTCATTCGGAAGCGGGGGGATTACTTTTAGCGGGATGTTGCAGTCACTGTTACCATGGCTTCAGGGATTTTAAATATTGTCTCACTGAATGTAAAGGGCCTCAACACTTATCATAAACGTCAGATTTTCATAAAGGACATGACCTCCGCAAAGGGGATATTATCTTTAGCCAGGAAACTCATATCCGGAAACGCCACGAGAGGTTACTTCCCACTACAGGGTTTCCGCAGGTTTTCCACGCGGCTGCCACAGTGCACCACAAATACACCGGGGTGGGTATATTCTTTGCTAACTCCCTGGTCGCTGATATTCTTTCGGTGGTCCGAGACACGGAGGGACGTTATATTCTTTTGAAAGCTAAAATCAATGAAACACTGTTTACTCTCCTGAATGTTTATGCTCCAAATATAGATCAAGCCTCATTTTTTCACAAACTGTCCACAGTTCTCAGTGAGTGGGCAGAAGGGCACTTAATTGTGGGCGGAGATTTTAATTCCACACGCTACCCCTACCTTGACAACACTGGGGGTGGGGGAGTAGGGGGCAGAACTACTAGGCAAGCTCTAAAAAATCTCATAGCGGATAGGGGTCTCGTAGATGTATGGAGATTACGCAACCCCACGACCCGTAATTACACATTCTTTTCCGCCCCGCATAAGTCCTACTCCCGGATTGACTATTTCCTCGTAGATAAGGACCTTGTGGGTTCCACCAGGGACGCGGACATAGGAATTATCTCGTGGTCGGACCATGCACCTATTTGGATCCGGCTTTCCTTGGGCAGCCCCCAACCGGGTGTCAAATTCTGGAGGCTGAATGATAGACTGTTGGATGATAAGCCCTTTGTGGAAACCGTGAAGGTCGAGATAGCTCAATTTTTAGAGGATAACGATACTGGGGAAGTTACCCCGGTGGTGCTGTGGGATAGCTTGAAAGCCTATGTGCGGGGCCTTTTTATTGCCAGGGCCTCATATGTAAAAAAGGAGAGGGCAAGGGAACGCCTTTTGCTAATGGACAAGATCTTCAGGTTAGAGTTGCGGCATAAACGCACTCTTGATCCTATCATTCTAGGGAAACTTACGGAGACCAGGAGGGCGCTCCAAGCAATGGACGTAGACATGATAGCGTTTCAACTGCAGAGGTTGCGGCAGCGCTATTTTGAGTGGGGAAATAAAGCGGGGAGGCAATTGGCTAGGAAGCTAAAGGAGCACGCATCACAATCACAAATCATCAAGATTAAGGGTCCTCAGGGCCAATTTGTGTATTCCCCGAAGGAAATTGGGAACTGTTTTAATCAGTTTTATCGCACATTATATGATGCGGACCGGCAGTGCACTCCTGAGGAGATTGCTCAGTTCCTTAGGGGTATATCACTCCCTGTTTTATCGGACGTCCAAAGACGCCAACTTATTGAGGAGCTTAGGGAAGGGGAGGTGTCCTTGATCATTAAAGATCTAAAATTGGGGAAAGCTCCTGGACTGGACGGTTTTACCGGGAAATTTTATAAGACCTTCAGTTCGGAATTATTATCCCCGTTAGTGTCCATGTACAACGCACTACGCACTGAGGGGAGCATCTCCACAGTATCCAATACGGCGGGAATTACGATCCTGGCTAAGCCGGGCAGGGATCACACGCTTTGTGGCTCCTACCGCCCCATCTCGCTGATTAACATCGATTTGAAAATCCTAGCGAGAGCACTGGCTATCCGGCTTGGGAGGGTAGTGCCCGGGTTGGTGCATAGTGATCAGTCAGGGTTTATCCCAGGGCGCTTGGCGTCGGATAATGTGCGTAGAGTCATAGAATTGATGTGGTGGGCCCAATCTAAAGGTATACCAGCTGCATTGTTAACCATCGACGCGGAAAAGGCGTTCGATCGGGTACACTGGCCTTATTTATTTCAAGTCCTAGAGGTTATGGGATTGGGGGAATCCTTTATCACTTGGATTAACAAACTGTATGACAATCCCCAAGCCAGAATTACAATTAATGGGGCATACTCGGAATCCTTTGGGGTAAAGCGGGGCACGCGTCAAGGCTGCCCCTTATCGCCCTTATTGTTTGCTCTCTCTTTGGAGCCCCTTGCAGAGAGAATTCGTTGTCATCCAGATATTCATGGTATCCAGATTAATGATGTATCCTATAAGATCACGCTTTTTGCTGACGACTTATTATTTACTGTTTCCCAGCCGGCGGCGTCTTTGCCTTTGTTGTTGGAGGAGATGCGGCAATTTGGCAGGTTGTCTGGATTTAAAATTAATCCAGACAAATCTGAACTGCTAAATGTCTCGCTCCCGGCAGATCATTATGCCATGGTGGGCAGTAAATTGCCATTCCGCCTCGCCAAGACCTCCATTAAATATCTGGGAGTCAAAATTGGAACTCACCTGGCAGATTTATACAGTTTAAATTATGACCTTCTGCTCTCCTGCATCCAACAAGATCTAGCCCGGTGGGAAAGGTCAGATCTTTCGTGGTTTGGTAGGGTGGCAGCAGTGAAGATGAATATTTTACCACGATTTTGCTATATGTTTCAAACATTGCCTGTAGCGATCCCTGAAGGGGCCATGAGAATCTGGCAGAGGAAACTCTTTCAGTTTATCTGGAAGAGGAAGCCTCCTAGGGTATCTCGACATATCTTATACAAGGACAAGTCGCGCGGCGGCCTTAACATTCCTAACCTCCACTGGTATTACTCAGCCATCATGCTTGGCGTGGTCATCAGCTGGCACACCAAGGGCAGCGCTAAGCCTTGGGTGGCCATTGAACAGGCGGGTTCAGAGCCCATTTCGCTTGCCTCTAGGGTGTGGTGTGGGGATATGGGGAAGGGCGTGCCTAATTCCCTTACTCCATTCACCCAGGCCGTATTGCGTCATTGGGTCAAATGGAGGGGGCGTCTGGTGGGGGACAAGAGTATCTACCATCTGACCACCTTTTTGATGCACCCACGTTTCCTTCCCGGCCAGGACCCCACATTTATCCAGAGGTGGAAGCAATTGGGGACCACTACTGCGGGACAATTCTTTCAGGGCTCCCAGTTGATTCCGGCTGTAGACCTGCAAGCTGCCCATGTCCTGACACCCATGGATATGTACGCCTATCGGCAATTATCCATTTTTTTCCGATCAGAAGGGGCTCCTGCAGCATTGCTTCAGGGCAAGTCTCTGTTTGAATCGTTTTGTGCACAGACTGGGCCAATAGCTAAGCCCATATCTCGCCTATATATGCTTATTAATAGTGGCCCTAGATTTAAGACGAGCTACCAGTTAAGTTGGGAGGGTGATCTCGGGCACACCCTATCAGACTCGGAATGGGATCAATGTCACATGGTGATGGGACGGGGCTCTATTTCTGCCACCATCAAGGAGAATGGTTACAAATTAATGTATAGATAGTACATGGCTCCTGAAAGATTACACCGCATACGCTTACAATCGAGCGATAGATGCTGGCGTCAGTGTGGGGAGACGGGCACATTCTATCATATGTGGTGGCTATGCAAGGAGGTTCATGGTTTATGGGCTGAAGTGACCCGGTACGCATCTAAGATCCTGGGGGTGGACATACCGCTTGATCCTAAGGGCTGTTTATTAGGCTTGGTCGGGGGAGTTGGGAGTGAGAAACAGAGGAGGTTGGCCTTGCAAATTTTTGTGGCTACCCGGTGCGAAATTGCGTACAGGTGGAAGGCTGATAAGGCGCCAAATTTCGCACATGTCCTGGCTCGATTAGACAGAGTTTATCAGTTGGAATATCTTACTGCAGTGCACCATGATCGGGTCAATAAATTTTCTGCTATATGGGATCCCTACCGAGTGTGGAAGAATATACAGGGATGAACCTTTACTGCACCTAGTTGAGCTAGTACGATTCGGGAAGAGGGGGGGGGGAGGGTATATGGGAGGGGAGAGGGGTATTAAGGGAGAAAAAGGCTCCTATTTTGGCTGCTTGCTATGCCTCATTGATGACAGGACAATTGGTATTGTCAATACAGTTTCTTTGTGCCTCGAGATGTACATGGGTCCTAACAGTCAGGGTATGGGGCCTGTTATTTTATTTTATTTTACTACTGTACATAGGGCATTCTACGGAATGTACATGTTCCTGATTGTTTTCTATATGCAGGTTTGTTATGCCTTTTGTTCTGTAAGAGCATAAATAAACAATTTCAAAAAAAAAAAGCGCAGTCCAGACGTATTTCATGCATTAATGGCCGAATTTTAAATTGGCCACGCGCATAAAATTTGCCACTTGCGCGTGTGGCCAGGCCCCGCGCACGCTGTGTGCATTTTCAAAAGGGCCCGGCCACACACGCGTAAGTGGCGATACACGCACACAAGTGCTGCGCTCCGAGAAAGGGGTGGGGAGGAGGCCGGCCGGGATAGCGACCGTTAGCCGCTGACTTAGGGAAGCACGCACCAGCAGCAGCCGGCCAGCGCCTGTTAACTACTTCTACTCCCGAGGAGCAGTAAGTAATAAAATAAAAAAATTGAGGCAAGGTAGGTTAGGTTTAGGGGGTGGGGAGGGAATGGGAAGAGAAAGGAAGGTTAGGCAGGGGGGTCAGGGACGTTCCCTCCCAGTCCGCTCCTTAATTGGGGAAGGCCCGATTGCATTGCCGTGCAGACTTTGCAAAAATTCAACCCCCCCTTGCACGCGCAAGGATTTTATAACGCGCTCACCGGAGTGCGCACGTTATAAAATCGGCATGTCCACGTGCGTGGAAGCACGCACACGTTTTAAAATCTACCCCTAAAGCAAGGTGGAAGGAAGGTCAAACAATTGCAGGCATGGTTAAAAGGGGAGGTGAAAGAGGCTATTTTAGCCAAAAGATCTTCCTTCAAAAATTGGAAGAAGTATCCATCTGAAGAAAATAGGCATGGGCAAGTTAAATATAACAACAAAACTGTATCATATGAGAGGGCAACAATCTTATTAATAAACGCAATTCTCGCAAAATATATTCAAAGATATGTTATTACCAACAATTTTTTAATATAAGGAAGACAGTATCAGAATGACTGTGCTTATAGTGTAATCCACTGTCTCTCGCCCACAAAGGGCCGCAGGCAGTATCAGCCTTTTTAGCACTGTTTCTATAATCATTTACTGTCTCCTTATAGATTTTTTTATTTTATATATTTTGAAAACATTTTTATTAATCAAAAAAGCCCATACTCTACTTCTAGAAATGTTGTCTTCTAAAAATTTTAACATTTGTGGCACCTATATTTTCTTAGATTAAATATTTATTTATTTATTTATTTTTAATTTTTATATACCGAGGTTCTTATAGAGACTATAAATCACTCCGGTTTACATATAACGATAAACTGCCCAACAGAGATAAGGGGGCTTTACATAGAACAGTGGTACATATGGAACATTATAACTGGATGACAATTTAACATAATGATAATAAATAATATAGAATAGTTTTACTTGTAATTAATAAAATTATGTAATGTAAACTGTATAATTTAAATATTTA
Organism: Rhinatrema bivittatum; assembly: GCF_901001135.1. Lineage (NCBI taxonomy): Eukaryota > Metazoa > Chordata > Amphibia > Gymnophiona > Rhinatrematidae > Rhinatrema > Rhinatrema bivittatum. The sequence continues at coordinate 15,984,500 of NC_042618.1, forward strand.
ACTTGGATATAGTGACATATTATCCATGCCAAATATAAATAATAAGATAAAATGAATTTTGAACTTAGAAATTGTAGTCCAGTTGCAGAGGAAAATATAAATAAGATTAATTTTTAGAACTCAAAGATTGTTGTCCAGTTGCAGAGACCTGAAGGTAGGACTTGGTATGGTGACCATAATTAGGGGATACTTCTTATTTGGAAGACTTTCCGTCTTGGTAGGATTGTGAGTCTGGGAAGGCTTGTTGGAAAAGAAGAGTCTTTAGCCTTTTTTTGAACTCTTGATGATTGGGTTCAAGTCTTAGATTTGGGGGGAGCATGTTCCACTGGTGGGGGCCTGCTAAGGATAGCGCTCTTTTGCTCAGAGATGATTTTACTTGTTGGGCATGCAGTGATCCTTTGTAAGCGCTTCTGATAGGTCTGGAAGATGTGTGCGGTTGGAGTTGAAAGCTTAACGTGATGGGAGCTATTTTGTTTGTCGCTTTGTGGATGATTGTGAGTACCTTATAGAGTATCCTTTGTTTAATGGGAAGCCAATGTAGATTACTAAGGATTGGGGTGATGTGATCTTTTTTGTTAGTGCTTGTTAGAATTCTGGCAGCAGAATTCTGTACCATCTGTAATGGTTTGATCGTGTTGTTGGGTAGACCTAGTAGCAGGGAGTTGCAATAGTCGAGCTTTGATAATATTATGGATTGAAGTACTAGCCTGAAGTCGGAGAAATAAAGGAGGGGTTTAAGTTTTTTGAGGACTTGCAATTTGTAAAAGCAGTCCTTCGTGGTATTGTTTACGAACTTTTTTAGGTTAAGATGATTGTCAAGCCATGCTCCAAGGTCTCTGACGTCCGGTGAGAACATGTTATTAGCGTTTGGTAGAGAGAAGCTAGAAGAGATTGTGAGTGGATCCTGAGAGACAATGAGCATTTCGGTTTTATTGGCATTCAATACTAGGTTGAGGCTTGAGAGTAATTCCTTAATGGGCTGTAGGCATTCGTTCCAGTAAGTGATGGTTTTTTGAAGGGATTCTGTAATCGGGAGAAGGATTTGAATGTCGTCTGCATAGAGGTAATGGGTAAGCTTGAGGTTTGAGAGTAGGTGGCAGAGAGGGAGGAGGTAGATATTGAATAGGGTGGGAGAAAGTGAGGATCCTTGCGGGACTCCTTGCTCTGTAAGGATTGGATGCGATTCTTTGTTGTTTATCCTTACTTTGTAGAATCTGTTGCTTAGGAAGGAGTGAAACCATTTGAGAGCTGTGCCTTTGATCCCTATATTAGTTAGTTGGTCTATAAGTGTAGTATGTTTTACCGTATCAAACGCCGCAGAAAGATCAAGTAGAACCAGCAGGTAAGATTGTTTTTTCTCCAGGTTCACGAGGATGGTATCAGTGAGCGATAATAAGAGAGATTCGGTGTTTAGTCGTTTTCGGAAGCCATATTGAGCTGGGGATAGAATGTTATGATCTTCCAGATATTCTGACAGTTGCTTGTTGACAATTTTTTCCATCAGTTTGGCGATGAGTGGTAAGTTTGCAATCGGTCGGAAGTTAGCTGGGTCTGATGGAGAAGCATTTGGTTTCTTCAGTAACGGTTTCAGGATTGCCAATTTTAACTGGTTAGGAACTGAGCCTTGAGACAGGGATGTGTTGATAATTTCTGCTATTGGTTTTGAGATGGTGTTTGGTATGGCAATGAGGAGATTTGTTGGTAATGGGTCTGATGGGTGTGAGGATGGTTTTAGTTTTTTGAGTGTATTTTCGATCTCCAGTGAAGAAGTGAGCTCGAATGAGTCCATGCTTGTGTTTTGTTGCGGCACTGTTGTTAGATGGTGTGTTAAGGTGGGGCTATTGGATGTAATTGAATGGGTAAGGTTAGTGATTTTTGTCTTGAAGTAGTTGGCTAGCTCGTTAGCTTTGTTGAGCGCTTGGTGGTCTGGGATCGTGAGAGGAGATGGTTTGGTTAGAGAGGAGACGTAAGAAAAAAGGGCCTTTGAGTCGAAAATGAAGTTGTGTATTTTTTTTGCATAGAATTCTTTCTTTGTTCTAAGGATAGTATTCCTGTAGGAGTTGAGGTGGGATTTGTAGATGGTTTGTGTCGAAGTGGATGAGTTTTTTCTCCAGCTTTGCTCTTTTTTTCTAAGAGATTGTTTGAGGGATTTAAGTTCGGCTGTAAACCAAGGTTTTCTATTGTCTAATGTAGGTTGTATGGTTTTAGTTGTGGTTGGGCAGATTTTATCTGCAATTTTATTGTTAATATTGATCCAAGAGGTGGTAGCAGTTGTTGCGTCTGTGAGGTCAAGTTGATTTAAAGCTTCGGACATCTTTTCACTGAGTATGTCTAGAGAGCAAGGTTTCCTGAATTGGATGGTGGATTTGGTAGTGATTTGAGGTGGAGGTTTGTTGATCCTAAGGGTTGTGTGGATGACTCTGTGGTCTGACCATGGAACTGGTAAACAAGTGGGGTTGGTGTAAATGTTGAAGAGTTCGTTAATAAAGATGAGGTCCAAAGTGTGGCCTGCCTTGTGGGTAGGACTGTTGATAATTTGAGCGAAGCCCAAGTGGTTGAGTGAGGAAAGAAAGGTTTGGCAGTTGATAGATTGTGGAGTAGCGTCTACATGTAAATTAAAGTCTCCGAGGATTATAGCAGGTTTTTCAGTGTTTATGTGTTTAGCTATAAGTTCGATCAGTGGGGAGGGATCCAGTTCTAGGGTACCTGGTGGGGCGTAGACTAAGGCTATTTGGATTTGATCCGATTTAAAGAGGGAGAATTCTAGTTTGGTGGAGGTGTTGGTAAGTTGTAAAGTTATATTAAGTCCTTTTTTTGCTGCAAGGAGGAGTCCCCCACCTCTTTTTTTGGGTCTGGGGACAGAAAATAAGTCATAAGATTGAATGGGCAGTTGATTTGTAAGTACAGTATCTGTGTGTTTTAGCCATGTCTCTGTAATTGCACAGATATCTGGGTTGACTTCTATGAGATAGTCACTGAGGATGTCCATTTTTTTGGAAAGAGACTGAGCATTGAATAGAGTTAATGTAAATAAAGAGAGTCCTAAGATTTGTGTTATAGGTGATATCATTATTGGTAAAAGCCTTTGTTGTCGTGCGATGTGATGAATTGCAGGTTTTGTGTGCTTTCTGAGGTTATGCCAGATTTTGGGTATGGTGCAGAGGTGCATTGTTGTGGTTCAGTTGGTTGGGAGCAATGTTTCGATATTGAAGATGCTGGGCTAAGTATTGGTGAGGTTGACTGAATGCTGGACTGAATGCTGGAAAATGCTGAGTGAAAGCTGGAGAGGCTGACTGAATGCTGGAGAGGCTGGATGAATGCCGGAGAGGCTGGATGAATGCCGGAGAGGCTAGATGAATGCTGGAGAGGCTGGATGAATGCTGGAGAGGCTGGATGAGTGCTGGAGAATGCTGGAGAGGCTGGAGAGGCTGGATGAATGCTGGAGAGGCTGGAGAGGCCGGATGAATGCTGGAGAGGCTGGAGGCTGGATGAGTGCTGGAGAGGCTGGATGAATGCTGGAGAGGCTGGGTGAATGCTGGAGAGGCTGGAGGCTGGGTGAATGCTGGAGAGGCTGGAGGCTGGATGAGTGCTGGAGAATGCTGGATGAATGCTGGAGAGGCTGGGTGAATGCTGGAGAGGCTGGAGGCTGGGTGAATGCTGGAGAGGCTGGAGGCTGGATGAGTGCTGGAGAATGCTGGATGAATGCTGGAAAGGCTGGAGGCTGGATGAGTGCTGGAGAATGCTGGATGAATGCTGGAGAGGCTGGAGGCTGGATGAGTGCTGGAGAATGCTGGATGAATGCTGGAGAGGCTGGAGGCTGGATGAGTGCTGGAGAATGCTGGATGAATGCTGGAGAGGCTGGAGGCTGGATGAGTGCTGGAGAGTCTGATTACATGCTGGAGCAGCTTGTGAGTGTTGGAAAGGCTGTTATGTGTATGGGTCGCTGGACAAATGGTTGGATAACGTTGATGTAGCGTGCTTCGGTAGTGTAGGCTGGGTTGTGTGGCAGAGTCGTTTAGCATAGGTGGTTTCTTGTTGTGCTCAGGTTCACACGTTTAGCATAGGTGGTTTCTTGTTGTGCTCAGGTTCACACGTTTAGCATAGGTGGTTTCTTGTTGTGCTCAGGTTCACACGAAGGGGCACACAAAGGGGCAAGCCCCTTTGTCGTGCTCCTTCGGCGTGCGACGCACGGCGCGCGACGCCTAGCTGGGTGGGATTTAAAGCTCTGCTGAGCTTTAACTGGTTGGCTAGCTATATTATTTAAGGGCGGGTCTTAGCGTGTGTCCCTGCTTTTTTAATCTTTTAGTTTGTCTTTTTATATCTTTTCGTCGAGTTGTGTCCGCCGGATTGGGCCTCGGCGCGCGGGGCTGGCGTTGGGGTCCCCCGGGTGGGGAGGCCGAGCACTGACCTGACCTTCCCCCAGTGGGGCTCCGGCGCCGGTCGCGCAGGTCTTCGGTCGCCGCGTGTAGCAGGAGGAAAAGGAGGTAATGGCGCCTGCAGTCGGGATTTAAAGCCCTGTCGGGCTTTCTCTGGTTGGCTGGTAAGTTTCTGATTTGGGCGGGCCTTAGCGCTTTACCTCGTGGTGTCCGCCGGATTGGGCCTCGGCGCGCGCGGCTGGCGTTGGGGTCCCCCGGGTGGGGAGGCCGAGCACTGACCTGACCTTCCCCCGGTGGGGCTCCGGCGCCGGTCGCGCAGGTCTTCGGTCGCCGCGTGTAGCAGGAGGAAAAGGAGGTAATGGCGCCTGCAGTCGGGATTTAAAGCCCTGTCGGGCTTTCTCTGGTTGGCTGGTAAGTTTCTGATTTGGGCGGGCCTTAGCGCTTTACCTCGTGGTGTCCGCCAGATTGGGCCTCGGCGCGCGCGGCTGGCGTTGGGGTCCCCCGGGTGGGGAGGCCGAGCACTGACCTGACCTTCCCCCGGTGGGGCTCCGGCGCCGGTCGCACAGGTCTTCGGTCGCCGCGTGTAGCAGGAGGAAAAGGAGGTAATGGCGCCTGCAGTCGGGATTAAAGCCCTGTCGGGCTTTCTCTGGTTGGCTGGTAAGTTTCTGATTTGGGCGGGCCTTAGCGCTTTACCTCGTGGTGTCCGCCGGATTGGGCCTCGGCGCGCGCGGCTGGCGTTGGGGTCCCCCGGGTGGGGAGGCCGAGCACTGACCTGACCTTCCCCCGGTGGGGCTCCGGCGCCGGTCGCGCAGGTCTTCGGTCGCCGCGTGTAGCAGGAGGAAAAGGAGGTAATGGCGCCTGCAGTCGGGATTTAAAGCCCTGTCGGGCTTTCTCTGGTTGGCTGGTAAGTTTCTGATTTGGGCGGGCCTTAGCGCTTTACCTCGTGGTGTCCGCCGGATTGGGCCTCGGCGCGCGCGGCTGGCGTTGGGGTCCCCCGGGTGGGGAGGCCGAGCACTGACCTGACCTTCCCCCGGTGGGGCTCCGGCGCCGGTCGCGCAGGTCTTCGGTCGCCGCGTGTAGCAGGAGGAAAAGGAGGTAATGGCGCCTGCAGTCGGGATTTAAAGCCCTGTCGGGCTTTCTCTGGTTGGCTGGTAAGTTTCTGATTTGGGCGGGCCTTAGCGCTTTACCTCGTGGTGTCCGCCGGATTGGGCCTCGGCGCGCGCGGCTGGCGTTGGGGTCCCCCGGGTGGGGAGGCCGAGCACTGACCTGACCTTCCCCCGGTGGGGCTCCGGCGCCGGTCGCGCAGGTCTTCGGTCGCCGCGTGTAGCAGGAGGAAAAAATATGCAGCTACCATGCAATTCCATCCACATCTTTTGAAATTCACTGTATATTAAAAGAGATACTTAGCCGAATGAGTTGTTCAAATGTCTCATAATTTCATTCGGCTAAGTATCTCTTTTAATGTACAGTTAATTTCAATTTTAAAAAATTGTTGGTAATTAGATATCTTTGAATATATTTTGCGAGAATTGGGTTTAATAAGATTGTCGCCCTCCAAAGACTGCTTTTATAGACTTCAAGTTCTAAAACATCTGAAACCACTACTATTTTTCCAAGATTTCAGAACAGTTCTCCAAGCGTTGCTATTTGCCAAGATAGACTACTGCAGTGCCCTCTTCCTTGGCCTCCCCAAATCTACTACCAAACCACTGCAGATGATTCAAAATGCTGCGGCGAGATTATTTACCAACACCAGCCGTGGAGATCACATTTCTCCCATCCTTAAAACTTTACATTGGCTACCAGTAAATTTTAGAATACTTTATAAATCAATCACCCTAATTCACAAATTTATTCATCATCAACTCCAACTCGACCTCGAAATCCCCTTCAAATTACACTCCTCCAACAGACCAATTAGAGATATTCTCAAAGGTACTCTGAATTTTCCCCCAACTAAAGCCACACGCCTTTCCTCGACCAAAGTCCGAGTGTTTTCAATAGCAGGACCTTCTATCTGGAATAACATTCCCTCAGGCCTCAGATTAGAACCCTGCCTCTTAACGTTCAGAAAAAAACTCAAAACGTGGCTATTTCATCAAGCCTTTGCTGAACCTCCAGAAAATCTCTAGTCACCATTATTCTCTCCTGGACGAATTTATCCCCTCCCAGACGAATTGGTTTGCTATCCTCTCGAAAGATGGACTCAGGCACTTCCAGGTTAAAGCACCTTAAGCTTTAACCCACATCCTTTACTATTATGTTACAATACTTCCTGCCTTTATTTTTTCCAGCTATTTTTAGCTTCCAAGTTTTTACTCCTTGTTAAATGTAACTTTACCTTTTTCTCCTCTATTGTTAATCACTTTATTTATTGCTTCAGTTATCCTTGTTCTATGTAAACCGATCCGATATGGTTTTCACTATGAAGGTCGGTATAAAAAAGTGTTAAATAAATAAAATAAATAAATATGATACAGTTTTGTTGTGATTATAGAGAGGAGGGAGCTTCCGTAGTTCAAGTTAAATATAAAACATTGATAAGGCAGGCTAAAAGAGAATTTGAAAAGAAGTTGACTCATAATAAAACCTTTTTTAAAAATATCCAAAGCAGGAACCCTGTGAGGGACTCGGTGGGACCATTAGATGATTGATGGGTTAAAGGGGCACTTAGGGAAGGTAAGGCCATCCAGAGAGTTTGAAAGAACTCAAAAATGAAATTTTAGACCTATTACTAGTAATTTGGAACCTATTATTAAAATCATCAGAGGTACCTGAAGACTGGAGGATGGCCAATATAACCCGAAGAGGTGATCCAGAAAACTATAGATTGGTGAGCCAGACATCAGTGCCGGGAAAAATTGTGCAAACTATTATAAAGAATAAAATCACAGAACATATAGATAGACATGATTTAATCTGACACAGCCAGCATGGATTTACCCACGGGAAGTCTTGCCTCACAAATCTGCTACATATTTTTGAAGGGGTAAATAAGCATGCAGATAAAGGTGAACCGGTAGATGTGGTGTATTTGGATTTTCAAAAGGCATTTGACAAAGTCCTTCATGAGAGGCTCCTAAGAATAGGAGGTGATGTCCTTTTGTAGACTGCAAACTGGTTAAAAGAAAAGAAACAGAGTGAAGGATCTGTACTTTCAGGGATCTGTATTGGACCAATGCCACCCTTGACTTCAGCTGCCAGCGGGATAGGCTCTGCTCGCTGCCCACCGGAGCCTCCATCATCTTCAGCCAACAGCGTGATGGGCTCTGCTCATTGTCCACCAGGAACTCCATCATTTTCAGCCGCAAGTGGGATGGGCTCCGCTCGCAGCCATCAGGCCTCCCTAGACTTCGACCGCAAGTGGAGCCCATCCCAGGAATCTACAAATTCTTCATGAAAAAAAAAAATTTTGCATGAAAAAGAAAATTCTGCATAAGAGGGGAATTCTCCACAAATTCTGCATTTCGCAGTGGCGCAGAATTCCCCCAAGAGTCAACTACTCCAATGTCAGCTAAACTTTTCAGCAGGTCATTTGCAGTGAACTGTGGATTCTGTTTTGCAGATCTGATCAGTTTTCAGGCAATTCTATCAGAAATTTTTCTTGGTCTTCCGGATTTTGCCTTCATTTCAACAGTTCCATGTAACTTCTATTTCTTAAAAATGTTTCTGACAATTGAAACTGCTAGCTGGAAGCATTTGGAGATTTCTTTTTATAGCCTTCCCCTGCATTGTAAAAGTGAATGATCTTCATTTTCATATGCTCAGAAATTTGCTGCTTAGAGGATCCCCTTATTGTTTAAAGTAGACAGAACAATTACAACCTAAGAGGTTAGAAGGATCAGAGTTCAATCATGAAATTTGTCTTCACCTGCTAATTGAAAGCCTAACTATTCAATTAACTTCTGGGCCTTATTGTTACACCCGTCGGTCGCAGACGGCTGTGACCACTTCTGCTCACCTCTCTCTTCTCTTAATTGACTCCATTGGGGAAAGTGGTGGCCTCTGCCAGCTACTGCTGACCCACCTGGCGTTCCCAGGACGGCGTGGGTGCTGCCGACCGCTATCTTGACTCTGGGATCACATAGGTGCAAATGCGCACACAGGTCAAGTTAAGCACTGCTTGGTGGGAACCTCAGGGGCGTCCCCCGCTGATGACGTCTCCACTCCTGGATACTTAAGCCGACCGAACCTGACCACTGACAACTTGGTAACGAGTTCCCTCATTGCTGATTCCGCACCTCACACTACGGACTTCTGTTCCAGCTCCTACTCTGGCGAGACACCCTCTGGGTACCCGCTCCATGGGGGCCCTTCCTTGTCTCTGGCTATCCGCTCCTCAGAGGGCCTTCTGCCTTGGGCTATCACTCTACCCTGCATCCCAGGACTACTGCTGGAATGCACCTTAAGAACATAAGAAAATACCATACTGGGTCAGACCAAGGGTCCATCAAGCCCAGCATCCTGTTTCCAACAGTGGCCAATCCAGGCCATAAGAACCTGGCAAGTACCCAAAAACTAAGTCTATTCCATGTTACCATTGCTAATGGCAGTGGCTATTCTCTAAGTGAACTTAATAGCAGGTAATGGACTTCTCCTCCACTGTGAGTACTCTGACTCCTTGGATTACTTCCTCTCTCCGATGTACCCCACGCTGCGGGCCACTACTGCATTCACTTGTATAGGACCCTCCTATGTGCACCTTATCCTGTGGACCTCCATCATACCATCATCTGTGGGAATCCTCTGGCTTACCCCGTGCTGCGGGCCACTACCATTCCTGATGTACGTGAGGAACCCCGTTGGTATACCCTGAGCTGCAGGCCACTACCAAGCCATCTCTACGAGAGGACATTATCGGTGTACCCCGCTCTGCGGATCATTACTGGATTGCTACTAGGAGGTATTCCCTCTGGGTATACCCCATCACACGAACATTGTGCTGCTCTCTGCACTGCCTGCTACTTGAGCAGTATCTCTCTCTCTCTCTCTCTAATAAAGACGCTATTCCACAGCTGTGTCTGAAGCCTGCCGAGACCTCGCCTCCCGATGGTGAGACTCACAGGGCTCCTCCCTGTGGGTGATACCATCGCTCCCATCAGCCCAGGGGCCCACAAACATACAAACCCTAACACTTATTAACTGCTTTTAAAAAAAATACTAATGAATCAACAGGTAGGGTGTCCAAACTTTCTAACATGCCATATGTTATGCTTGGTGTGTGTATGAACACTTGGCCCGAGATGCGAGTTATTACTGCCTGTAGGGAGGCGAGGTAAAGGCACAGTAGGGAGCTGTGGGCACAGTGATGGAGAGGTCTCCAGGGACCAGGAGGTTACACCAATAGGTTGGCAGACTGGAGGCAGTACCTGGGCTAAGACCCTGAAGGGAGAGGTGCCAGACAGACCGTGGAGCGGAAGGCATAGGACTAGCCGTGCAGGATGTTCTCTGGGAAGGCAGCCCGGGGGCGGAGCTGTGCAGCGTAGAATGAGTAGATGTAGTGACGCAAGCCAACCCGCGGAGCAGGGACGCCTGAGCCAGATCTCTGCTGCTGACGTAGGCAGGAACCCGGAGAGCGGAATGCCGGCAGTCTTGTGTAGACACAACCCCGAGGAGTGGGGCAGGTGACAGTCACTGAGAGCACGAGAGCACAGCCCCGAGAAGCGGGGAAGCTCTGAAAAGTCTCTAGAGTTAGTAGTCGTGGCCCGAGGAGTGGGGAGGCACAGACAGACTTGCGAAGGACACAGACACAGCCCCGAGGAACGGGGAAGCCTTGTCGATGAACTCACAGGTTGCCGCAGTGTTCCAGAGAAGACCCGAGTAGTAGCAGACCTTGCAGAGTAGGACCCAGGAGACGCAGAGCCAGCCCGAGGAGCGGGGTAGGCCAGGAGAGCAAGTCCCCCTGGAGCGCACACTGACCGCTGAGGAGCGGGTGCCAGACAGGAGCCAGGCAAGTAGCGTAGTCTCAGGAACACGAAGGCAGGAGTTGTAGACACATACGGAACTTGTTGCCAAGTCGGCTAGCTGGGGGCAAAGGTGAAGCTTAAGTACAGAAGTCCAATGACATCATCAAACAGGGACGCCCCCGAGGTTCCCGCCGAAGAGGCTTCAAAGGCAGAGCCGGTAACGCATGCGCGCGCACCTAGGAAGGCCCGACATCGTTGTGGGAAGTAGCGGCGTCCGTGCCGCCATGAGGAGTCCCAGGGACGCGGCGGAGTAGGCTGGCCTGCGCTGTGAGCATACCCAGGGAGGGCAGGAGAGCGGAACAAGACGTAAGTACTCGCGGTCGCAGCCATCTGCGACCGACAGGCATAACACCATAATCAGGGTTTTATTATTTATGATCTGTTAAAAATCAGCAAATAAATAGTAGTTTAGCATTAAAAATTTTAGAAAAATATCATGTTTAACTTTGTACCATGTACAGGTTTTGTCAGCTTCTGTTAGAGTTTCATTGAAACATACAGTTTGACCAGGGATGCCTGAACTTAAGCACATAACTGTCTAAGGCCTGGATTTATCAAAATGCAGTAAATATTGCATGCGATAGGAAAAGGGGTGTGTTTTATGGTAATAGCCTGTTTATCGCAAAGTGCGCTATCTTAGCGCTTCGCATAGGTATTACTGCAAATTGCGATAACTTTTTCGCACTTTGCGGTAAGTACCACAATTGGGGGAGAGAGAGAGAGAGAGAGAGAGCCTAGCTATAAGGTTCTCAACCTAGTATGATGGACTCTCTACCTGGGTAACATCAAGCTAGGTTGAGAGAACATTGTACAAATCTCATCTTTGTATGAGTTTCCTCACTCCGAAGGTCATCAAATCTTCACAAGAGAGCACTGTTCTGTTCATATGTCTCACTCTAAATGTCAAAGTGGTCCCTAACCCCCACCTCGAGGTACTAGGTGGGCCTCATATAGAGGTATAAATACCTACGTACCTTAAGGGCCTTATAGCTAGGTTCTCTCTCTCTCTCTCTAAAAATAGTGAAAACATTGCAAAGTGCATTAAAGCCTTAGGGGCGGATTTTAAAAGGGCCGCGCGTGTAAATCCTTCCGGATTTACGCGCGCAGGGCCCTCGCGCGCCAGCGGCCTATTTTGCATAGGCCGCCGGCGCGCGTAAAGCCCCGGGACGCGTGTAAGTCCCGGGGCTTTCGAAAAGGGGCGGGAGGGGGCATGTCCGGGCCCGCCTCCGAAACGACGCGGCGTTTCGGAGGCGGGCCCGGGGGCGTGGTGCCGGCCCAGGGGCGTGGTCGAGGCCTCCAGACCAGCCCCCGGGGCCAGAGGACGGAGCAGGGCTGCCGGCGACGTGTGCAAATTTACGCCTGCTGAAAGCAGGCGTAACTTTGCCGACAAAGGTAAGGGGGGGGTGGGTTAGGGAGGGGAAGGTGGGGGAGGGCGAAGAAAAGTTCCCTCCGAGGCCGCTCCGAAATCGGAGCGGCCTCGGAGGGAACATGCAGCTCGCGCTGGGCTTGGTGCGCGCAGTTTGCACAAATGTGCACCCCCTTGCGCGCGCCGACCCCGGATTTTATAAGATACGCGCGGCTACACACGTATCTTATAAAATCCAGCGTACTTTTGTTCGCGCCTGGTGCGCGAACAAAAGTACGCGCTCACGTATTTTTAAAAAATCTGCCCCTTATTGCACAGCTTAACGCAAATGAAAAAGGTGTAGTTAAAACTATGTGATACGGCTTCACAATTTGTGAAGCCAGCCCACTTGCTCAGAAATCCTGCCCCAAACTCCTCCCCTTTTCCAAATTTGCATCACACCATGCGTTATGGTGCTTTCAGATTCGAAAAACGCCTTTAATGCATGCGAAAACGCCATAAAGCACTTTGATAAATGACCCCCTTAGTGAAGTAATTAAGCACAAGGATTAGGTAGTAGGAAAAATCTATTTACATTTTTAATGTATTTGAAAGTTATTTGGGGAATTACATGCAGTAAGTTACTGGCTTCAAATTATATTCAAAGCCCACTACAGAAACTGATGCTGGTACAGTATAAAGTACAATCAAATGTCTACATACATTTTTGTAAATTACTGATTGGGGGAAAAGCATTCTCCAGCATGCAAGCGTATAAGAAGTCTCCTGAGCACATGCCACCATGATTTATAAAATGTAAATCTATACAATCAAATAAAACAGTGTTTTCATTAGTGATGACAGCAGAGAATGAAATATAACTATAGTTACCTCTGTGCAATGCTTTCCATTTTAATTAATTTCCTCTGTAAATTGAATGATCCCCTGCTGAAGTTCTGCATTGGGTTTTATTTTATATTTTGCTAATTTTCCTGTACAACAATTCTTCTTTGTGAGATTTTTCCCTTGATATCAATCCTTTGATTCTAAGCCTTCCCTCAGCAGTCATCCGCACACCTAGCATTTAATATAAAAATAACAACTCTTTAGGAGTTGCAGCTTGGTCCTTTAAATATGATTAAGTCAAATAACTTGGTTTCCACCTGGGTCCCTGCCACCTGAAATCACTAGCAGAGAGGAAGGAACCTTGCACTCATACCCCAGGACTTCATCTGACTCACAGTCTAGTGCTATGACTACAATACCAGTTCTCCATCACTACAGTTTATGATATTGGAGAACAGTGACTAAGCTGTCCATACTATGTCCCATCCATTACACCTAAGTTTTGCACGTCTCTTTAAAAGGACACCATTTCTCATGTGCAGAGCAGTGCAACTATCTCTCATGAATGCACCCAAAATGTATGCTAAAAAAAAAAAAAAATTTCATGTGAACAGCTAAGAGTCATATGCACCCAGAAATATCTGCTGCTTAACGCAATGGTGTTGGCAATGTTCCCTACTAGGCCGATGCAATAAAACATGAGTAAAAAGTGTGCGCCAAAATTTAGCCCACATTGGACTGAGTTTTCAAAGGAGTTACACGTAAAAAAAGTAGTAACTTTCAAAAGCCCATTTATGTGCGGAAATCTTTTTGAAAATTTACCTCCTTCGCATGTTAAAAAAAAATTAGTTAATGCACGATGCAGTAAGCAAATGGCATGTAAATACATCAGGAGTTTAAAAAGTGCACTAAGATAAAATGTACACTTATCCGGAGCAAAAAGGTTTACCAAACTTAGCGCACTTTTTTACATCAGCAAAATGGTAGGAAAGTTAGAGTGCAAAGGCTGATTTCAGAAAAAAAAAATATATATATATAACTAGATGCAACTAAATAAATACAGTTAATAAACTTTACAACCATTTTTAATTTTAAAAAATTGGAGGCTCCCATACAGCCCAGAATCTTCAAGTTAGAGATCCTCTGCCTCAGGACTGCCAAGTCAGAGGGACTCTGTCCCAGGACCCCCAAATTAGAGGAAATCTGCCCCAAGATCCCCAGCCCCAGCACAAGAGAGCCTCCAGCCCACATATCTACCCCCCACTTATTCACTAACCCAACTCTCCCACCTGCCCCCACCCACTCACTAAACCATCACCCCCTACTTGGAGGTCTTAATGCAGAGGGTCTCTGATTCAGGGATCCTGGGGCAAAGTCCTTCTGACAGGGAGGGTCCAGGGCAGTGTCCTCTAAATGGGAGGTCACAGGGTAGAGTCCCGCTGACTTGGAGGTTCCTGAACTTAGGTACCCCAGAACTTAGCCAATTGTTTTAATACTGGAAATTTTACTCCTGGGTCAGAAGTGGGATAAAGGCTAATAGGTGAATTTTCAAACGATGCCTGCATAAACATTAACACTTGCATGTACAGAATGGCACATGCGCGAATACATGCTATTTTCAAAACCACAACATACACGCATAAATTGGAGTGCATAACAGCCTTTGCTCATGTAAAAAAAGGGGGTATCAAGGGTGTTCCAGGGCGGGGCCAACATTCACGCGAGTAAGTTGCTATTTTAAAACCTGTCAAAGTGACGCGCGTAAGTCTTGTACCTGCGTATATTTATTCCTGCTCAATATCAGGTGTGAGTCATCGTAAACATCCTAAAGGTGCAAAAGTGACTGGGTAGATGTCCGGGTGCAATGGGGAGGGGACTTCAGGCTGAAGAGCCAGGAGGATATTTATGAGCTGCAGATGGACTGGGCGAGCTGGTAGACTAATTGGTTATTTCACTGCCACGCTCATGTTATAAAATCCCCGACTTGCGTGTATAAAAGTCAACTTATGGGGGGAGTAAAAGCGTCAAATTAACACAAGTAGAATCTACGCACATATCTTTCTAAATCTGGAAGTATAAATTCACAGGTAGATCATTTGTGCACACTTATCCAGCTAATTTCCAACTTATTTGGCTAAGTAGTGCCTTTCCTGCTACTTAGATGGACAAATTTGAACTTATCCTGATAAGCAGCGAAACTTATCCAGCTATATTCTGATTTATCCAGCTAAGCAGCAGCAGCAGCAGGCCTACGTAGCCAGATAAGTCTGAAAAGTGCTACTTATCCATCTAAGTATTGCTTTTCGGTCTTACCCAGCTATATGCTACTAGTTAGCATGGTAAATCGGCATTTATCCGGGTAAGTCTGAACCTGCGCGGCTCGTGGTTTTTACATACTCAAGCATTTGTGCACGCATATGTAATCGTATTTCATAACCTGGGCAAACCCTTTCCGCACAGGTTATAAAATGCAGTAGCAACTTTGCATGCACCCATATACACATGTAAATGGATGCATGCAAACAGTTTTGAAAGCTATCCTCCCCGGGAGTATCCTTCTCGTCTAGGATAAGTCCCTTGTACTTTAAATCCTTCATCTGCCGTTTCCGAGGCTGTTAGTCTATTGTGCTATGTCAGTGTTGTCCCAGAAGTTGGGTTTCCAGGGTGCAGTGGTCCACTCCAGGCCAGGAAAATCCAAGAGTAAACCCCCGTGCCCAGCAGCTCCAGGTCTGGGACCGTGCTGGCACAGCATCACTGAGTAACACTAGCCCAAGAAATGTGAGCTAACTTTACTCCACTTCTGACCAAGGAGCTAAATTTCCAGCATTATAAAATGTGAGTTAAACCTTCAAGACTTTAACATGCCTTTTTGCACTGGGCAGTAATACCTAAGGCGTTCATTTACATGGGATTTGCATGGAAGCACACTACTTTGCATATTTTTAATCATGTTTTAGTGCAGATTTTTTGAGCACTAAAAAACTTATTAAATTGTGAATATATTTTAATGTTGTGATTCTGCTTGTCTAGCAGCCACCCAACCACCAGAGGTCCTCCAGGAGCTGCTGCTACCCTCTTTCCAGCTTTACCCTTATGACTCGGCAAATTCCTGCCTACTTAGCCCTGCCTCCGTCTAGACTCAGGGCCTTGTCATTGAGTCTGTTTGGCTCCTTGCTTGGCCCCTCTTCTCTGTATGCCTTGTGGCTTTCCAAAGCCTTCCCTTCTTTGTATACCTTGTGGCTCTCTGCAGCCTTGTGCCTTGGTACTACCCTAAGCCTTCCTGTTTCCAAGCCTTCCTGTTTCCAAGTACTACCCTAAGCCTTCCTGGTTTCAAGCTCGCTCTCTGATTCCCAATCCTTCTGTCTTGAGCTTGCTCTCTGACTCCCCAGCCTTCTGACTTGAGCTCACTCTCTGGCTCCCCAGCCTTCTGACTTGAGCTCACTCTCTGGCTCCCCAGCCTTCTGTCTTGAGCTTGCTCTCTGGTTCCCAATCCTTCTGTCTTGAGCTTGCTCTCTGCCTCCCAATCCTTCGGTCTTGAGCTTGCTCTCTGGCTCCCCAGCCTTCTGACTTGAGCTCACTCTCTGGCTCCCCAGCCTTCTGTCTTGAGCTCGCTCTCTGGTTCCCAATCCTTCTGTCTTGAGCTTGCTCTCTGGCTCCCAATCCTTTGGTCTTGAGCTTGCTCTCTGGCTCCCCAGCCTTCTGTCTTGAGCTTGCTCTCTGGCTCCCCAGCCTTCTGTCTTGAGTTTGCTCTCTGGTTCCCAATCCTTCTGTCTTGAGCTTGCTCTCTGGTGCCCCATCCTTCTGTCTTGAGTTTGCTCTCTGGCGCCCCAGCCTTCTGTCTTGAGCTTGCTCTCTGGTTCCCAATCCTTCTTTCTTGAGCTTGCTCTCTGGTTCCTAATCCTTCGGTCTTGAGCTTGCTCTCTGGTTCCCAATCCTTCGGTCCTGAGCTTGCTCTCTGGCTCCCCAGCCTTCTGTCTTGAGCTTGCTCTCTGGTTCCTCAGCCTTCTGTCCTGAGCTTGCTCTCTGGCTCCCCAGCCTTCTGTCTTGAGCTTGCTCTCTGGTTCCTCAGCCTTCTGTCCTGAGCTTGCTCTCTGGCTCCCCAGCCTTCTGTCTTGAGCTTGCTCTCTGGTTCCTCAGCCTTCTGTCTTGAGCTTGCCCTCTGGCTCCCAAGCCTTCTGTCTAAGGCTTATTCTCTGGCTCTCTAGCCTTCTGTCCCAAGCTTGCCAGTATTAGTATCCTCTGTCTTGTTCCATATTCCTCCCCAGGCCTTATTTCTTGCCTGAGCTCCAGACCCACCAGACATCAGCCTACAGCCCTGCAGCCTGCCTCTTCAGTCCTGCCCGACTTCTGTCTCCAGCCCTGCAGCCTGCATCCCCAGGCCAGCTTCACCCAAGTTTGTTCCTCTCCACTCCGGATTCCAGTCCAGCAATTAGCCTTAGGTCTCAGCCCTTGTTCAAGCCCCGCCGGCCGCCAGAACCCAAGGGCTCAGCCTGCGGGGAAGGCGGATGGTGTAGGCCAAAGATCCCCTACTCTAGTCTGCTCCTGGAGCCCTGGACTGTTCCCGCGGGGGTTCCCCAGCCAAGCTGGGTCCCCAACCTCAACATTTAGTTAATAAAAATGTGCACTAAAACATGAGTAACGAGATACGCTAAGCTTAGCACAGCTTATTACACCGGCATCCATCTGCCACAAGATGTACTGTTTCCTAAACACCACCTTCCCGAGCCCCCAGCCGGTCAGGTTTTCAGGCTGTAAGTGACCGAGCTAAAAAAAAAAAAAAAAGTTTTCCCTTCAGTTAACTAGAACCAGGAAAAAGACTGGATCGCTCTCGAGCCTCCTTCCTCCTCCTCTTCGAGTCACCATGTCTCTGACCACCTTCTGAATGCCACCTCACAAGCAATCACCCAATCCTCAAGGGCATGAGGCCTAGGTAACAAGGAGGGGGGAAAAAAATAAACTCTGTGGTATTCCCCTTGCACCAAAATCTGAAATACACAGCCTTGCGCGTTGCTCTGGATCCACAGTTAAATATGGATTTACCGGTTCCAACAGCTGCCAGGATCACCTTTGGGAAGGTTGAACTTGTCCGTAAATTACATACCTGTTTGGATTTTAGATCTGTTTTGCAGGCATTGGTAATATCACATTTAGACTATTGCAACACAGTTTATCTAGCGTTGCCCATGCGATTAGGCCACACACTACTAGTACAGAACCTGCTTGCGAGAGTGCTTACTGGGCCCAGGTCAAGAAATCAAAGTACCTCGATTCTGAAATGCCTCCATTGGTTGTTACGATCGGGCGCTGGCCAGTTGGCCCTGCAAGCCGCCTCGCTCACCCCCTGACACCAGCTGAGCACTCCGGCAGTAGGGACATCATCAGCAAACAGACGCCGCCATTCCCTTCCCTCTTGCACGGGCCCTTCCCAGGTGAGACTGGAGTCTTAAAGGAACAGCGGCGGGAAAAATCCCTGCGGCACCCTTTGATGATGTCACTGCTTCTCCATATTTAAGGCTCCTCGGAACGCAGCCTCAACATCTCGGCAACAGGTCTCCTGGTGCCTTTGTGTGTTCCAGTGCGTGTTGTTAGTTTCTCTGTCTTGCTGTGTCCTGTTCCTTGCATTTCCTGTGCCTTGTCCATATCTTCTCTTTGTCTTGTCCATGCCTTGTCCTCAGGCTGACTTCCTGGATCCTGACCCTGGCATGGACTCTGACCTTCCTTGACTGCTGCCTGGACCTGACCCTCTGCTTTGGACCCAACTGTGCCTCATCTGACTTGGACTCTCACTTCTGAATAGCTCTAGGGACCCATCTAAGACCTACTGGCCGCCAGAATCCAAGAGCTCAACCTGCGGGTGAGGCAAATGGTATAGGCAAAGCACCAGCCGGTCCCGCCCAAGGCCTTCTCCACCAGCTGTCAAGTGTGGGCCTAGTGGGCTTGCTCACTAGGCAGCGCCAATCACATCGCAGCAGTAAGGATGCACTACCTGCGAGAATTACACAGGTGCATTTTAAAATCCTTGTTTAGTTTCTAAGGTCTTGAGAGGGAATGGTCATGTTTATTTAAGGAATTGGTTGGTTAGGTAGTCCTCCTCCTGGGTTTTGATGACTGTCAATTAAGCAGTTCTCTCTCACCCACTTTTCTCTTCCATCTGTTTAGAGAAGACCAGAAGGGAGGTTTTTTTCTTCATGGTGCCTTTCTTATGGAATTCATTGTCTAATGAGATCCACTTTGAAATGGACTGCTTGAGTTTCAAACATGTAGTCAAAACCTGTTTTTTTTAAATGGCATTTCAGTATTAGCTTTGGTTGATGGCTCTCTGTTTTAGGATAACATGCGATTTAATACCAGGTCATTTTACCCCCATTATGTTGCTATTCATTCTGCTGTTTTATGCATTTTCTTTTATTTTGCATTTATTATTAATTAGGTCTGTTTTATGATTTTTTAATTTGCTGTTTTATAATACATGTATTTAATGGTTACATTACTGATTTAGAAACATAGAAACATGACAGCAGAAAAAAAAAACCATTACGGTCTGTCCAGTCTACCCAACTACACCAATTATTCAGCTCTACACTCCCTACCACAGAGATCCTCTGTGTTTGCTGCATGCTTTCTTGCATTCAGATACTGATTTTGTCTCTGCCACCTCCACAGGGAGGCTGTTCCATGCATCCACCACCCTTTCTGTAAAGAAAAATGTCCTTAGCTTACTCCTGAGACTGCCTCCCCTTTCACCCTTATCCTATGACTCCCTTGCTCCAGAACCTCCTTCAACTCAAGGGTAACTCTCATTTTGTCATGAAATGAAGATGCTGCATCTGCAAGAAAAGTTTTGACTAATGCATTATTTAAAGGCTAGTATGACTAAGAAGACACACAGGCACGGAATAGAAAAATTGATTGTGATGGGTTTTGAACAGAGTATTTGGACATTCTACTCCACTGCATGGAATAACACAGGTTTTACTCCAGAATCGAAAAAAAAAAGGAAACGCTGGAAAAATAATGAATCTGTTTGCATTCTGTGAATCCAGTTCACCAAAAGAAAAAAAAAATGACGATACAAAGGCTTGTGCATATCAATATACACAGCAGTTTTACTTATTGCAGCATTCGTGTATGTTCAGACTCTGCGATGCAGCTGTCTGGCTGAAGATCAGCATATGACATCTCAAGAGACTGCCTGTTTCATACATGGACTCACATTACATATCCTGGCAAAGATCAAAAGAGATACATTCTCAGTTAATACAGCAATTGCAGTAATCTTCTCCGCTAAAGATAATCATTATTTAACCAACAGTTTGTGATTTTCATAAATACAGATAGAGCACACATCTGCAGAGGCTGTCTCTGCGCACATAAAATATATATGATTGCACTGGGCCTCCAAGAAAGCACTGGGATAATCTTCATGAAGCAGTGATTGCAACCCTAAACAGCAGTAGTACAAACAGCATCAGGCTCCCAAGAAGGCTGGTGTGACCTGCATAGAGGGACAATGATTAATACCCCAATTCAACGTGCATAGGGAGGCAGGAATTTATTTTTTTTTGTTTTTAAATAACAGCCTCACTAATCTTGGTGGCTAAAAGGGACTATTACAAAACTCGGTAATAAAACGTAGAAGGGGGGCCTGGGTGTTGGCTTAAGTACTGGTCTTATAAGAATAAGACTTAAAGATGGAAAGTCATGAGATGGCCCTACCAGTGGAAGAGGCAGGGGCCATCACTAGATTCTGGGCATCCTTGAGAAAGCTATGGAGGGAAAGACAGCAAAAGTGATGAGAGGTCAGGTGAAAGACATGGGAGTGGAGGCAGCTGGTGTTGAGTCACATGTGGAAATTTACATGGGCATCTTCCTGAAATGGACAAATGTTAACTGGGCAGTCTGAATGGGCCATTGAGGTCTGACTTTATCTACCATCATCTGTTTTGTTACTGTGTTGCTATAAATTATTGTGGCTCAAGGCCAAAGGTTTCGACCTGCTTAAAGGAAGATGCCACTGTCAGAGAAGAAATAATGGTTATGAACGGCAACATCTCCCAATCAAGATCTTTACTGTAAGATCATAACGTCAGTGAGCTATGATTAATTAATTAAATCTTTTGAATATGTAATAGTGGTGTGCCCATTTTGGGTATTTTCCATTTCATAAATGCTGTGCCAACTTTTTATTGCAGAATACAGTTCTCTAGCTGGGACCTGAAACGTATCCAAGACTAGGACATAATCCTTTCCTAGTTATTAATTTTATTCATTTACATACCACATTTATTTCACTGATTCCCTCATGCACTTTGTCGAATAAATAGACCGTACAGCAACAGTATGAATCGATAATGGAAAACCGAAAGATTTATTTATTCAACAGTGTTATAACAACTCAACTGGTCAGGCAGCTCTGTAGCCACTCATTTCTTTTGATATTTATGTGGCAGCACTGTATATAAATAAATAACAATGATACGATAATAATGGGAAATAAAATAAACAGGAACTTATCAGGGCATAATGAACAGACAAAGCTCACAATCATTACTGACTATGATTTTTTTATACTGTCGTAAAAGCCAGGGATCCTGTTGATAAAGGAAATCCAGTTGCCTGGTTCTCTAAAACCAATAACATATTTGGCAGCATGTTTTACTGAGATCATTGTCCTTGCCATACTCTTAGCTTGGAACATGTAACAGATGCAGACAATTATCTGGCAGTACACACTGCTACCACAGAGATTTTCACTTAAAAAATATCCTTCATTTACTGTTTTCTAGCTAATGGACATCAGCTTCGATCCCAACACTATGCTGGCATTTCCAGCCCTGTTTTCCACTGAAACCATGATCCTAAGAACTCTTTTAGGTCAACTGATTTGTAGGGCTTCTCCTTAAGCTAAGGGTTGTTGATTTTGGCAAACTTTTGCATATCTATCTATTTATTTATTTATTTATTTATTTTATATACCGACATTCGATCGAGATATCACATCGGTTTCCAGATAACTAAAGGAATAGGGTGGTAACAGCCCTATTTTACATTATAATATGGTAATAAATGTTATAAATCTAGTAAGAAATCACCAGGTGAAAACAAAAACTAGGCTCATATGTTTTTCTCCAACCTCACCCATACTAGTGGACTTATGTTTATCGACATATAATAAAAGAGGGCAACAAACAGCTAAATGTACTGAGATGGGAGCTGTAAAAAAAAATGAACTAGTCTCTTTTGTTAACTGTAGTCTTAACGGATGTGGGACAATGCTATTGAAGGCCTTGAGCTGAATGCAACTATAAGGAATCTCTTTCTTAATAAAATAATGTAGAATAGTTCTAAACGCTGAAGCACAAGGAGAATCACTATTAGCTTATCATTGATAGCAGAAATAATATCCTATTCCAACCTTCTAGCAAACTAAAGGTGCTCATCATGAAGGCCTGATGCTTTTAAATTATTTATTACAATGGGTAAAATATTATTTATTTATTCTTAATGTAATTACATTTTATTAACCGCATTTCACTAGACACATCAAAGCAGGGTATAATAAAAATAATCAAATAATGTACACACCATAAAATACAAACAATAAAGCAAATAATACAAATAAACAAATCCTCACAAGTAGATTGGAGAAATTACTTACCTGATAATTTCGTTTTCCTTAGTGTAGACAGATGGACTCAGGACCAGAAGGTTTATGCTCCCCTGCCAGCAGAAGGAGACGGAGCAAGCTGACGTCTGTTGCACCAGGAGGTGGACCCTTGGCCTAGTGCAGGATTGGTAGGCTCCCTGGTTGGACCCAGAGAGCGCCTGCCATCAGGAGGTGGAGCACAAGAGGAGACAGAGGCTAGGTAGAGTTTCGCCACTAGCAACCCTAGGTACCCCCGGGTTGAGCCTTTGAGTACTTGGGCCGCCTGGTCTTAGGTGGGCCTTGCAGGATCTCCTTGATAAGAAGTTCATGGGTGTGCCCACCACGATCAAGGGTGCACGGTCGATACTTAGGCCGGATGTCCTGGGTGCCTGAGAAGGCCAGAAGAGTGTCTCTGAATGTATAGCAAGGATCAAGGCCAGGTTCAAGGAAGCATGGTCAGCCAATGCGAGGGTCAGAGTCAGTAATCAGTCCGTGGATAGTCAGCCAAAGCAAGGTCAAGTTCCAGGAGGCAGTCAGACGTGGTCGAGTCCAGGCAGAGGTCAGTTCCAGGCAGCGTGCAGATGTAGTTGGTAATCAGGCAATAGGTCAGAGGCAGGCAGCGAGTAGATGTAGTCGTGAAGGCAGGCAGAAGGTCAGAGGCAGGCAGCGATTAAACGTAGTCAAGGGAAGTACCGAGAAGACAGTACCGAGAAGGTACTACCAACAGTACTGAGAAGACAGTCCGAAAGGTACTACCTAGGGAGACGAGGAGACAGAAGGACGCTGGAACAGAAGGATGCTGGAACGAGACTGGAATAGGACTGGAACAAGACTGGAACAAAGGCTGGAACGAGACTGGAACACAAACTGGTACGCAGAGGCAAACTAGAAATCATAAGGATCGACCTGATTTATTATTTATTTATTTATTTATAATTTTTTATATACCGCCGCTCATCAAAGATATCACGTCGGTGTACAATGAACAGGAACTTACGCCGGAGCGTTATACATTTAACAGATTTAACAGATTTAACAGATTTAACTTACGCCAAGGCAAGGAAGTCAGGGCTGGAGCTTCCTGATATAGGAGGTTCAATCATGGCGTGCCGCGGAGCTGGGACCCGCCCCTGGCCCTATGAGGTGTCGGGCATTCCCCGCATGCGCGCCTAGTGGCGGGGCTGACGCCATGGAGGACGCCGAGCCCAGCCGTGAGGCCTGGCTGGATGATGAAGGCCCGGCGACCGCCGCCGCGGGATGCTGAGGCCTAGCCTTGCTTGCGACCGTAGCAGAGGAGGATGACCTGGGAACCCCGGAGGAGCTGGAGAGGTGAACAGGCTCGTACACGGGCCGAACGCGGACGGGACGCGCAACAACGTCACAGTATATATAGCCCTACAGTGACCCCAGCCTGCCAGTATTCTCTTCAAAAGCAACTGTGGACAGACTAGCAAAAAAACATCATTAAAAACAGGTAACCAGAACTGAATTCAACCAACCATAAACACAACTCACGTAAGATTCTAGATACCCCAAGCTAGGGACTGGATGAACACTTACCAGTAATCCCTTGGAAGCAAGAGCTCCACAGGAGGACTATTGACACACTCATGCAGCAGCCGAGGGTGAGAAGCTGAGTCCATCTGTCTACACTAAGGAAAACAAAATTATCAAGTAAGTAATTTCTCCATTTCCTAGCATGTAGATAGATGGACTCAGGACCAGTGGGATGTACCAAAGCTACTCCCCAACAGGGTGGGAGGCTGCCCGTGGCCCAGTCAACACCACACGTGCAAAGGCTGCATCCTCCCGGGCCTGCACATCCAGACGATAAAACCTGGAAAAAGTGTGTGAGGAGGACCACGTCGCAGCTCGGCAGATATTGACGGGAGACAACTAACCTCCGCCCATGACACTGCCTGAGCCCTAGTGGAATGAGCCCTAACCTGAGTAGGCAACGGCTTTCCATGACTACCTCCTTAATTCAACGAGCTTTAGTAGCCCACAAAGCCAGAGAGCCTGCTTACTCCCGCAATGGAGAACAAATAGACGATCCATCTTTTGAAAAGGTTCAGAAATCTCCAGATACCACATGACAAGTCGCTTAACATCCAAGGAGCGCAAGAGGCGATACTCCTCCGCATCCCTGACCTTATCTAGGGATGGCAAGGAGATGGACTGATTCAAATGAAAGTTCGAGACTACCTTGGGCAAGAAGGATGAAACAGTTTGCAGCTGTAGTAGCGGCGACCCTGCGAAAAGAAGGAATCATGGTGCACCCGTATTTAGGCGAGTCTCCCGAAGGAATGGCACCCGGCAAGACAAGGCCTGACAAGGGAGACGTGGTCCAACCAGCAGTCCAACCAGGGAGCCTACCAATCCTGCACTAGGCCAAGGGTCCACCTCCTGGTGCAACAGACGTCAGCTTGCTCCGTCAGCTTGCAGCTCAGAAATTCGACACACTTAACATATAGCCACCAGGAACACAGTCTTCAAGGTTAACAACCGCAAGGAAAGCTATGCAGTGGTCGGAACATAGGGCCTGCCAAAAAATCCAGCACCAATTTAAGACTCCACAATGCAACCGGTAACCTCAAGGAGGGCTAAGATGCTTCACTCCCTTCAAAAAACGGTCCACATCAGGATGAGATGACAAAGAAACACCATTCACCAGGCCTCTGAAATAGGCAAGAGCCACAACCTGCACCTTCAAGGAATTAAGGGCCAAACCTTTATTCAACCCATTCTGCAAAAAATCCAGAATGAGAGGGATCTTAACTGAATGAGGAAGAACACCTAGCTCCTCATACCAAGCCTCAAAAACTCTCCAAATCCACACATAAGCCAAGGAAGTGGAGAACTTGCAAGCGAGGAGTAAGATGGCAATCACTGCAGAGGAATAACCATGCTTTAATAGGTAAGCCCTCTCAAGGGCCAAACCATAAGACAGAATCGAGTTGGATCCTTGTAAAGACCCGGTCCCTGCTGTAACAGGTCCAGGTGTGGCAGAAGATAAAGGGGAGCATCCACCAGGAGTAATCGCAAATTTGCATACCGTGGATTCCTAGGCCAGTCCAGTGCCATCAGGAGTATTATCCCCCTATAGCCTTCAATCTTGCGAATTATCCTGCCCAGCAAGGGCCACGGAGCAAAGGCATAAAGCAATCTGTTTCCCTGCCAGACCTGTACGACAGTCTCTATTCACAGGGACCACGGATATCTCCTGTGACTGCAGAATCAAGGAAGCTTCACATTTCGAAAAGTCACCAGCCAGTTTAGGAACAGAAGGACCCAGCAATCCACAATCAGCTGAAATGCGTTGGCTGACAACATCCATTCTTCTGGGGCCAGATTCTCCTTGCTGAGAAAGTCTGCTCTTACTTTGTCTTTTCCTGCAATGTGAGAGGTAGAGATCATCTGTAGATGACCTTCCGACCACTCCCATAAGCTGGTCTATTTCCTGTGATACCTGCTGACTCTTGGTTCCCCCTTGTGATTGATATAGGCTATTGTCATTGCGCTGTCCGATATTACGTGAACCGCTTGCCAGCCGTACTGCCCAGGCCTCCAGACAATTGATGTTCCAGTGGGACTCTTCGGCATTCTAATGCCCTTGTGCGTTAACTCCAGATAGTGAGCTCCCCAACCGTGGAGACTCGCATCTGTCGTGAGTACCAACCAGTTCAGAGAGGACAAGGGAACTCCCTTTCTCAGATGATCCTCCTGAAACCACCGCTGGAGGTAGGAGCAGATTTCCATCAGCAAAGTCCTGAGACTGCGGGTTCCAATGAGATAACAGAGAGCACTGAAGAGGACGCATATACGCCTTTGCCCATGCCACCACTTCCACAGTAGTCGCCATCAAGCCAAGCACCTGTAGGTAGAACCACACCGTTGGGTGTATAGTGTTCACCAACTGACGCACTTGAAACATCAATTTCTGAATCCGAAATTCCAGTAGGAAAACTCTGTCCTGTCCTGTGTCAAACCGGACTCCCAGATATTCCAACGACTGGGATGGCTGAAGATTGCTCTTTGTCAGGTTCACCACCCAACTAAGCTGCAATAAGGAGATCACCTTGTGTGTCACCAGGCAGCTGTCTTCCTGAGACTTGGCTTGAATCACCCAGTGGTCTAAATATGGGTGCACCAGGATTTCTTCTTTTCACAAGGTCGCCGCGACTACCACCATACCCTTGGAAAATGTCCTGGGAGTGGGGGCTAGACCAAAAGGCACCACCCGAAACTGATTATAGTGCCCCAACACCACAAAGCATAGAAAGCGTAAGTGTTCCAATCAGATAGGAATATGAAGGCAAGCCTCTGACAGATCCAAGGAGATCAGAAATTCCCCCAACTGCACCGCCATTATCACAGAGCATAAGGTTTCCACGTGAAAATAAGTCAGCTTCAAATGATGGTTGAGCCTCTTGAGATCCACAAATGGACGAAAGGAGCCCTCCTCCTTCTTGGGCACAACAAAATAAATGAAATATCGCCCCATAATTTCTTGAGATGTGGGCACCGGAACCACAGCCCTCAATCTGAGGAGCCTTTGAAGTGTAAACTCCACTGCCTGCTTCTTCTGTGGAGAGTGGCAAGGGAACACCATGAACACATCCCAAGGAATTCTGTGAAATTCCAATGCATACCCTTCTAATATCACCTCCAGGACCCACTGGTCCAACGTGATCTCGACTCACCTCTGATAAAAGACAGAGAGATGTCCCCCTATTTCCAATTCCAGAAGGTGGATCAGCAAACCTTCATTGGGAGGCTTGGGAAGGTCCGCCACCCGAGCCTGCTCCTCTCTTGGGCTGTTGGGGACCAAAGGAATGACACCTACCGAAAGGCCAAGTCCACTAAAAGGTCTTCCTTCTGTAGGGACTAAAATGCCTTGAACCCTGGAGATGACCCCTCATGCCAAAGGGGTGCTGTAACTGCTTCCTATCCTCCAGCAATTGAGGAACCGGAGACTCGTCCCCCTTATTAGCCAGTTTCTCTCAAACAAGAGCGAGCCTTTAAAGGGCATCTTGGTAAGATTGGCTTTAGATGCTGCATTAGCTGACCAATTTCGCAACCAGAGTTGATGCCTGGTCGCTATCACCGAAGCCACTCCTCTGGCTGAGGTCCATACCAAATCACAGCCTGTATCTGCTAAAAAGGCAGCAGCAGGCTTCATAAAATGCAAACTCTCTCTCATAGCCGGATCCAGGGGGTACAGGCCTTCCAATGTCCAACCCCCTTTAAAATTTGCTTCTCGTGCGTCCCATTCCAGATCAATCAATTCTTGAATGGCGTTCATCACAGGAAAAAAACAAAAGGCTTTACGTAAGGAAACCAAAATGGGATTTTTCCTCGGCTCTGAAATAGCATCTGAACTAGGGACACCCAGCTGTTTCAAGGTCTGGGAAATCAGGACCGGCAGTTTATCTCTATGAAAGAACCTCAACATGGTTCGATACAGTTCCAGCCCTGGAGGACTTTCCCCATCTTCCAGGGAATTAGGATCTGCTTCATCATCAGTGCCATCTGTATTCCTGTCAGGAACACCCACAGGGAGCAGATGCGAGCCCCGGCGCTTAAGCATAGGATTGAAAGAGGGAGGAGCCACCAGCTGAAGGTCTGACCAGAATGAAATGCGGGAAGCAGAGGACTGCGTCTGAAGAAAGACTTGTAAACCTTGAAAAAATTCCACCCAAGAAAAAGCAGCCAGGTCCAAACCAAGCCCAGAAGGAACTGGAGCTGGTCCCACCGAACTGCTCTTGCCAGCGGAGGAGCCAGTCAAGGGAGGACCAAGATCTGGTGTCCCCCCAATCAAAGCCGTGACCAACCCATCATCAGAATGGGAAGAACCCAGCTTAGCAAAATCTGAAGGAGACAACTTTCCCTAAGCGTCTGAGCAGTGCTGACACAGGTTAGAAGCCAGCTCAGGCTGAGAAGTCATAATATGACAGGCAACGCAAATATAAAGACGCTTAGGCTTCTTGCTTACCGGCACCATTGCGGCGGTAAATGTGCGTCTGAATGGCTTGCGCTCAAAAACAAGATGCACCCCAAAAAATTAAGCACCTAGAAGAAAGCATTGCAAGGCGCATGCACAACGTGTACGCCAACTTAAGCGTGTAAAAAAGTGCGTGTGCATAAAAAGTGCACTCAAAAACCGAGGGCACATTGCGTGCGCAGAGCTGATGCACTGCGCACACCGACGGCCTATAGAGGGCAATAGCACATGCACAAAAGCACGCAAAAACGGCCACCATGGCCTACCACACGGCACGCAAGAATAAAGCCTAAATGGGGGGCCTAGCCCATCGGGGGCCACTCAACCCACCGGGCTGCCCAGTTCCCCAACCCCAATGGCAGCAAGAACGAACATCAGTACGGCGTGCTGAGAACGGAGACCAGATGAAGTCCTGAATCCCCTCTAACTAAACTTTATGTACAGCAAATGCTTCAATAAAAAGCCAAGCCTTTAACGATTTTCTAAAATGAAGGACATTATACTCAGTCCATAGATCCAGCAAAAAGGGATTTCAAAGTTCTGAGGCAAAAAAGGCAAATGCCATATATCTAGTAAATGTTAAATGAGCTTCTCGCAAAGATGGGTCTATTTGCTGAGATGAATGTAATGTTTGTACCATCTCAAGAGATCAGGAAGTTCATATTCAAAAGCCATTTAGACGGATAACATAATTATCCGTCTAAATGGCTTACCCAACTATATTCAACCTTTATCCAGCAAAATTCTAGCTGGCTAATAAGTTAGGAGGCTAGAATTTAGCCAGATAAGTTAGGGGTGGTCCGGGGCAAAACCGGGAGGAACTGGGTTAGCTGGCTAACATCAATATTCAGAGTTAGCCGGATGACTTAGCTGGCTAGGTCTAGTCAAGTCAAAGAGCTATCCTAAAGTTAGCCAGCTATAGTTATCTAATGAACCAATTAAGAAAGACGGCTGTATTCAATAGTGTGGCTGCACTGTTGGATATGCTTCCAAAGTTAGCCGGATAAGTTTAATCGGCTAACTCTGTTATCTGTACTGTGCCTGAATATAGAACTTCAGATAAATATTTTGGAATCCCGAAATGAAAACATCTATGGAACAGCGGTAACATTTTAAATTTCAGTCTAGTGTCAACAATGAGCCAATGCGGATCCCAAAACGTTTGGAGAAATATGAACGTTTATCACCTACAAGAAGCCTTGGTGCTGTATTTTGTAAAGGTTGTAGGCCCTTCAAACTAATTGCATTTTCTGTGACGAACAATCTTCAAGTACACAGGTTTAGGCATCTTTACTATCAATTTTAGACTTTGACTTGACATATGTAGCTCTTACAAACCAGTAAATTTAATAATGTTTTTTGAAATACCTCATTTTACTGTCAGTTGTCAATGGACAATAAAATTAAGCGAGAGGTATACTTAGAGTCCCAGTGTTAAATTGCTTATTATAGCACATTTTATATGCTAATAAACATATCAACTTTCAATATCTTGAAAGCAGTGGCTAATTAAACTAAAACATATAAAACCATGACCTATGGTGAAGTATTATGTTGCTACCTGTTGAGAAGACCAGCACTGAATTTACAAAGAACAATTTCTGGAATAAAATCTACAACAGCTTATTCAAATGTTAAAAAAATAAATACCTTCATGGTTTGAAAGATTTAAATAATTTTTCCACTTTTCCTATCTTGGCTTTTTATTCAGATATACTGTATTTGAAATGGATGTTTACAAGATTATAAGATATAATAGTTATAGGATGCTAAACTTTAAAAAGCTGGTAACTACATGACTTAAGTTTCTGACTCCTGTAAGCTCCTTGACCTTCCCTAGTACTTTCAATAGAGTGGAACCATTTTTAGGCACGTTTCAACAATGAAAAGCATCGTGTCATTACTACATCTGACCATGTATCAAGGGATGGATATGGCTGAAATTTGAAGAAAGAGTCTCTTACTGAGGTTCCACCTCTTATACCAAATGTTGTTCCAATCCATCAACAGAAAGGGCCCCAACAGATGTGCCAGGATTGCAGGGCCAGGCCTAAATTTAAAGAAGCAGAAAAGCTCCTTTGTGACCCACTCCAAGCTTGCATCTTTTCCCAATTTTTGGTAGGAGAAACCACCCTTCTGAAATCCTCTGACTCTCCTGGTGTTGTGGTTGAGAACCCAGCCTAATCCAGGGCTACAGGGTAAGACAGAACTAAGCTAGGGAATCTTCGGCCTACACCAGCCACCTTCCCCGCAGCTTGAGCACTTGGGTTCTGGTAACTGTCAGGACTTAGACAGGGGCTGGAGTTGAGGGACGTGCTGGGCTGGAACCCAGACTGTACTAGCTGCGGGTCTGGAGGCTGAGGTCAGGCAGGGCTGGAAGCTGTAACAAGACTGAGGTTAAGACAATGGCTAGGTACAGGAACAGGACTGGACTGGACCAGACTGGGCAAGACCAGACAGATAACAGTGAAGACCTAGACGCCATACACAGAAGACCCAAAGGTCACTTAGGCAAAAGGCATGAGAAGGCCACAGAGCTGGACTGAAAGCCAAAGAGTCCACAGGACAGGGCTAGAGCAGAAGGCTTGGGAAAGCCAAACAGCAAAACTAGAGCAGAAGGCTTAGGAAAGCCACAGGAGTAAAACTAGAGCAGAAGGCTTAGGAAAGCCACAGGAGTAAAACTAGAGCAGAAGGCTTAGGAAAGCCACATGAGTAAAACTGGAGCAGAAGGCTTAGGAAAGCCACAGGAGTAAAACTGGAGCAGAAGGCTTAGGAAAGTCTCAGGAGTAAAACTGGAGCAGAAGGCTTAGGAAAGCCACAGGAGTAAAACTAAAGCAGAAAGCTTAGGAAAGCCACAGGAATAAAACTGGAGCAGAAAGCTTAGGAAAGCCACAGGAGTAAAACTGGAGCAGAAGGCTTAGGAAAGCCACAGGAGTAAAACTGGAGCAGAAGGCTTAGTAAAGAAAGCCACAGGAGTAAAACTGGAGCAGAAAGCTTAGGAAAGCCATAGGAGTAAAACTGGAGCAGAAAGCTTAGGAAAGCCACAGGAATAAAACTGGAGCAGAAGGCTTAGGAAAGCCACAGGAGTAAAACTGGAGCAGAAGGCTTAGTAAAGAAAGCCACAGGAGTAAAACTGGAGCAGAAAGCTTAGGAAAGCCACAGGAGTAAAACTAGAGCAGAAGGCTTAGGAAAGCCACAGGAGTAAAACTGGAGCAGAAAGCTTAGGAAAGGCACAGGAATAAAACTAGAGCAGAAGGCTTAGGAAAGCCACAGGAGTAAAACTAGAGCAGAAGGCTTAGGAAAGCCACAGGAGTAAAACCAGAGCAGAAAGCATAGGAAAGCCACAGGAGTAAAACTAGAGCAGAAGGATTAGGAAAGCCACAGGAGTAAAACTGGAGCAGAAAGCTTAGGAAAGCCACAGGAGTAAAACTAGAGCAGAAGGATTAGGAAAGCCACAGGAGTAAAACTAGAGCAGAAGGCTTAGGAAAGCCACAGGAGTAAAACTAGAGCAGAAGGCTTAGGAAAGCCACAGGAGTAAAACTAGAGCAGAAGGATTAGGAAAGCCACAGGAGTAAAACTAGAGCAGAAGGATTAGGAAAGTCACAGGAGTAAAACTAGAGCAGAAGGCTTAGGAAAGCCACTAAGCATTCAGAGACAAAATACCAAGCAGGGAGCCGAGGAGACTCAATGATAAAGCCCTGAGCAAAACCAGGGGCAGGGTTAAATACTCTGGACCCTGCTGAGTCATGGGATCACGGTGGCTACGACTGGAGAGAGGGTAAGAGCAGCTCCCCGAGGGCCTCTGGTGGTTGGGGGCTGCACAACAGGCAGAATCACAACACCTGGGGTATGGACTTCCTTCCAGCATTTCTAGTTTAAAGGATGCTGCTGTCTTCTCAGTCTTTGGGTTTCGCTCAGTGCAGATTCACAACAAAATGACCAGAGTTCGCCTCTGTCTGTATCTCACGACCTACCAGACAGTGTGGCACAATCAGCAGGCTCTGTTGCAGAGAGAGGTCGGGCAGGATGGAGCTTACCAGGAGCAGATGGAGCGCAGCGCCTGATCACATACTGAGCTCTGGGTCAGTGACATTTCTATTTATACTTCACTTTTAAGTACACCAATAAAAAAAAAACGCAACCAATTCTCTCTAAAAAAAAGAAAAGAAGCAATTTAACATATATGGTAATATACTTTAGAAAAGAACCGATAAATATTCTTGGAAATGGATTTGTAGACAAATCTGTTCTATAAGATTACCTGCTAGAAAACTCTTTGCTATATACTAAAGCTGCTCTGCTTTCACTCTTAATTTCAATAAGACTCCATAATGATTTCCCACTCGCTACCACTCAAGCTACTTGAGTCCAATGAAATGTCTTATGGAGAGGCTGCAATGCCATGTAAGTTCACTAAACCAGTGTTATGTCTGGTGATTCACAGGCTGCCCGCGCAAACTGCTGCACTCACCTCCCCAGTCGGGCCGTCGTCCCAGGCTCCCGACCCAGCGGTGCCCTGCTGCCTCGCCGCGCGGCAAGACGCCACCAGCTCCATCCTACCGCGTTCCTCCTTAGGCGCGCACGCGCCCACGCCGGACCTCTCCTTATTTATAGGCCAGCGGTGGGAAAAGCCCCACGGCGCCCAATTATCACCTAACAAGCTAAGTTCAATAAATGGCTCGCTCACTCCTTCCCTCATTGCCTCAGCCACAGGTCCACCTACTCCTGAGTGGTGCGTGTTGCTTCCAGCGTGTCTTCAGTTCTTCATCCAACCAATCTTCAGCCCTCATCCAGGTGTCTCCGGTTTGTCTTCTGTCCTCTTCATTCACATTGCCCGCTTGTTCTTCTCCTTGCCTGCCTGCCCTGTTCATCCTACTCCTCCCTCAGACGGACACCTGGTTTTGATTTCAGCTTGACCTCGGATACAGCTGACCGTCACCTGCCTCTGAACATTGCCTGGACCCTGGGAGTGCCTACGTGCACTTGCCCAGCTTACCACGGACCTCCGACCCTGCCATCAGGATTCTTCCCTCTGGGCTCCCATGTTCCTCCCTTTCTGGAACCCTGAAGCTCCTCAGATCTTCCACTCCGGAACCCTGAACCTCCTCAGAGCTTCCTCTCCGGAACCTCTTCTCCTCCTCAGATCTTCCCCATGGAGGGATAAGACCTTCCAAGTGTCTTCCGCAAGGAGAGACGTGCTGTGGGGTGCGCTCGCACCATGGCTCGACACAGAGGCAATGTGCTGGTTTCCATTTTATTCTCCATTCCTTTTCAGGTCATTCCTAACATTCTATCTACTTTTTTGACCGCCTCCACATGCTGTGCCTCCCTGCCGTTTATTAGACATTGGGGTGTCACTAGCTTAGGTGGAACTTTGCTCCTAATTCGCTCCAAACCAGGGACACCCTTTCTTTTTTTGAGCAGGGCCCGTTTCCAGGAGCTTTTTTTTGCCTCTTTTGCCTTAACTTTATTCCAGCTTCCCTCTTCTTGCCCCTGGGCTACTCTGAAGTCTGCTCCTCCTGACCCTTTGTTGTGCTCAGTCCGTCCGCTCTGTTACAGTCACATATTGTTATTCACCTCTTGTACAGTACTGCACTGTTTAAAAGACTATCTACTTACCTCAAACATGGTGCTAGGTTATATGTTGTGCAACAAAATGGTTTTAGGAAAAATGTGTGATTTATGGATAAAATGTAAACTCAAATCTCTGATCGCATTCAGTTCTGGTCATCCCTTCTCAGATAGGATATAACGGAACTAGAGAAGGTACAGAGGAGGGCAAAAAAAAAAAAATAAAGATAAAAGGAATGGAACGGCTCCCTTATAAAAAAAAAAGACTAAACAGTTAGGGGTAGATTTTAAAACATGTGTGTGCGCGTCCATCTGCGCGCGGTTCCCGCCACGCGTACACGGATGCGGGTACTTTATAACAGTGGTCCCCAACCCTGTCCTGGGGGCCCACCAGCCAGTCAGGTTTTCAGGATATCCACAATGAATATGCATGAGAGAAAATTTGCTTGTTTTGGAGGCAGTGCACGCCGACACACATGTTATAAAATACGGTTCCTGCGGGCGGATCGGTATTTGCACGCACACAGGGGGGGAAATTTAAAAAGCTACGTGCGGCAACGTGAGCAGGGCTTCCCCAGGGGAACTTCCCTATACCCCTACCTAACCTTTCTACCCTTTCCCCTCTCCTCCCCGACCCCTAATCCTTTCCTAGCTACTTACTTTTTTTTTTTGTTAGATTACTTACTGCTCCTCGGGAGCAGAAGCAATCTCTGCACGCTGGCCTGCTGCCGGCATGCGCTTCCCTGGGACAGCATGGAATGGCGCTGTCCCGGCCCGCCCCGCCCTGTCCAGACCCTGCCTCCCCTTTTGAGAGGCCCGGCACTTTGGCACGTAACACCCCTCCGCTTTTACCCCATTAAGGCTCTTCAGCTTGAAGAGGCAACTGAGAGGGGTTATAGGAGAGGTTTATGAAATCATGAGTGGATGGAGCAGATAAATAGGGAAGGGCTATTTGTACTTTCAAACAGTATTAAGACTGGGGAACACTCCATGAAACTAACAAATAGCAGATTATTTAAAAATTAAGAGAAAGTATTTTCAGAAAACAACATTTTTTTTAAAGAAAATTTGCATATCCTATACCTCTTTACTTTTCTGATAATGCTCCCATGTGTTGGAATAATAACCCTCCAGTATGATTGATAAACTAATGTGGTGGTTAATTGTGTTTCAATTTACTAGTAAGTATTAAATAAATTGCATTAACCATACGTTGTTATTTCAGAAATTATGTAATGAGAAATGTGAATATTGTATAGTGAAAAGTGATAAATAAAGAATTCAAAAAAAAAAAAGAGAAAGTATTTTTTCACTCAATGCACAATCAAACTGTGGAATTTGTTGCCTGAGGATGTGGTTGAGGCATCTAGCATAGCGGGGTTTAAAAGTGGTTTGGACAAGTTCCTGGAGGAAAAGTCCATAAACAAACATTAGCCACGCAGACTTGAGAAAGCCACCGCTTATCCCTGGAAGTGAACAACAGGGAACAGATCTACACTCTGGGATCTGCCGGGTACTTCCTAATGACTCAGAAAGGCCATTGTTCTGACCCAGCATAATTCATCTTACCTTCTTGTGTTTTTATTAAATGCTGAAGTACTCATAGTGTATTGACTCCTGCCCCTGCAATTGCACATTTGAGAAATATTCAGGCATAAAGAGCCAAAACAGTTAATACAGCTGAAGGCAGCCCTAGCTATGATATTTTCATGCGCATCCTGGTCCTAGTCCCTACTGAAAATACATAGGGTTTTTAACTCCTTGTGTGGCAGGTTCCCGTCCAGATTTTTATTTTTTTTTAAATCATATAGATGTTTATGAATGGCACTTTGGACAATCCTTTGTAACTGATAAGGCAGGATAAACGTGCAACTAGAAATAGAAAAAAATATAGCCAGATTGCTGACCCCTGCTTTTCTGCCACCGTGAAAATGTTGCAGGACGCCATGCACATGCTCAGTGGAATGACAGCGTCATCAGCAGGAGGCGGAGGGGTGCAATGCATGACTAACATCGAACAGTTAAGACAGCCTCAACACCAGGCGTCGCGTGTGGGAAGCCAGATAACATCAAGGGGCACCCTGCAGCGCTTCTCACCCCACAGTCATGGGAGGGGAAGTGAAGGAAACAGCTTGGTCTTCACCTGGAACTGGAAAGAAGCAGCGATGTAAGTGCTGCGTTCGTTAGACCCGCCCCCCCATGACGTCACTAACATCGGACAGTTAAGACAGCCTCAACACCAGGCGTCGCGTGTGGGAAGCCAGATAACATCAAGGGGCACCCTGCAGCGCTTCTCACCCCACAGTCATGGGAGGGGAAGTGAAGGAAACAGCTTGATCTTCACCTGGAACTGGAAAGAAGCAGCGATGTAAGTGCTGCGTTCGTTAGACCCGCCCCCCCATGACGTCACTAACATCGGACAGTTAAGACAGCCTCAACACCAGGCGTCGCGTGTGGGAAGCCAGATAACATCAAGGGGCACCCTGCAGCGCTTCTCACCCCACAGTCATGGGAGGGGAAGTGAAGGAAACAGCTTGATCTTCACCTGGAACTGGAAAGAAGCAGCGATGTAAGTGCTGCGTTCGTTAGACCCGCCCCCCCATGACGTCACTAACATCGGACAGTTAAGACAGCCTCAACACCAGGCGTCGCGTGTGGGAAGCCAGATAACATCAAGGGGCACCCTGCAGCGCTTCTCACCCCACAGTCATGGGAGGGGAAGTGAAGGAAACAGCTTGATCTTCACCTGGAACTGGAAAGAAGCAGCGATGTAAGTGCTGCGTTCGTTAGACCCGCCCCCCCCCATGACGTCACTAACATCGGACAGTTAAGACAGCCTCAACACCAGGCGTCGCGCGCCTTTGGCGCGCGACAAAGGGGCTCTCCCCTTTATGCACCCCTTCGTGCAAATCTTTGTGTATATGTAAACATTTATTTTTATGTTTCCTTTGTTAACTAAGCTGTTTCATTGTATTCGACTAAGGAATTTTTTCCTGCTTTTTCTGTTTCACTGTAAACCGGCATGATTTGCATTTAATGCAAGAATGTCGGTATATAAAAGTTAAAAATAAAAAAAAAAAAAATAAATATGCAGTTCTATGCTGGTAGATCTGTAATGTGGGTAGTCATGATATGCACTTCCTCCGCAACCGCCCTTTTACAAAACTCACCCCTTTTCCCCAATAAACACACAACACCACAGACTGGAATCAAAAGGCTGCAGCTTTATTATAACAATAGGTGCCCGAGCCCAAAACTCAACATTCTGGAACCCCAAAATGACCATCCGTCACCTCCCAGCAAGATGCTCACTGCTAGCCCCCCGGCCAGCGAGTTCCTATCAGTCTTAAATTTCTCCAAGGCCTCCTGAAATGAATTAATGAATAAGTCTAAACCGATAAACGACAAGTGCACACCATCATCTCTAAACAAACCCCGCTCCAAGTCCCAGGCCCACTCATGACAGATGTGCCTACCTCCCAGAGTGCATAACCAGGACCCAATCTGCTTTTGCATGGCTTCTGCGCCAAATTAAATTATTCATTTCAGCAGGCCTTGCGATGATATCAGACCAGTAAATGACAGCTGCTGGATATAATATCGAAATAAACATAAGATCCTTGCGGACCATACTAATAAACTTGCGCCCTGACAGTTTTCCCCAGTCGATCCTTCCCAAATGAATGATCAGGACATTTGGTTGTCTGAAACGTTTTAAACCCCGCCGCACGCATGGGATCAGCTCGTCCCACTGCATGCCCTTAATACCCAACCAGGACACTTCGTTGGGATAAGTCCAATTGTGCCCCATATGGACATCCTCATGCGTGTCGGTAAGCCCAAACGATGTAGAAATGTCCCACAATCCAAACACGGCCTCGCAAGCATGCAGAATCTGGAAGGAGAAAAGAATTAGGCACAGTAGTGAACTTAAAAAGCCCCTGGATGGACGTAGCCTTCGAAACATCAGACCTCCATCTTCCAATTCTCTGAATCGTCCCTCCAGACAAACCCGCAGATGCAGCAGAAGTCGCTACACCAATCCTGAAAGAATGCATCCCAAATTTCCCCACATCCAACCCCAAAGCCAATAAGCTGGACCGCAACACCATTTCAAATTGATATTTAGTCAGGGGATGGAGGACTGCATGAACCTGGGGCTCGCAATTGGGAGTATGCTAAGGTATTAGCTACAGGGCATGTACGTAAACCAGGAACCACCCGTAAGATGACAGAAAGCCCTTTACCCGCTTGATCAGTTTTAGATTTTGGAATAAACAAGAGAATTGACGCCTTCGACAAAATCACGTGCTGCACTAGCAAACCAGTGTATTCAACTTCCTTGGACGCCCTGGCTATTAACTCGCTGACTCTGAACGCTCCAAAAAATGCTAAAACAAAAGCCGCCCTGAATAAGACACTTTCATAATGGGATGTGCAAATGCTGGGCAAGACATCCCGTAACTTCAGAAAGATGTCATAGGTAATGGGTAAATGCCCATCTGCCACTCGAGGTGAATCTCTGGACCACTCCACCAACAGCCGTCAAATCACAAAATGACCAATTGGGAAGCCCCACTCATGAGCCCTCATAAAGAAAGAAAAACCTGATAACTGTTTATTAATAGAGGCCTTGGAACAGCCCTCAGCTCTGGCCTTCTCCATAAACTGAAGCAGGAGCACATCCGAAATGGGCCCCCAAGCCCATCCCAAAAACGAGAGGAAAGAAATCACCTTAAGGGCGCCGTTTACATAACCGTTCCAAATGGACGGAGTTAATGATGCCTGCAGCAGCTTCCAGGCTTCCGAGAACCAAATTTCCTTAGGAAAGCAGGCACCGAAGCCCCGTTGGGATCTGCTTCTGGAGCCAACTTCCGAAACAGCTCCCACTTGGAACAAGAAAGAGAATCAGTCACACTATTAGCGACACTTGGGACATGATGAGCCCAAATGGTCATATTCAAATGCATACAACGGAGAATAAAAACACGTAACAAATTAGATATCATCAAGCATTTTGCCGATCTTTTATTAATAACATCAACCACACCCAGGTTATCACACCAAAACATAACTCTCTTATCACGCAGGCGCGAACCCCATAGGTACACAGCAACCACAATTGGGAAACGTTCTAGAAAAGTAATGTTTTTGGTGGTACCGGACAGGAACCAATCCTCGGGCCAGGATGCAGCACATCAAGAACCTTGAAAGAAGGCGCCGAAACCACACGACCCTGCCGCGTTGGTGTAGAGCTCTAGAAATTGTGTCAGCCTGCCACATAGAGCAACCATTGAATTCAGTCAAGAACTGATCGCAAATGACCAGATCCTCTCTCATTCCTGAGGTAATACGGATGTGATGGTGTTTCTTAGTTATCCCAGACATTGCAAATGTTAATCTACGCAAGAATACCCTACCCATTGGGATTACCCTGCAAGCAAAATTTAAACTGCCTACCAGTGATTGTAATTGTTGCAGTTAACTTTGGCTTGAGTAGGGCGTCTTTTACTATAGTCTGCATACCAACGACTTTAGACTCAGGTAAGCGAGAAATCATGTCAATCGATCTAATTCAATACCTAAGAATGTTAAGCACATACTTGGGCCTTCAGTTTTTCCATGAGCCAAAGGGTTACCAAGATTCCTTGCCACCTCCTGAAAACTGCGCAAAACAGGAAGACATTCATCTGAACCTGCCTTACCCACAAATAGAAAATCATCCAAATAATGAATGATATTACTTGACCCCGAAACTTGTTCCATCACCCAGTGAATAAATGTACTAAAAGTTTCAAAATATGCGCAAGCTATCAAGCATCCCATAGGCATGCATTTATCAAAGAAATATAACCCATTAAAACGGAAACCCAGTAAATGAAAACTATCTGGATGTATGGGCAATAACCTGAAGGCTGACTCGATATCCACCTTGGCCAAAAGGGCCCCCCTACCGAGGCGCCTGATCAATTGCACCGCGGAATCAAACGAAGTGTACCGAACTGCACACAGCTTGCTGGCGATGCAATCAACTAACCAAATGACCTTCCAGGAAAGACAGATTGTGAATCAATCTGAACTTGCCCGGATCCTTTTTGGGAATAACTGACAAAGGGGAGAGGACCAGAATTTGAAAAGGCGGTTCAATAAAGTGCCCGGCAATTCTGCCTAAATCTACTTCAGCTTGCAACTTGACTTGCGCTACATGAATCATCTTTTTGATTGAAGGAAATTATCCCCCCTCCCCCCCAATTAAGGACGCCTCAGAGAATGGAATACGAAAACCAGCAAAGCCATGGAATAAAATAATTGCGGCATCAATTCTGGGATAAGCGCGAAACCAAGGTAACAATGCAGCTAGCCAAATGTATTTTAGAAATACCAACAATAAAATCTGCTACTTTATCTCTAACCTGTAAACGAGCATTTTCTGTAGCCGGCCCAATAATGTGGAACTCACTTCCAGAACATATCCGACTGACAGCCAACCGTTCAGAATTTAAGAAACTACTAAAAACCCATCTTTTCTCCAGTGCATACAATCTATATTAAAATCTTCATACTACATTACTGTATATAACTTTCAACTGTTTAATTTGTTTGTATTAAATATTGTAATTATGTTTTTAATATGTGATCAAACTATGTATGTCTGAATATGTGAACCGCCTAGACGGATAGTTTACCTACCCATTGTGCGGGATATAAAACTTTTAAATAAATAAATAAATAAATAAATAAATAAATAAATGTCACTTCGGGGTACTTTTGGGAGCAGTACTACCGGCCAGTCCTTCGCCTGACTGCTTAGCACATTTTGAAGCGGGATGACTGGCTCCACACGTGGCACAGGCATGCTTGAATTTGCAATCCGGGAATAAGCAGGACAAATGATTAAAACGCTAGAAAAAACGTCGTTGATGGCCTGACCAGCGTTGCTTGACGCGGGATTCGGGCGAAAGGGCCGTGCCATCGGATTACCAGTGCCCGCTGCTCCAGCTGAGGGGGGAAGTGCCTTGTTATTCATTTGGATCAGCCATAAGCCCACATCTTGAGTACCCCAGGATATAAATCTGTTTTCCTCCATGCGATCCTGAAAATATTCGTCGTAATTAAGCCATGACCAACCTTCATGCTCCTTGCTGGCAGCTAAAATAGCATCCACATATGCCAACAGAGCCCCGTACTGAGTCGGATCTCGATAGCCAATAACACTAGTCAAGCGCAGGAAGGAGCGAATCCAATTATGAATATTCCGAGACACCTTTCTTTGAGTCCCAGAGAATTGATCAGAACCTCCTTTCTTCTTCTTTTTTCTCTTCCCCTGACGGCCCTCAAGCAATTGAAATATATCAATATACTTCCTGTGTCTGATCTTCTTTTGAAGGGATCGTGGCACATCCTCCCAAAGTTCAGAATAAGTTACTAAAACCGGCACACCTCTACCCTTACTATAAGCCTGAGCACCCTTACCAACAGATGATTTGGCACTGGAAGAACTAGAGGAGGACGACGAGGAAGATGAAGAGGAGTCAGAGGAGCTCGACCTGTCTCGCTTCTTCTTATGCTTGTATTTCTCCTTCCTCTTACCCATCGAAGAGTCTTCAACCTTGCCATTTGTGGCTCACAAATGGCAGAAGGTTCTGCCTCCTGACTACCTAACACTGCTGACACCTCCCCCTGAGTACTCTCGATCCCAGCTCCTGGAACAGCGAAATGACCAGACTCACCCTGCTGAGTAACAGATGTCGCCGGTTGGCTTGCAGTCGGGAAACAAGGCTGAACTCCATGACTCACCACCACGGCTGGCACGCTGCACCATCCTTCTTGCTGAGAAGTGCCCGGTTGGTCAGCTGATCCCCGCGAAAGAACACCCTGCGAAGGAACAAAAGGATCCACAGAAGAAGACCCAACCAATTCTGCCAAACCCGCGCCCCCACCAGCCAGCCTTGTCACGCCACGCCAACCACTCGAACTTCCACCTCCAGCCAGGAAAGAACCCGCTTCTGTACCCATAGGCCACAGAAAAGGAGGGCCTCTCGGGTTGGTCCCATTCTGTCCTGAGAATCTGCCCATTGGGGAAGACCCTAAGCACTGAGGAAAGGAACCAACACCAGTGGGGGGCAAGTGGGCACTAGAGGGATCCCAGTGTCCCCTCCAGGAATGTGGCTGCCTTCCCCAACTCAGATTCCAGTCTATGATAGCAGGGTCCAGGAGGTTAAAGGCACTGCCCTCACCACCCCAGCCACCAGCACCAGAGCGGTACCAACTTGTCCAGTCAGGCCACCACCCACGAGGCCCCGAGGCCTGATCAAAATCCCCCTCTGCCCCAAGATCAGCTGGAAAAGGACAAAATTGAGAGCCTGCAGAACCATGGACAGCAGCCAGTGCAGGCTGTGAACAAACAGCAGAGGAGGGAAACGCAGCAGCAGAGCCCGATCTGACAGGCTCTGACACGGACTCCACGCCTGAGGACCCGGGGCCTGAAACGCCTCCCTCGCCGACCCTGGGATCTCCCATGGCAGAACAGCTGCAGGAATGGCCTGTGGCAGCCCGACCTCCCGACGCACCATGACCAGCCAAAACCGCAACAGGAGGAGCCAGGAACTGAGGCTCAACCCCCTCACCACCACCACCACCACCACCACCACCTACTGCGCAGGAATGCTTGCCTGGGGCCTGACTCACCGTGGGGAATTGCGTCGCAGCCACCGCACCAGTTGGGCCAGAGGAGGAGTTATCCTCCGTAGGACTGCCCTCCGACAGCATACCGGGCTCCTCCCCAGCCATCGCGGCTTCCTCGGGCTCCATGGAACTGGGACGAAGCTGATCGGAATATCTCCTCGCCGGCAAAGGGGAGCAGGAGGCGGCCGCGGCAGCAATCGGGCGCGAATGGTGAGTTCAGCGCCGTTGCTGCCAAGAAAATCCCCTGACTCCATCTACTCCCTAGCGCCCTGAGAGCCAATGGGCTCGCAGCATCCAGCTTAAACAAATAACTAACTAAAGGAGCACAACCCGGCTCAGCCTCCCTCCCCTCTCCCCCAACTAACGGTGGGCGCACATTTCTGAGGCCGACTGGTCCCTCCCCTCCCTCCTATTATGATAAGCCCTCCCCCCCCCCTTTTGGATGGCCTGCTCGGTGTGCACCTGACACCACAAGGCCTGCTCGACCTTCCAGGTTGTGTAAGAAAGTGAGCCCTCTAGGGAAAGGGAAGTACCCACAGCACCTGAATGTAATCCACTACGAAGTATTCAAACATGAAAGAGACCTCTGGGTACGAAAGTAAACTAAATATAAACGTACCCGGTAAGGGATTTTAAAAGCACAATCAGTTCACATCTGTGTATAACAAAATAATATTGAAAATTTTTTTAAAATAGAAGGAAAAAGACTTCAGATGCCACAAAAATCAGTATCCTCTGTGAACAATTTTGGTTCCTTTAATATTCTTAAACCCCATGGAGCAACATTATTACAATACATTACATTATTACAAACTGATTGTTCACAGAGAAAACTGATTTTTGTGGCATCTGAAGTTCCTTCTATTTTTTTTAATGTTTTCAAAAAAAGAATTTTTGTTACATACTTTGAAGTGCCAAAAAAGCAGAATATAAATCAAATTTGTAAAAACGTGCTGCACTTGGGATACTAAAACTCGATATTTTTTTCTGTCTTTTTCATAGTAGGGCTGTAGTGGCTCCAGAGCTTTACCCCCATATTCAGTGAACTAGGGACATTGGAAAAAATTGTCATTTTACCTTTAGAGCTCAGTTCACTTGAATATGAAGCCAGTGAATTAGCATCCAGTAAGTATTAGGTTTGAGAGGTAACACGTCCTGCCCATACTAATGTCCCTAACTTAATGAAACAAGAACACATAATTCAGACTCAGAGGGTCACTGACCTGTGAGAGGAAGCAGGTCTGGATTTGCCAAAAGAGGCTGGGAGGGACAGAGCTAAGAAAAAAACTGCTCTTCTCCCTATTCCAGCCCTTCCCCGCCTATCCTGAAATGTGAACACAGTGGACCAGGCACGCGGGCGAGGTAACTTTTAAACAGACGTGCGGGCGCACGTCTACTCGCGTATGCCGGCTCGCGCCATTGGACGCGGCCATTTTATCCCATACGTGCGTATATACGTGAATGTTATAAAATCGGCAGTACGCTCGTACATGCACGCACAATTTTGTATGGACACCCGTATGTGCGTGCAATTGCCGCCACTAACTCGTAAGTGAGGAGATTTCGCTAGGCACGTGCGCTGACGCAAATACAAGTTTCCCCAGTTCGTTCCCAGTTTACCCCGGTATAGGATAGGACTTCCTAAACCACCCACCCACCTAGATAGCCTCTCTTTTACCCTATTAGCCCCAACCCTTCAAACTCCGCTGCCCTGCCACGATTTTTTTGTTTTAAAATTTACACGCCATCCATAGCAGAAGTAAAGTTACGTGGTAGGGGAACCCCGGCGCGCGCTTGTGCACGTAAATACGTGCACAAGCGCGCAGACTTCATATTAAAGACCTGGACTGCCCCCATGTCCCGCCCAGACCCCACCCATTCCCCGCCCCTTTTTTTGCCTTTTCGGTTTCTGCGC
Source organism: Rhinatrema bivittatum (assembly GCF_901001135.1). Lineage (NCBI taxonomy): Eukaryota > Metazoa > Chordata > Amphibia > Gymnophiona > Rhinatrematidae > Rhinatrema > Rhinatrema bivittatum. Next base: position 16,028,854 of record NC_042618.1, read on the forward strand.
GTACCGGGAGGGCGCTTCTTAAAAATCCGCGCAGCGCTCGCCGGCCCCGAGACACGCGCATATCCTCCCAGGCTTTGGCGCGCGTGGGGCTTTTAAAATTCTCCTTTAGGCCTTTTGTCACAGACAAAGTGGGAGAAACCGTTTGGTAATATCTATCCAAAGCATCCTTTTTTCCATCCCCCGTCCTCCTGTATAGCAAGTTCATTCCAGTGCGTACTGTCGCTTCTTCCGAATTTATGTACAGGCTGGAAAATGTTGGCGAATACCCAACACAGCTCACACAGCAAATATTTACGGCGATGTAGAGTAATAGTGACTCATTTTGTCCTACCACTCAGACTCAGATTAAGGTAAGAACATGTACCCCCAGCCCTCTTTAAGAAGTAGCAAGACTTAACGCTTTGCTTTGCTACTCACAAATAAGCGTTTATCATGCTTTCCTCAGAGATGAGTCATTTTTGTTGAAGTATCCAAATTACCTATTGTTAAGAAATCTGACGGCTAGGAACCAATTCATTTCTCCATGATCCCCCCCCCCCCCCCAGCACAGTTCAGCTGGCAGCTAAAGCAATCTGGCTGTGGAAGAAGGGAAGAACATTGGAGAGAGAGAGATGATGAATCTCGTTTAACCGCTTCACTGCGAAAGCTGCTGCCGGCATTCTCTAACAAGCGGGTGTATTTCCTCCGCAGCGCAGACTTTCCTGGGCAGCCCCGACGCAGCTTGATGGCTGCAAGAGTTCCCTACGCTACAGTTCCACACGTTCCAGAGCCCCATCATTGTAATGTAGGCTTAGTGCCCTCAGAACCTATGCAAACATCAGGACACCGCTTCTACATGAATTAATATTGCATGCTGTCACATCAATGCGATCTTTGCATGAAGCTTAGGTTTATCAATTCAAATCTATATGATGGCAAAAGGAAAAAAAATATAACTGCTAAACCAGAGGCCCCATTAAAAAATACAGCTGCTTTTATTATTATTATTGTTAAGAACATAAGAAATTGCCATATTGGGTGAGACCAAGGGTCCATCAAGCCCTGCATCCTGTTTCCAACAGTGGTCAATCCAGGCCTAGGAACCTGGCAAGGACCCAAACATTAAATAGATCCCATGCTACTGATGCCAGTAATAGCAGTGGCTATTCCCTAAGCAAACTGGATTAATAACAGTTAATGGACTTCTCCTCCAAGAACTTATCCAAACCTTTTTTAAATACAGCTACACTAACTGCACTAACCACATCCTCTGGCAACAAATTCCAGAGTTTAATTGTGCGTTGAGTGAAAAACAATTTTATCTGATTTGTTTTAAATGTGCTATTAGCTAACTTTATGGAGTGTCCCTAACTCTTTCTATTATCAGAAAGAGTAAATAACCGATTCACATTTACCCGTTCTAGACCTCTCATGATTTTATCATATTCAACTTCAGCCGTCTCTTCTCCAAGCTGAACAGCCCTAAGCTCTTTAGCCTTTCCTCATAAGGGAGCTGTTCCATCCCTTTTATCATATTGGTCGCCCTTCTCTGTACCTTCTCCACTGCAACTATATATTTTTCAAGATGCAGCAACCAGAATTGTACAAAGTATTTAAGGTGCGGTCTCACCATGGAGCAATACAGAGGCATTATGACATTTTCCGTTGTATTCACTATTCCTTTCTAATAATTCCTAACATTCTGTTTGCTTTTTTGACTGCCGCATCACACTGAGCCAAGGACTTCAATATATTATCCACTATGACACCTAGATCTCTTTCTTGGGTGGTAACTCCTAATATGGAACCTAACATTGTGTAACTATAGCATGGGTTATTTTTCCCTATATGCAACACCTTGCACTTGTCCACATTAAATTTCATCTGCCATTTGGATGCCCAATCTCCCAGTCTTGCAAGCTCCTCCTGTAATGTATCACAATCTACTTGTTTTTTAACTATTCTGAATAATTTTGTATCATCTGCAAATGTAATTATCTCACTCATTGTATTCCTTTCTAGATTATTTATAAATATATTGAAAAGCACTGGTCCAAATACAGATCCCTGAGGCACTCCACTGCCCACTCCCCTCCACTGAGAAAATTGTCCATTTAATCCTACTCTCTGTTCCTGTCTTTTAACCAGTTTGTAATCCATGAAAGGATATCGCCTCCTATCCCATGACTTTTTAGTTTTCTCAGAAGCCTCTCATGAGGGAATTTGAAAATCCAAATACACTACATCTACCGGTACACCTTTGTCCACATGTTTATTAACCCCTTCAAAAAAATGGGGCAGATTTGTGAGGCAAGACTTCCCTTGGGTAAAGCCATGCTGACTTTGCTCCATTAAACCATGTCTTTCTATATGCTCTGTGATTTTGATCTTTAGAATAGTATCCACTATTTTTACCGGCACTGAAGTCATGCTCACTGGTCTATAGTTTCCTGGATCACCCCTGGAGCCCTTTTTAAATATTGGGGTTACATTGGCCACCTTCTAGTCTTCAGGTACAATGGACAATTTTAATGATAGGTTATAAATTTTAACTAATCGATTTGAAATTTCATTTTTGAGTTCCTTCAGAACCCTGTGTTGCATACCATCCAGTCCAGGTGATTTACTACTCTTTAGTTTGTCAATCTGGCCTACTACATCTTCCAGGTTGACAGTGATTTGATTCAATTTATCTGACTCATCATCCTTGAAAACCATATCTAGAACCGGTATCTCCCCAACATCCTTATTAGTAAACACAGAAGCAAAGAATTTATTTAGTCTTTCTGCAATGGCCTTTATGTTCCCTAAGAGCCTCTTTAATCCCTCTGTCATCTAACGGCCCAACCGACTCCCTCAAAGGTTTCTTGCTTCGGATATATTTTAAAAGTTTTTATTATGAGTTTTTGCCTCTACGGCCAACTTCATTTCAAATTCTCTCTTAGCCTGCCTTATCAATATTTTACACTTAACTTGACAATGCTTTTGCTTTTTCCTATTATTTTCAGATGGATCCTTCTTCCAATTTTTGAAGGATATTTTTCGGCTAAAATAGCCTCTTTCAACTCACCTTTTAACTATGCCGGTAATCATTTTGCCTTCCTTCCACCTTTCTTAATGCATGGAATACATTTGGACTGCGCTTCTAAGATGGTATTTTTAATCATTGTCCACACCTGTTGTATACTTTTAACCTTTGCAGCTGCACATTTGAGTTCTTTTCTATTTTCCTCATTTTATCAGTTTCCCTTTTGAAATTCTAGTGTTAGAGCTGTGTATTTACATATTGTCCCCCTTCCAGTCAGTTCAAATTTGATCATGTTATGATCAATATTGCCAAGTGGCCCCCACCATCATTACCTCTCTCACCAAATTATGCGTTGCACTAAGAATTAAATCTAAAATAGCTCCGTCTCTCGTTTGTTTCTGAACCAATTTCTCCATGAAGCAGTCATTTATTCCATCCAGGAACTTTATGTCTCTAGCATGTCCTGATGTTACATTTACCCAGTCAATATTGGGGTAACTGAAATCTGTGATTGAGGATATTTTGGAAACGCGACCTACCCCACATCGAGTGTTCACCTCTTTTCTGACCAAATTGTCTGAATTAGCCTTGACAAAAAATTTTTTTCTGTTTGACCAGACGTTTTACCAACAAATTAAAGGCACAGCCATGGGGGCCACTATGGCCCCCAGTTTGGCTTGTCTTTATATGGACCGTTTTGAAACCACCTTAGTATATCCTTCAGAATGGTTTTCAAGGATATCACTCTATCGCAGGTACATTGATGATATTCTTATCATCTGGACAGGGTCGGACATACAATTTTTCCTGTTTCTTGATTGGTTAAATTCTCTGAATTCTCATATTCAATTCAATCACTGTATTCATTCCTCACAAATTTCATTTTTGGACATTCTAATTTCTGTTGAAAATAATCGCTTTGTCACTACACTTTTTCGGAAGTCGACTGACAGGAACACGCTGCTGGCCTATTCAAGCTGTCACCCCAAACCCCTTAGGGATAACATCCCAACCGGCCAGTTTCTGAGACTGCGGCGTTTATGCTCCTCCCGTGATGACTTCATACAAAAATCTAGGGTGATGTCTTTAAGATTTTTGGAGAGGGGTTATCCCTCTCGCATTGTGAAAAAAGCCTTTAAAAGGGCATTATACACCCACCGGGAATGGCTTTTCCTTCCCTCGTCTGCTGATGCTGACATCTTTTAATTGTATACTACCATTTTCTGTTGTCAGTAAAACAATGTCTTTAATGATTCGTAGACATTGGCAGAATTTAGCATTATCCTCTTTACTGCGGGGTGATCTACGTTTTTCATTTCGCCGAGGTAGCAATCTTCGTGACCAATTAGTACACACGTTATTTGGCGGGAACAAGGTGGACACTCGAGGGATAGGTTGTCATAGTCCTTGTGGTCACTGCACGATGTGCAGGCACACCTCAGTCTCCTCCTCCTTTCAACACCCTCTTTCTGGACAGATTTTTCAATTTCGCGGGGTATCTGACTGTACAACCAAAGGGGTGGTCTATGTGGTACAGTGCCCATGCCCTAGTTTATACGTTGGTAAAACCAAGAGAATGGTGAAAACTAGAATTATTGAGCACTGCTCCAATATTAGACTCCTCAGATCTGAAGAACCCCTGGTCTCCCACTGGACTAATTCGGGCCATTCCATCTCTGATCTTACTTTTTCAGTTTTGGAGATTGTCTCCCCCTCTGTGAGGGGTGGGGACTATACTGAGATGTTAGGTAAAAGAGAACAGAGATGGATTTTTACTCTAAACACTATTCACCCCCACGGGCTCAATAAGGACATTGAATGGCACTTATTCGGGTAAATGGGGGCGGGACTTACTTTGACGTTCTCGCGATGACACCTGTTTTGGCGCCAAGGCTTCTCTTTAAATTGTGTTGACAGAGTGAGGGCGTTTGCGCTCCATGCTCCGATTAAAGGATGTGAGTATACATTGTATTTTTGCTGCTGTACTAGCCTCTTATCCTATGTTCCACCCTGACTAAATGTGTTTGTATTCTAGAAATTATATGCAATGTGGTCCCTCCCGATGCAGCAACCAGCGAAACACGGGACCGTGTCGGGGGACTGATACCTGATTTATATATACTACCGTGGAGTTGCCGATTTCTACTGTTTGTAAGAATAAAAACTGAAAATTTCTATAGTATACTGTAGTGGAACTGAAACTTTTTCCTTGCACGTTTTGTTTGGGTAACTGAAATCTCCCATTATTACTGCACTGCCAAATTGGTTAGCTTCCCTGATTTCTCTTAGCATTTCATCATCTGTCTGATCATTTTGGTCAGTGGACAGTAGTATACTCCTATCACTATACTCTTACCCAACACACATGAGATTTCTACCCATATAAATTCTTGTGAGCATTTAGTCTCTTGTATTATTATTATTGTTTTTACCTCTGACTTACTAGAAGCTTTGTGTCCCCCATAGATTTTGTGGGATATTAATTGATCGAACTTTGAAAATTAAAATCCAGGTTCATGGGCTGGTGTTCTTTTCTGGGTAAGATTCTCTGTCAATATTAAATTATATCCTTACATATCAGGATGGAAGAAAAATCTATGGGCAAAAGTCTGTTATGTGTTATGTACTATACAACATATTCTTTCATTAGAAAGGCAGACACAATACAATTATGCTTTAGACAATATGAGTTCAGTTTAAAGGTTCAAAATCAAACTAGTTGTGTCAGCATTATATACCAGCCAGGTAGACTGCAGGATTATTTTTCCGTGAAGACTTATTTTAATGCTACATAGTACTGATTTCACTAAACCCAATTATGAATTTCTGAGTATTTTGCTATTCTATTGCCCCTGCTTTGAAAAAATATGCAAGATAAATCAATACTAAGGATGTGCATTCGTTTAGAATGAATTAGGCAATTTTAACGATTTAATTTTCAGGAGACCCGAATCCCGAAATGGATTTTTCCTGAAATTCGGGAAAAATGTGTTTTTTGGATTAGAGCGGGGGAGAGGGGCACATTTATTTAAAAAAAAACAAAACAAGACCAACCCAACCCTTCAAATTGACTTAATTACAACCCCCCCCCCCCCCCCACCATCCCGATCTCCCGCCCAAGAATACCTGAAAGCCATGGTGGTCCAGCGGGGGTCCTGGAAGCGATCTTCTGCTTTTGGGCCGTCGGGCCTGCCAGGAATCAAAATGGTGCCGGTGGCCCTTTGCCCTTACCATGTGACAGGGGCTACCGGTGCCATTGGTCTGCCCCTGTCACATGTAGGAGCAATGGATGGCCCGCGCCATTTTTTAAGATGGCGCCAGCCATCCATTGCTCCTACCATGTGACAAGGGCCGACCAATGGCACCAGTAGCCCCTGTCACATGGTAAGGGCAAAGAGCCACCGGCGCCATTTTGATTAGTGGCAGCCGACAGCCCGAGAGGGGGAGATCGCTCCCGGGACCCCGCTGGACCATCAGGTATTTTTGGCAAATTTTGGTGGGTTGGGAGTGGGGGGATTGTAGGTAATTGAATTTGAAGGGTTGGGTGGAGTTTGTTTGTTTTTCGGAGCAGCCGAAAAAAATCGGCCCGAACCGCGGGAAAACGAAATTTCCTGCAGCAGGCCGATAACGAAGGCCGAACCAAAAGGTTCGGCCGAAGCACATCTCATTACAGATAATGGACAGGTATTTTACTGAGGCATATCAATGATATTTTTGATGTACATGTAGTTTGTTTATACTATGTGAATATGTTTTATTTCTTTTAAGGTTTTATATGTCTTATTGTTTTATTATGTATGTTAAAAAACTGATTGTTCTGTTAATATTTTATTGTGTTTTATATGTTATTTAATGTTTTAATGTATCATGAATGTTTTTATGAAATCTGCACTGGACACATTTTTATTGTTAAGATTCACGGCTGCAACCACCCGCGGCTGAACCCCCTTACCTGCCCCGGAAGGCGGCCGGTCCTGGCTCTCCCCCTCACCCCGGCGAAGCGCCAAGTCCCGCTGGTGCGGCTTGCCCAGGCGGCGCAACACTCCGCCGGCTCGGTCTTGGCGTCTGCCCTCTAGGCGCGCGCCATCACCAGTGATTTAAAGGGCTCGAGGCAGGAAACTTCGCCACAGCCCAGGGAGATGATGTCACCCAGGGCGGATATATTTACCCGCCCCTGACTCCAGCACTTTGCCTCAGCAATGGGTCCTGCTCTGCTTCTAGAGTGCGTAGTCTGCGTTGTTCTTGATTCTGTGTTCCAGTCTTGCCTTCTGATCCTGTGTTCCAGTCTTGAGTCCCGATCCTGTGTTCCGGTCCTGACTCCTGTTCCTGCTCCAACCCTTGGACTGACTTCCCGGTTTTGGACCTCTGCCTGGTAATCTGACTCTGCTTGATCTCTGCCCGTCTGACCCCTGCCTGGTATTCCGACTTCGCTTGACCTCCGCCTGCCCTGACCTCCAGCCTGTTTCCTCGTCTTTGCTTGTCCGCTGCCCGTCCTGACATAAGAACATAAGAACATAAGAAAATGCCATACTGGGTCAGACCAAGGGTCCATCAAGCCCAGCATCCTGTTTCCAACAGTGGCCAATCCAGGCCATAAGAACCTGGCAAGTAACCAAAAACTAAGTCTATTCCATGTAACCACTGCTAATGGCAGTGGCTATTCTCTAAGTGAACTTAATAGCAGGTAATGGACTTCTCCTCCAAGAACTTATCCAATCCTATTTTAAACACAGCTATACTAACTGCACGAACCACATTCTCTGGCAACAAATTCCAGAGTTTAATTGTGCGTTGAGTAAAAAAGAACTTTCTCCGATTAGTTTTAAATGTGCCACATGCTAACTTCATGGAGTGCCCCCTAGTCTTTCTACTATCCGAAAGAGTAAATAACCGATTCACATCTACCCGTTCTAGACCTCTCATGATTTTAAACACCTCTGGCCTGCTCCTGGTTACGTCTGTCCATCGCCTGCCTCGACTTCTGCTTGCCTGACGCTGCTTAGCCTTCTCCTCTGGATCTCCTCTGGATCAAGAACAACGCAGACTACGCACTCTAGAAGCAGAGCAGGACCCATTGCTGAGGCAAAGTGCTGGAGTCAGGGGCAGGTAAATATATCCACCCTGAGTGACATCATCTCCCTGGGCTGTGGCGAAGTTTCTTGCCTCGAGCCCTTTAAATCACTGGCGATGGTGCGCGCCTAGAGGGCAGACATGAAACATGAAAGACCCACACCTAAGTCCTGGCAGCCCCAGAATTCAATGGGCTCAACCTGCAGGGAATGTGGGCTGGTAAAGATGAAGCTCCAGTTGGGTCTTCTCAGTCAGCACCGCCTCCCGACGAGGAGGACCACTAGGGGCCCTCTCCTGGTGGCAGCATCAACCTCGTCTTGGCTCAAGGGTCCACACACGCCACATTTATGGAAGATGCAGAATATAGGAGTTTCTGAATAAATACATAACCTGCTCTGAACAATGGGTTGGAAGAAGCGGAGCATAAAAGATAGATAGATAGATAGATAGATAGATAGATAGATAGATAGATAGATAAATAAATAAATAAATAAATAAGCAAGCGACCATTAAAGACCATTTTTAAGGTTAGGGGCTGTATAAACCCAATCTTATGAGTGTCGACGGGCCTTCTGTGTGTAAATCAGAGTGCAAATAAATATGAATTTCTATCAAAATGACAGGGGATGGAAAATACCAGCTCCTCTTCACATTCACCACCAAAAGTTTAGCATTGTATCCTCACACAGGGCTGCAAGCATCCCAGCGCATACCGTACTGAGTGTTCTCCTTTGAGCATAACCTGAGATAAAAACAAAAACAAAAAAAAAAAGAAAGTGGAAGAGGAGGAGGAGGAGGAGGAAGAGGAAGAGGAGGAGAACAGGAGGAGAGAAGAAAAGAAAGTGGGGAAAGGGAAGCGTGGAGTACAGCATCTCCTGCAGGAAATTAAATGTTTGCACCTGCAATAGTCTGTTAAGAGCGCAAACAGAGTTCACTGTTGTGTTATTATTCTGCATGTAAAAGTGCCTTGTAAAGAGCGTAGCGTGTGCTATACTCATGCTTCTCTGGCTTGCGGACATATAGCTCAGCCAGTGCTGTAGTGGCCAAGTATGAAGTCCATTGCACTCATTGTATCATTCCAGTTCTTAAATGAGGCACCTGTCCAGCTAACATTATGGTCTAGGATTGGGGGTTGGTTTTTTTTCCATGTGTTCCTTAGCTCACAACACTTTGCTAAAGAAGCCCTCTGAGCACTGGCAAACCTTACAGCCCCTCAGAAGATGTTTCTTCAGAGCTTCGTACTCTGTGACCTTAACAAGAGGCTAAACAAGCTCACGAGATCATAAATTCAATTTCAAAAAGCAACTTTAGCGTACACTGCCTCCAAGGAGCAAAAGGGAAATGAAACTAGCAGTAGTCCTCGGGAATCTTATAAAACATTTATTATTATAAGGCAGTCACTCTCATAATTCTAACATGTTCCTGTGTTTTGACTAGCTTAGTCAGGGCTTCACATAAAGGTGAAAACCTGCTGAATCTAAAAGTCTCATAGACAGAAAAAATAATGTTAATTAGGTGAAACAATTATGATTTCAAAAAAGACACACGAGCAGGCTGTCGTTTCTCCTAATTATGGCTAATGGTGGCCTTACAAAATAAGCATTTTTTTCATGTAAAACTCTTGACAAAATATTTTAATAATGAAATGCCAACGCTACAAAAAAAGTTACAGTACTAAGGAAAAGATGTCAAAGCAGAAGATCAGAGATGTAAAAAGCTATGAAAAGGAACTAAAGATAATACAAATTTATGCTCTGTGGCAAAAACATTATAGGCTGTGCATTTCATCACATTTCTGACACATTACACACTCATGTGTACACATATGTACAAGTACTCATAATAAAAAAAAAACAATTTTGAATTTAAACAGCACCTGTCTTGCAAACAGGATCCTGAAGCACCTTACAGTTTAACAGCTCAGTAGCAAGCACACAGCCGCCTCTGGGGTGAAGTCTGGTGCCTAAGGGGCCGATTCACTAAAAATGTTCTCCCCATTTCGAGTCTATGGGAAAAATGCTTGGTAAATCAGGCCCCAGTTTTGGCACATGTTCTATACAGGAGATTCAAAAGGGAAGAAGGGATAAGGAAGAAATAATGCCCTGGATTCTCTAAGGTCGCCAGATTCTCTAAGGTCGCAGACCTTAGAGAATCCGGCGGTAACGGGGGGGGGGGGGTGCGAAGCGGGGGGCGGGCCTGCGAAAGCCAGCAGCCATCGCACCTCTGCGGTGCGCTGGCTGCCGGCTTTCGCACCGAATAACTACACCATAAAAGGTGTAGTTATTCGGCGCGAAACTGGCGGCGATAAGGGTCCTTACCTTTCGCCGCCAGCGATGTCACCGCAGCGTCGGCCCCGGTGCCGCCCCGACTCCTCCTCTTCCGGGGCCGACTCCGCCCTCAACCCGCCCCCATTTAGTGATCGCACACAAAAAAGGGGACCGCTTTTCAAAATGACCCCCCCAATGTGATTAATTTTGTAACTAGCTGTTTTCAGTGTGTGTTGCTTTCTAGCACTGCAGAGGATGCGCAAAGCTCCTAATTCTGCATGCAACAGGCACTGGAAGGCACCACGGCACGGTAGGGAAAGAAAAAAGGGAGCAGGTGCAAATAATCTTAAGGGGCAAATGCTTAGAAGCCACGAGCAGAGGCCTTAAAAAAAAAAATAAAAAGCAAAAAGGAAGGAAAAGCAAGCTGGTGCCAAACAGAAACAGGTAATAAATGTGTAGGGTCGCGCTCATGTGCTGTGGAAATGCTAAACCTGAGTTTTGGAAGAAAAAAAAATGAAAAGGTACGGTAGGTTGCCCTATGTTACGCAGGAAGAAGTTATTGTAATTCCACAGGTGATGTCAGAAACAAGGAACACTATTTTCTTTTTTGCGGGTGACCAATGAATTTCAGGGTTTTTTACTTCACAGACACAGAGCAGCGAATGAGAGGAAGTTCAGACAAGCTAGTCGACACTTGGCAGCGTTATTCTAAAGCAGTAAACATCAGCTCATAAGACAAACAGAAATTACCTACAAAAAAACCCCAACCTCTGAAATAAGTATAACAAAGATCTGAGGCTCTCCTTTAATCTAATTTTTTCGCAGTACGCATTGTTTAAATATGGATCGCCCTTCCTCGTGGCAAGTCAACCGTTATACTAGCTTATTCATGTATTACTGTCTACTAGCAACCACGAGATCATTAATCTCATCTTGCTTAGGACCTTTAAACCCCACTAAAAATGAAAATAAAATGCTATATATATATATCCTATTCACTAAGCCTTTTTTTTAATATTACTAGTGTCAAATTAAACTTGCTAAACTATTAGACACTTCCAGGCATAACTACCAAGCTTACACAACACACTTTATTTTAGAGAAGGAGATCTGAGCCTCTTCAGCAGCTGACATGACATGAACTAAAGTATTAATTATTTAAATTGATAAATTCTATTGACACCACCTGCTGCACGACAGACACAACACTGGGGGCCCAAGCAGTTGCCAGATTACAGAAGTGATGTGCACATTCAAAGATGGCACTTCATGATGCCAAGGCGATCCATCCCTTTCATTTAAATCGGCCATTTTTCTGCTTCTGCTGCTGCTGCTGCTTGGGATGCGTCGCCTTCAGCACCGAAAGGCTTTACTTACAAACTACTGCCAAAGATCCAGACTGCTCTTTCATCTAAACCCTGACGTCTCCATACAGGTGGATTATTCTGCAGAGTCACAGGACTCTTATAATGAAGAACCTGCTTCCCTTCCCCTGGCTGTTCCCAAACTTGCTTTCAGAAGACAGAAAAGATGTTAAATGTGCAATGACGGGCTGAGTTCCCCAACAAAAGCTCTCTGAATCTCATGCATACATACGGGCAGGGACCAGGGTTTAAAAATCAGACACATTATAACTTCTTATAAAGACGTAATTTCCTGCACACCTATCCAAGCACTGGGAAGCTGGTGCGTTTCTGTGTCAGCCCAGCATGGAAGCAGGTGTCTGTCTGTCTGTCTTCACGGTGCACTAAAGAGCCAGGGGAATGAAGAATATGTGCAATGGGGTACAGAGGGAAGAGGCTTCTGAACTTCTAGCTCCCCTTCAGTGAGAGCAGCAGCAGAACTGGAGGAGATGAGAGAGCATGGAGACAGCACTCAGAGCCCTACCACACCATAGAGAACTGCTTCCAAAAGTGATGTGCTGAACTCTCCTGCCGACCAGCTATGAAATACTGGAATAGTTCAATCTACCAGGATCTTCGCAGCACAGGCAGAAACACACACACACACAGACACACATACTCACAATGACACTCATAGGTACACATAAATATACAGAGACACACTCATACAGGCATACTTATACTCACACACACCACACTCTGACAACCACACACACACACACTGACACTCATATGTATACACAAATATACAGACACACTTACATATGCATACTTACAAATACTCATACACACCACTGTAATTCAACCACACTCTACACACACATATACTGACGAACACCACTCATACAACCACACTCTCTCACGCACACACACACTGACACTCATATGTACACACAAATATACAGACACACTTACATATGCATACTTACAAATACTCATACACACCACTGTCATTCAACCACACTCTACACACACATATACTGACGAACACCACTCATACAACCACACTCTCTCACACACACACACTGACACTCATATGTACGCACATATATACAGAGACACATTCATACAGGCATACTTATACTCACACACACACCACACTCATACAAACACACTCTACACACAAATGTACTAACAAGCACCACACTGATATAACCACACTTTCACATACACTGATACTCATATGCATACACAAATATACCGAGACACATTCATACAGGCATACTTATACTCACACACACACCACACTCATACAAACACACTCTGCACACAAACATACTAACAAGCACCACACTCATATAACCACACTTTCACATACACTGATACTCATATGCATACACAAATATACCGAGACACACTCATACAGGCATACTTATAAATACTCACACACACCACACTCATACAACCACACTCACATGCACGCACACACTGACACTCATATGTACACACCTATATATACATTCATATATGCATATTTACAAATAAACACACAACACTCATACAACCACACTCTACACACATACATACTAACAAGTACCACACTCTCACATACACTGATACTCATATACACACACACAAACATACAGAGAGACACTCATACAGGCATACTTATAAATACACACACCACACTCATACAACCAGTCTCACGCACACACACTGACACTTATGTACACATGAATATACAGACACACTTATATATGCACTCTTACAAACACACACATATACTGACAAACACCATAGGCATACTTACACGCACACACACACACTGATCCTTACTCACATACCCAGAGACATGCACACACCGTTACTCATACACACACACAGACAGTAAGAGAGAGCTACCTTCACCTGGGCACGCTTAGGCATCCTCCCTTGCCGGCAGACCCATTTGGCAGGTCCTGATCCAGCCGGTGCGGGCCGGCCTCGCCTTACCTGATAATGTCATCGCTGTGGCCCAGGTAGAACTTCTGCTTGTGCTCGCGCGTGTTGTACACCACCCCGACTCCCGCCACGAAGTAGACGATCTCCTTGGCCGCCGTGTAGTACAGGTTGTTGCGGCACTGGTGGCCTCGGTAGCCGTACACCCATTCCAGCCGCAGGTGGCAGTTGGGGGCTGTCCTGTCAGCCATCCTTTTCCGAAGAGGGAGAAGGTATTCGTCAAGGGGAGAAAAAAAAAAAGGCGGCGGGAGGCGCTCGTCTCCCTCAAGGATGTTTTCCTCTGTCACTTGCTAAGCTCCTGACGTCAGCCAGCCAGGCTGCATCGCCTGGCTTCTGCAATACAGCGCGGACTCGCTTTCTGGCTCCCCTTCTTGGGTTGTTGGTTTTTTTTTTAATCCATCACACGTAAAAAATATTTTGAATACATTGTTCCCGGATATATTTTTTATGCATCTCTTTTTTTTTTTTTTTTTTTAGGTTGTTGCTGTTATTTTAAAGCACAGAATTATTTTCCCTCCGCCCTGAAGCTGCAATGCTAACTGCAAACTGAGGCTTTTTTTTTTTTTGTTTGTTTTTTACAGCTCGCCCGTCACCTCCTGCAGAAACCGACACCTCCGTCACGCGAGCCTCCAAACTGTCCAAAGCAAGGTGAGCCGGAGATCCAGATCCCAGTCGCGCGCGCCCGCGCGCGCCGGCCCGCTGCTCCCGCCCCCGTCCCCGCCCCCGGGACACCAGCGGCCCCTGCCAATAGCAGTCCAAGTCCTTTGGAACGCGGGCTCGGCAGCCAATCAGCACCATGCACAGGATGCAGCCGGCTGGTAATCTGGCTTCGCCGCGCTGTATTATTGATGAATATATAGATAGATTTTTTTTTCTTTTTTTTAATTTGCAAGGATGGGTGACTCCGACGGGAAATCTGAGCGGCTTTGTCCGGGTCAGGCGTGGGTCGGCACACTGGCGTTATGAGCGTGTTGTGTTGCATTCTCAACGTGGAGCAGGCAAAGTTCAAATTTAAATTAATTTGAGGGCAGTTTATGTCTTCTCTGTTTGAATAAATATAGGGCATATATACAGGGTAATTTTGAAAGGGAAATATAAATGTAACATACCATCCTAGCAATTTTCAAAAGCCCATTTACCTATATAAAGTCAAAGTGCAAATATAGCAATTTTCAAAGGCTTATGATATTTTGAAACATGGTATTGAAATGTCAATAGGTTTTATCCTCCTTAAGTGCACTTAAGACAGACAAATGGGCTTTTGAAAACTGCTGCAATACTATGCTACATTTACATTTTCCTTTGAATATTACCCTGATACTAAATACTTACAGCAATCACTGGCATATACATACAAACATCATGATTTATTTAGGTAAGCAATTTATTATTAGGTACCCAGACTACAGAGTTCAAGTTTAATATTTGCAATTTATGGCTATCTGATACAACTATTTAGCACAGTACACCACATAGCACCCAATCTGTATCACTATTTAAAAAGTAAAGCCAGACGCAAAGGAACATCTTTTTGCCTGGGGTGGGACAACCAAGCTCTGCCCCCTCCCCCCCCCCCCCCCTACCTCCCTCTGCCACTTTCTTCATTTACGTTGATAATTAATGTTATTCTTTCTTACATATATTATTTGTATAAATCATAGAGTATAATTATTCATTCGTAGACCAACCAATAAAAAGCTTGATGCTAGAAAACCAGACATTAGTGATGTGCATTCATTTCATCCATTTCGGCAGTACGCATGTACCTTGTGGACTTTGTAGTACATAGGCAAAAATGAATATGATGCGCATATCTGTTTTTATCCATGTACTATAAAGTCCACAAGGTAGGCACATGTCACCGAAACGGATGAAATGAATGCACATCCCTACCAGACATAATAGTAAAAGAGAAAATGAAAAAATCAGCATTACTAATAGAAGTCTCAGTACTAAGCGAGTATTTTGTACTATGTATGGAGATAGAGAAGATCATCGAGTACCAAGATATTTAATCAGAGAAAAGAAAATGTGACCTAAAAATAATAGAAACAGTACTAATTATTTGGGTACCACTCGCTTGATTAAAAAGAGCTTCCAAGCTCACCGCAATATGTTGCCTGCATATATTACACTGTGCAAGCTGTTTGGCACAATGCAAATATTAAGAAGAGCACTAGCAGTAAATGAGAGGATGAGATGCTATTCAACATACTATGGCTTAAGAGTGAAGCTCATTTTTGTCATTATATGTGCAAGACAAACCCAATATAAATCCTGTATCTCCAGTTCTGTAAATATATACCCTGTATCCATCAACTACCCCTCTCGTTCCCTCTCTCACCTCTCCACACACTCATCTAACAATGGATGCAGAGCAGAATATTTTCCCTTACACATCATCATTAAAAAAATTGTGTTACTTAGATGACCCCAGAAACTCTTTCCTCTATCAAGTACATTGTGAAATACCACAAAATCCTACAAAAAAAAAATCCTGCTCAGCACATATGTAGCAAATCATCAATATCATAGCAGCAGTAACTCACAGGACTCCAAAAGCAACAACCTTACTTATGAAAAAACAGCACTGCAAATACTACCCCAGGTCCTAGAACACCAGTACACCTCCTGCTGTCAAAACAAACACAATGAACAAAACTGCTACAGATTCCTAGACACTAAGATGGTAACTTTCAAACAGCCACATAGGCGTTCATGTGAGCGCATATGCCAGTTCGAGCCCAGAGACGCAGCCATTTTATAACATATGCGTCAATATGCACTTATGATATGAAATCGGCTGTATGCGCATACATGTGCACATGATTTTATATGGATACACACATGTGCACGCAAATGTCGGCTCTACTGCGTAAGTTGGAGGGATTTTATTAGATGTGTGCACCAAAGCAATAGCCCTTTTTCCCAGTTCGCCCAGTTAACACATCGGATTTCCTAACCTACCCTATTATTTATCCTCCTTTTTACCCCTTAATCCCCACTGACTCACTTAGTTTTTTGTATTTTAACACTTACATACTGTCCATAGCAGAAGTAAAAGTTATGCGGTAGGGGACCCTGGCGCACACATTTCAAGGTAACTTCCCGGAATGCCCATGTCCCACCCATGCTCCGCCCAGACCATGCCCAGGCCCTGCCCCCTTTTTCATTTTTGACTTGTACATGTACCGGGAAATACACCCGTACTCGCGTGCTTTTTAAAATCCGCGCAGCACATGCTGACCTGAGACACACACATATCTTCCGGCTTTGGCACACATAGGGCTTTTAAAAGCAGAATACCTCGGCTCGGTCGCACTTGCAGAATACAAACCTTCACCATATACAGATTAGTTGACCACAAATTAAAAACCTCAAGAATCCAAGACTCTATGGAGTGCAAAACTGACTTCCTCTCTTTCCCCGTGCACAGCAGCTTCCCCCTTGACCCTTCCCCTAGTGTCTCTCTGTTTCTCTCTCCTCTGCCCCCACCCAAGGACCAGGAATGGGGAGAGGAGAAGAGAGTCAATTGTCCCTTTCACACCCCCACTCCTTCTCTAGCTTTTCTCTCACACCCACAATCCTGCAGGCCTTGTCTCATGCATACAGCCCCTCCCCTGTACCCCCATCAGTCATTCCTCCCAAAAACTAGCCTTACACCTGTCTTGCCCCCACCCCAGCCAGTCCCCAATCATTTCCTCCCCATCATCCAGCCAGCACTTATTCCCTAACCAATCATCCCCAAGTTCTGCTCAACAGCACACACACACCCCCCCAGCTAGTCTCTAGCCCTGACCCCCTCCCGCAGCCAGCCAGCCAATTAGCCTCAACCACCCCCAGCCAGCCTCCAAACTTGACCCCTCCTACAGTCAGCCAGCCTCAAACACACACCCCCCCCTCACTCCCCGTAACCAGCCTCTCCAGCCAGCAATCAGCATTGAGCCTCAGACCCCCTCCCTCCTCGGCCAGCCTGGTACCTCAGCCAGCCAGCAGCATTAGAACCCTCTCTCTCCCCAACCAGCCTCAGACCCCTCCATCCCCACCCTGAGCCAGTCTTCGGCCCCTAGTATTTTATTCTGGATTAGTAACTGAATAAAAGACAGGAAACAGAGGGGAGAACTAAATGGTCAATTATCTAAATGGAGAAAGATCATTTGTTAGTAATGGTTTAATAACTAAACAGTCTGGTAGATGATGTGAATATTTGTGCTGTTTGCTGACACAGTTTGTAGCCCATTGCAGGCAAAAGACAGCACTTGATTTATTCTGATATCAATCTTTGTATAGATGAATATTCATTGCATTATATTCAAGACATATACACCTTATCAGTTTTTTCAAGAATTAGTTCAGGTGTATGCTTTTTTGTTTTTGACATTGTTTAAAAATACAATCTTGGAAGACCAAATAAAATGTATTCCATTCATTAAAAATAGTGAAAGGAAGACCAAAAGATCGACAGCATGGTCCATGGTACTTGCAAGTTAGATGTAAAGCAATAGTAGAACAGGCTAAGAGAGAATTTGAAAAGTGAGCCATAGAGATGAAAACTAATAATAAATATTTTTTCAAGAACATTCATAGCAAAAAAGCCTGTGAAGGAGTCAGTGGGTGGCTAAATGACCTACAGGTAAAAGGGGTGCTCAGGGAGGACAAGGAAATAGAAGAAAAACTGAATGAATTCTTTGCCTCAGTCTTTACTTTGGGGAATGTTGGAAATGTACCTACACAGGAAACATTCTTTGATTATGTCGATTCTGAACAGGTAAATACAATCTCAATGAAAATAATATAAGATGTAATAGGTCAAACTGACAAATTTAACAGTAACAAGTCACCAGAACCAGATGATATCCACCACAGCAGACTCCTGCACCTGCAGCTCTGGAGCGACTTTTTAACCATCCTAAAATAAGGGTGAATATCTGTTTAAACCGATTGTCACCTTTGAAAAGAAATCCAGGAATTTATGGGTGAAAATCAGTTTTAACTGAAAACATCGGATGTAAGAATGTCGGTATATAAAAATTAAAAATAAATAAATAAATAAATAAATAAATAAATAAATGTTGGTTTTTTTTTGTTTGTGTTACTTGTGTTGATTCTTCAATAAAAATATTTGAATTAAAAACAAACAACAAAAAATAGGCAAACAGTTAAAATGTGTGCTCAGCCTTTTGCACAGGCTGAGTGCACATTTCAACTCAGAAGGGAGAGGAGGAGTTTATGGGGAGGGAGTAAGAGCCAGTGGTGCAGGAAAAGAAATTGTGGGTCCTTTGCCTTCTCTTTTATGCTTTGTATGTTGTCTGTGCCTAAAATATGATTTGTGCGTGCAAAAAAAGATTTTCAGCGTCGAGTCCTGGCACCAGAACTCCAGCTTCTGCCCACAGACCGACATTAGCCCTGGAAACTTTACTCCACCTTTATCAGGAGTTAAGTTTCCTGCGCTAAGACAACATCAGTTAAGCCAGTGCACATGTCTGCATTGGGGATAATAGCTAATATCATCATTAGCATGGGATCTGCATGAGCATGCACTATCCTGTATGCAGGCTGATGTGCAAAACCCCTGGCTGCCTTGGCAGTAAAGTTTGTGCACAAAAAAAGTGTGCATAACTGTGGGTTAAAACTGTGAACTCTGCTGAATGCACCTTATTACACCAACCTCTGAGAGGCGACATGATGGAAGTTTATAAGATCATGAGTGGGGTGGAACAGGCAAATAAAGGACCCTTTCAAATGATACTAACACAAGGGGACACTCTATGAAACAATCAGCAGATTCAAAACAGATTGTAAAAAGTACTTTTTCAAAGCATAATCAGGCTGTGTAAACTACTGCCAGAAGACGAAGTCAAGGCGATTGTGCATGGCAGGGTTTAAAAAGAGGTTTTGATGAATTCCTGGAGGAAAAGTCCTTAAAACATATTAGCCAAGTAGACTAGGAAAAGCCATTATTATTTCCCGGGAGTGAGAAACAAGAAACATTTTGGGATCTGCTGGGTACTTGCGATCCAGACTGGCCACTAGTAGAGATAATAACAGGATGCTGGGCTTGTTGGACCTTGGTCTGATCTAGCATGGCAATTCTTGTATTTATTTTGCTTTTTTTTGTTTGATCTTGTGGTCTAACAAGCAACAACATGTTAAAAATGGCAGAAAAAGATTTAAAAAATAAACCACTACAGAAAACAACATCCAACAAGGCATTGATCTGTGCAGTCTGGGTAAACAAGCATCGGGGTAACTTGCTTGATGCAGCGGTTACTACCCTTAACCATTAAGCCTTATGCTCACCTTTGATGCAACTCCAACATTACTCTCTGCATCAATGGCAGGGGGTGGCAGGAAACTCGAATCAAACAGTTATCAACAAGGGCCCTGAACCTGTCAGTGAAACAGCTAAGTATGGGAAAATGAGTGTGGGAGTTTGCTGGGCAAACTGGATGGGACATTTGGTCTTTTTCTGCCGTCATTTCTATGTTTCTATGTTGTGATGGGAATAATAAAGCCAGATTAATTGGAAGTGTGGCAGACAGGATGGGCCACATGGACTTCTTCTGCCGTCATGTTTCTGTTTCTACTTAGCCATTCCCCACCTTGATGAATGTAGGCGCATCTACAGGTTACTGTGCTGATCCTTCACACAACTTTATGTAGGCATCACTTTGCTATATGTTAGCATAAACATAAGGAGTTGAATTTTAAAAGCCTGATGCATGCATTAATTAGGTGATGCGCAAATACGTCGGGCTGGTGCGCGCTGAATGGATTTCAAAAGCCGCCAAGATACGTGCGAATCTCTCGCAGTGCGCACATCTCGAAAGTTTTCAAAAAGGGCTGGGGTGTGGGTGTGGTCTGGGCAGGGCATGAACCTAAAATGTGCGTGCAAATACTGATCCGACCCGGCGCGCGCTGAGGCCCCCTCTCTCCTCTGGATGGCTGGAAGTCACCCCTCCTTTTGGATCCAGATAATCCCAGGGTCAGTCTCAGGGAAGGCAACCTCTCCCTATTGTATGTCAAAACAAAAAGGCAGAGCGCCTGGTTTAATAGGAACCCAGAAAAAGTAACATTAAAGTCTGTTTACATAAAGGAGGGATAAAATACACGAGTCCAGAAGGGTGAAAAAAAAACTCCTAGCTCAGCAAACATGCAATCAAAACTGGTTCTTAAAAATAGAGGAAGGCTCTCTGACTCCATGTCTTTCCCAGGTCTCACTTCTAAGCACCCTAGAGGCCTTTTTTCCTTATAACAATAAAAACAGGGGACAGCTAGCAGCTTGCTGCCCCTGCCAAGGAAACTTAAACCTTTCACACAGGAAAATGGTGGTTAATATATCAGAGGGACGCACCATTCACCTTCTCCCGCGTGGGGGAACCAACCACCCACACTACTAGTTTCCTCCCCACAAAAGAACTGGTAGAAAACCAGAAGGTGCTCTACAAGAAGCTGTAGACATAATAAAAAGGTAACAGTAGCTGAAAATTCCCGCGCACGCGACGGACTGAGATGGCCTCTGCACCCGCGCCTCGCCGCCCTCCTACCTCTGCCACTGCTTGCCTGCCGGCCCTTGCAGGCTGCTTGTCCCCACGGTGGATGTCATCCTGTTCTGTGACTCCCGCAGTCTGCAACCTGCTCCATCATGCCGGTGCAGCCACAGGAGGCACAGTACTTGCGCTGCAGCTAACAGCGCAGCTAGGCTGTCCGCCGGATGCGCCATTCACTGGTGCCAGCGTCACGCAGCAGGCCCTATCCCTGTTGCGCTTTTAGACCCTTGGGCCCAAGCAGGACTGGCGCAATCTGCAGGGAGGAGCTCTGCAGGTTCCCACTGTCAGCGGTGAAGGAGAGACCCAGCGGGACCTTCGCCTATAACCAACCCTTGTTCCCCTTGGGTTGAGCCTTTGAGGGCCGGGGTGAGGCCAGGAGGAGCTGTGCCGTGTCGGGAGCCAGCGGGGATGGCCTGGCCGGGAGGGTGAGTGCGGCAGTCCGCAGGAGCAGCCCGCCGATTGCCGAGTGTGACAATCCCTCTGCTTCCATGACATTGTTAATTTGTTAAGCAGCAGACTTATGTATGCTCAGTCTAGCCGTCTCTTCTCCAAGCTGAAGAGCCCTAACCTCTTCAGCCTTTTCTCAAAGGAGAATCATTCCATCCCCTTTTATCATTTTGGTTGCCGTTCTCTGTACTTTTTCTAATTCCGCTATGTTTTTTGGGGGATGCGGTGACCAGAACTGCACCCAATACTCAAGGTGCGGTCGCACCATGGAGCGATACAGAGGCATTACGATATTCTCTGTTTTATTCTCCAGACACATGAGACTCAGTAACCACTACTTTTTATAGAGAAAGGGACATTCTAACACACTGTAAAAAAAAATGTAGGAATTAAGGTATATTAGGACAAAACGGAAAGGAGACCTAGGAATAAGACAAATAAAAGGAAACACTACAGTCAAAGAAACAGGCAAGTTGATGTTTGAAAAATCTTGCTTTCAGCTTGGTATGTAAGTCAGGTTTCGTTGCATATCACTGTAAAGTGTTCCGGATATAGGGGCTGACTGTCACATAAGGACAATTGGGAATAAACTGAACTCTAAATTTAGCTTAATTGACAGCACTGAATCAGTTCATTGGCAGAACTGGGCATCGGATTTTCCAGGTAAGAACACCGTGGAGTTCAGTGTCTGTTCGCGTGGCTTGTTTAAAGCCCCTGAGGCTCTCATACACAGCACAAATTGGCAGCATCTGAGATGAAGTCCCAAGCTCACTTAACTTAGTTTGCTTCAGTACATGTGTAATTGTAAGTGAAATCCAAACTGGAAAACAACTGATTTGGAGTCAGAAACAGAACAGCATGGGCTAGAGCTGTTATTTTCACACTGCAGCATTATAGCAACAGTGCTGAGAAGACAAATGCTAACGATGGAATAATTATAATAAACTACAGATGAGTAGCAGACAAGCTTCCCATCTGAGCTGCACATGCACCCTGTAATTGTTGCAATTGTTTAGGTAGTCTACAACTGCTTCTTCAGCCCAGATATATTGTACATATGTTACTGATTACACACCGGGTGCAATAATTAAGGACAGTTTGTCACACTTTGAGAAATTTCATGCTTATGCTACAAATTTTACTGGTCCAGTATTGCACGATTTTGTATAAGCAGCAATTTGTGACACTGCGGTCTTTCGCCATGATATAGCAACAGAGCAGCCTTAGCAAGCAATTCTGTTTTGGTCAAATTTCAATGAGACATGCAGTGATCCTTCACCTATCCAGCTAGGTATTTCAGTCAGTTCTTTTCACCTCTTTCTTTCTCACAATTAACAGAAAGTTCTTTTGAAAAATAATCCTGGAGATAATGCCTGGCCGTCAGTGCATTTGTCCAGTTTGTAATAATACCTCTTCATTTCCAGCATGAACTGAAAGTTCCTGCTGGATAAACAGCAAGAGCCATACTGTCAAGAGAGCTCCAGGAAAATACTGCAGAATTAGTTATGTGCCATTTAGAAGGAATGAGAACAAACTGTTTAACAAAAAAAAACCAAACCATGTTTCTACTGACCAAAATTATATTTATGTTATTGTCCATCAATTCACTTCACAAAGCACTTCTGATTATTTTAGGCTGCGTGTGCATATCAGACATAGGAGAGTCCAACAAACAAGGACCATTTGATCCACCCCGTCGGGCCATGCGTGCCTGCCTACTGTGTGCGTGGCCTTCTCCCTCTCTCCCTGCTTCGAAGGTCTCATATGCATGCTTCAGTTTGACTCCTACCGCCTCTGCAAGAAATCTGTTCCAGGCATCCACCGCCCCCTCAGTGAAAAAGGACTTTCTCACATTCTGTTTTAGCCTCCCTCTCCATCCTACGAGGACCCCCTTGTCCTAGAGTTTTTTTTTTATTCTAAGGAAAATGTTGTCTTGTGGTGCCTTATGGAAGCCTGCTGCACATTTGAACATCTGTATCATATGCGTCCTTTCTCTTCTTCTAGGGAGCACATCTTTAGCTCCGTAAGTTTCATTCCGGATTATAGTATAAGCCATGGACCATTTTGGTGGTCTCTCTTTGACCTGCCTATGCTTTAATCAATGCTGTTTTGCAGACGTGGTTTCCAGAACTGCACATAATATTCAAGGTGGGGTTTCACCAGATACCTGTGCAGAAGTAATATTACTTCCCTCTTTCTACGAGTGATACCTCCCTTTCTGCTTCTTAGTACACCATCAGACTCCCCACCCAATTTGACCCCCACGTCTCTTTCCTGTTTGGTTCTTCCCCTTCAAAATGCAATTTGGCCCTTCTGCACCCCAAGTGCATGATTTTGCAAGTTTTTTTTTTTAATTAAAGTAGCCACCACGCCCTTGCCCATTCTTCATCTTTCACCTTACTTATCCCCACTCGCATGTCCACTTTGTTGCAGATTTCCCCATCAATTGCAAACACTCGCACTTTTTCTGCAGAGACTGAAGAGTTCTGGGCCTAGCACCCAATCTCTGCGGCGCCCTGCGGGTCACACTCCCTTAAACACAGTCCTATTATTTAACCAACTTCTCAGAGGGAGGATAACTTTAAAGCGAGCGGGCAGACACCCATATGCGCGCCTATGTGGGCGTGAGTGCACACGCGCTAGTATTTTGTACCATTTGCGCAGGCATGCGCACATTATACAAAATAGGCCTCTTTACTTGAACGTGTACCTAATTTTAAAGCACTTGTGTTATGTTTTGTAGGGTTTGGGTGGACCCTTGGACACTGTGGCAGCTGACCACGCCCACAGGGGGAAGTCCCGTGAGGGGCCACAGGTCAGGCTCAGCTCTGGACACACAAACACAGATTATATCTTTTATCAGACAGTTTATGAAGCCACCAGAGGTGGCGGTAGTGAGTAGAAGATGGAGCCCGGCTGGGCGAGTATTCCTCAGGGCGCTGAACAGCGGCTTCTCTAGTAGCAGTGCTGTAGGAAGAAGAACTGAGAAAGTGAGATATTCACAGAGTCCCCAGTATGGAGAAGCCCCGAGATAGGGAGAGCTGGCCCTCAAGGAGCGAGTACCAGATCCCTGGGCACAGAGACTCGTTGGCAAGTACTCACGCAGCAGTTCTCCGTGGAAGATAGCACTGGTGCTGGAAAGGAGGCAGCCCCTCGAGGAGCGAGTACCTGGTTCCAGGGAAACAGCTCTGAGGAGTAGATGGTAGTAGTATTCACAGATGGTGTCTGCAGCAAATTCTTCCAAGTAGAAGAGGAGATGGACACAGGCAGCGAGTCAAGGAACATGGGCCCTCGAGGAGCGAGTACCTGGTTCCAGGGAGACAGCTCTGAGGAGTAGATGGTAGTAGTATTCACAGATGGTGTCTGCAGTGAATTCTTCCAAGTAGAAGAGGAGATGGACACAGGCAGCGAGTCAGGGAACATGGGCCCTCGAGGAGCAAGTACCAGTTCCTGATAGCGACCTGAAAGAAGCAGAGAGGCCCCCGAGGAGCAGGTACCTCGTTAACAGCAAAGAGTCCAAATAGACGGTGTTATGCTCAGGCTTGTGGACCCTTGGCCGACGAGAGGATGGTGTACCTTTCGGAGGGTCCGTAGGCTCTCTCGTCGGGGTGGCGAGGCAGAACCAGGAGGCGGGACCAGCTGACCCTTGGCACTGGAGGCTGAGGCGAACACGGAGGCGATGAAGAGACGAGATGAGGCGCTGAGTCTTCACCACTGGTGGCCTGCGGTCCCCCCGGGAGGAGCCCGTAGGGACCCAACCACTGGGACTTAGGTGGACCTAGGGAGGTCAGAAGCAATGGTGCAAAGGCCAACTGGAGCTTTGCCCTGGAAGCCCGCGGTCCCCCCAGGAGGAGCCCGTAGGGACCCGGGTCGCTGGGACTTAGGTGGGCCCTTGGAGACGGAGTCTTGAAGGAGTCCTAGGTCGAATGCCAGAGGGTCGTCGCTCACCAGTCCGAAGTCGTGCGCCAGAGAATCACCGCTTGCCAATCTGAAGTCAGGAACCAGAGAATCACCGTAAGCCAATCCGAAGTCAGGAACCAGGAACACCAAGACGGAACAGGAACCAGAGTCCAAGTGCAGGGAACTCACCGAAGCAAGCAGACTAGACAGCAGTGAAGGACGTTGCCAAGTCACTGGATGAGCAGAGGAAGCTGCCTTTTATACTTCCTCTGCCCTGGCTAATAGAGAACAGGTGAGGTCCTTTAAAGGGATGGGTCCCTTTAATTCTGTGGAGGGGGCGTGGCCTAGTGCTGAAGCATGGCGGTGGCGGCCATCTTGGATTTCCCCGGTGGAGGAGAGACACCGCTGGGGGAAGCAGGACGGCTTCCCCTGCAATGGGCAGCATGGGCCCGAGTCGGAGCCCTCCCCCAGGGCTCTCCTGGCGCTGTGAGTGAGGTAGGGGGACGCGGTCGTGGGGCGCCACGGCTGCGGAGCATAACAGACAGAGACAGAGTAGCTGGGTACGGAGAGCGAATCCCATCAATAGGAAATCCCTTGCTAACTCAAAGGCTAGCAATAAACAACAGGCTTAAATATCCAGGCAGCGTGATGTCATCACAGGGGGACGCCCCTGAGGTTCGCGCCATATAGGAAATAAGAATGAGGGCCGCGCGGCGCACGCACCCTAAGGTACCTGAGGAGCATGGCGGGAGGCAGCGCCCAAGCCGGTCCGGGGACGCTGGAGAGGATGGCGGGCAGACGCCACAGTAGCCAGACGTCCACAGGGAGCAGGAGGAGTCGCAGAAAAAGAAAGGTAGGCGGAGTGAAGCCGTCGGGCCGCGACGGTCGCAACAACTTGCACAAGGAAATGATATTTATGCATTTTCCTTAGCATCTGTCGGCTTTTACATATGCAAGTCAGCACATTTTGTAACAAGCGCACATGCAGGAAATGACCAGTTTCACCAATTTGTCCGCCAGTTTGCTCAGTCTATCTCTAGGTCATCTAGGACCCCCTCCCCCCCTGATTATTCAGCCTGCCCTTCCCCTCTGTTACCCTGACCCTTCACCCAGTCAGTAATTGGTTATAAAGACTGTTATTCTGACTTACGCCTGACAGCAGAAGGAAATGGGCGCAGGTAACAGCCGTATGTGCGCCGCTTGCGCTGGTTATAAAACAGCAACTTATGCGTCTGACGCCCTGCCCAATAATGCCCCTGCCCCACCCCCTTTTTTTGAGCAGCCCAATTTATTTGCCCCCCCGGGACCGGAGCAGGTAATGTGCGAGGTTCATAAAACAGGACGGGCATGCGTACGTGCCATATGCGCACGCAACTGCCAATTCTGGCGCGCTCATCTCTATTCAATTTCACTTTTAAGTTTACAATTTAAATTGCAAATCCCAGACTGGTTAAGCTTGCTCACCAGTCTTCTGTGTGAAACAGCGAAAAGGCCTCGCTGAAATTCACACATCAGTTGTACTTCCCCCTCTCCCTCCCAATCTACTGTTCTAGTCACTTCAAGAAATAATTTAATCAGGTTTGTTGAGCAGGGTCTTCCCCTGGTGAAGCTGCAGCTGCCTGGATCCTTTACAGCCACTGGCTTGAAAGTGCTGCATTATTCTTTCAGTGGCATTCCCATTACTTTGTCCACCACAGATGTCAAATTAGCAAAGGCTCTGTACTAATAGAATTGTATTTCTTTTATTCCAGTGGCACTATTAATCCTGGGGAATGTAAATTCTCCAGCTATAAATCTGTCCTTCCTTCAGACTTGCGGTCACCATCCGAAGAGTCTTATGTGCTCTGAAAGCTCATGTTCCAGAACACTGCATTTGATGATCTAATAAAAGCCACCACAACCTAAAAAGATTCGATATTTTTCATCTGAAAAACTGTGAAAAAAAAATCAAACTTTATTAGCATATAAATAAAAAGCACTACAACCTACAAAGATTCATTTTTTTTTTAGTATAAAAGAGAAAAACGACAAAAACTTTATTAGCACAAAAATAAAAGGATGCTTTGGGATAAGAACCGAAATACGCAACGTAAAGAAACAGCACCTAAAGATATTACTAAGACTACCAAAGCAAATCAGCTGACGCTTACGTTTTCAAAAAACTTTCCTTTTGATTGAGCTGTTTCTGCACATTGTGATATGTTATTTCTACAGTGCCATGTGGTTGCACAGCACTGTACAAGATATTAATAATTATAATTTACATGATCACAATGTCTCTGCGCCCAGCAAAAAAATTAAACAGCAAAAGGACGGTAACTTTTAAACAGCCTCGCGGGCGCACATGTATGCGTGTTTGCTGGCTCACGTCAAAGGACGTGGTAATTTTATAGCATAGGTGTGTATATGCGCGCATCTTATAAAATAGCCTGGACATGCGTACACGTGCACACAATTTTAAATGGACGGACTCGTGCGCGCGCAAATCCCGCGTTTACCGCACAAGTTGGGGGAATTTTACAAGGGGCGCGCACCAACACCATAGGTGGTTTTCCCAGTTCATTCCCAGTTCTGGCATAGGACTTGCCAACCCTCATTATTTTATAGCCACACTTCCCCTGTTAGCCCCGACCCTTAAAACGCCACTGCCTGGCCTACATTTTTTTATTTTACTACTTATACGTTCTCCATAGCAGAAGTAAATTTACGCAGTAGGGGACCCTGGTGCACCCATACACCTAAGTATTTATGCACACATCTCTTATCTCTTGGCCTTCCCCCTATATAAGAACATAAGAACCTGCCATACTGGGTCAGCCCAAGGGTCCATCAAGCCCAGCATCCTGTATCCAACAGAGGCCAATCCAGGCCATAAGAACCTGGCAAGTACCCAAAAACTAAGTCTATTCCATGTAACCATTGCTAATGGCAGTGGCTATTCTCTAAGTGAACTTAATAGCAGGTAATGGACTTCTCCTCCAAGAACTTATCCAATCCTTTTTTAAACACAGCTACACTAACTGCACTAACCACATCCTCTGGCAACAAATTCCAGAGTTTAATTGTGCGTTGAGTAAAAAGAACTTTCTCCGATTAGTTTTAAATGTGCCACATGCTAACTTCATGGAGTGCCCCCTAGTCTTTCTACTATCCGAAAGAGTAAATAACCGATTCACATCTACCCGTTCTAGACCTCTCATGATTTTAAACACCTCTATCATATCCCCCCTCAGCCGTCTCTTCTCCAAGCTGAAAAGTCCTAACCTCTTTAGTCTTTCCTCATAGGGGAGCTGTTCCATTCCCTTTATCATTTTGGTCACCCTTCTCTGTACCTACTCCATCGCAACTATATCTTTTTTGAGATGTGGCGACCACAATTGTACACAGTATTCAAGGTGGGGTCCCACCATGGAGCGATACAGAGGCATTATGACATTTTCCGTTTTATTCACCATTCCCTTTCTAATAATTCCCAACATTCTGTTTGCTTTCTTGACTGCCGCAGCACACTGAACCGACAATTTCAATGTGTTATCCACTATGACACCTAGATCTCTTTCTTGGGTGGTAGCTCCTAATATGGAACCCAACATTGTGTAACTATAGCATGAGTTATTTTTCCCTAGATGCATCACTTTGCACTTATCCACATTAAATTTCATCTGCCATTTGGATGCCCAATTTTCCAGTCTCAGAAGGTCTTCCTGCAATTTATCACAATCTGCTTGTGATTAAACTGAACAATTTTGTATCATCCGCAAATTTGATTACCTCACTCGTTGTATTTCTTTCCAGATCATTTATAAATATATTGAAAAGTATGGGTCCCAATACAGATCCTGAGGCACTCCACTGCCCACTCCCTTCCACTGAGAAAATTGTCCATTTAATCCTACTCTCTGTTTCCTGTCTTTTAGCCAGTTTATAATCCACGAAAGGACATCGCCACCTATCCCACGACTCTTTACTTTTCCTAGAAGCCTCTCATGAGGAACTTTGTCAAACGCCTTCTGAAAATCCAAATATACCACATTTACCAGTTCACCTTTATCCACATGTTTATTAACTCCTTCAAAAAAGTGAAGCAGATTTATGAGGCAAGACTTGCCTTGTGAAAAGCAATGCTGACTTTGTTCCATTAAACCATGTTTTTCTATATGTTCTGTGATTTTGATATTTAGAACACTTTCCACTATTTTTCCTGGCACTGAAGACAGGCTAACTGGTCTGTAGTTTCCCGGATCACCCCTGGAGCCCTTTTTAAATATTGGGGTTACAATACCCATCCTCCAGTCTTCAGATACAATGGATGATTTTAATGATAGGTTACAAATTTTTACTGATAGATCTGAAATTTCATTTTTGAGTTCCTTCAGAACCCTGGGTATATACCATCCGGTCCAGGTGATTTACTACTCTTCAGTTTGTCAGTCAGGCCTACTACATCTTCTAGATTCATCGTGATTTGGTTCAGTCCATCTGAATCATTACCCATGAAAACTTTCTCTGCCCAGACCACACCCACTTCCCACCCATTTTTGCAAACCCTTTCCCTGTGTGCACAGCAGGAGATACGTGCGTCCATGAGTGGCTTATAAAATCAGCCCGGCGCACACCAGCCCAACTTGTATGTGTTTCTCACGACTTTGGCATGGGCAGGGCTTTTAAAATTCACCTGAATATGTGCACAGATATTGGAAACATGGTAACACATACTGAAAGGAGTTGATGTGCCCTTTTTTGATTCTAAATTATGAAATGGCAGTAAAAATTCCTATTTGGTGGTCCATCTAGTCTGACATGCCATAGGTTTGACCTGAACGATATAGGAAGTTCCACACTGGGTCAGACTAAAAGGCTATCAAGCCCAGCAACCTATCTCTAACTGCGGCCAATCCAAATCTGTAGGAAGTATCTTTTATAAACAAAATCAATTAATTAAGTCAATGTACTAACTAGTGCCAAAATTAATAAACTCATCAGCTCGCACTAAAATGGCAAATACTACTACTAATAATAATTTCTAAAGTGTTACTAGACATATGCAGTGCTGTACAGATACACATAGACATCCCCTACTCCATAAATCTTATAATCTATTCAATACATACATAACAAATGAGAATCTACAAGAAATGTATTTATATAGAAAAGTGGTTAAGATGTAAAAGTATCTTAAAAAAAGATGAGATTTTACACTGCTAATTTGTTTGCAAAATGTTGCTTGTGTTATTTGCTATTTTAGTATACATTATACAGCTATTGTGAACGTTCGTGTAGTATCTATGTAAAACCAGGTAATGTGCTGCATAATTATGTATTTGGACCCAGGAATGCACTGATTACTTTTTACTCCATAACTGTGGGATAAAAAGGTGAAATTTAATTTCTTTATTACTGACAGACCAAGCCAGTTAAGTGGGTTAGGCTTGCTCACCAGCAGTTGGAGGCAGAGAACACAAGCCTTTTCTGATGTCATGCATCCCTGTATAATTTGGTATAGAGTCTATAAAACCTCAGACTAGAAAGACCCATGGAGACCAGCTCTAGAAGTCAAACAGTGAAGTTTATTATGAAGAAAGGCATGGTTTCTTCAGAAGTAGCAAGCATTACAAAGCAAATGGTGTAAGCTCAAACCTACCCAGAGATCTGTTGTTCGTGCACACTTTATAAGGAGTTACTTTCAGCCAATCAACAGGTGTCTGCGTTTACCCGCCCCTTATCCCTTGTCCAATTAGTAAATTTGTACATGTGTACGTGCTTAGTTGCTAGAGTGTTTTTGTTGCCATTTATACTTGCTGCTAATTTCCAGGAAATCAGTCTGCTTAAGTTTCGTTTTCTCAGGTCTGACATCTCTTGTACTGGCCATATTCATACAAGAGGGAAAGGCTGCCAGTAGGCCCTTGCCTAAGTGTTTGGATTCACCTAGAAAGTTTACCATCCCTTCTTACACACAACATATAAAGAACAAAGGAAATAAAAAACATTTTCTTTTTTTTCCTAATTATCATCTGAGTGTCAAGGGCAGGTTCTTCTGTGCTTCCTTCTCTGGAGTCATCTTCTGCTCTATCCAGTATGTAGAGCCTAAGGGACATCTCATTTATGTGCTTAAACTAAACCTAAAAACAAAAATAGAAATTTTTCTTTTTGTCAACTTGGCTTCTCTTTGCTTGTGTTGTGGCCCCAGCTGAGTTCTAGACTGGTCTGTCAGGACTAAAGGAAAAGAAATTAACAGCTATGCTTAAATTCCACCTTCCTTATCATCCTGTCAGACCAGTCCACATGAGAGGGACATGCCAAAGAGTACCTAATCTGGGTGGGATGAGGCCATGATGACCTCCAGGACTCTAGGTTGAGAGAACATTGCCCAAATCTCATCTTGGAGTGAGTTTCCTCACTCCGAAGGCCAGCAAATCTTCACAAGAGACCACTGTTCTGTTCGTAGGTGTCACGTAGCATGTCAAAGTGGCCCCTAACCCCCTACACTCTTACCTAATCCCCACCTCGAGTTACTAGGTGGGCCTACCATAGGGATACAAACACCTGCCTATGGGCCACAATATTATGGCCAGTCTCTCTCTCTCTCTCTCTCTCTCTCCCTCAAAAATGGTCCCCCAGTGGTTGAATGCAGGAAATACAACAGGTCTGGCACTTATCACAATTTGTGATAACTTAGCTCTTCGCACAGGTAATTAGCGATAAATGCTATATTAGCATAAAACACACCCCTTTTGCTATCGCATGCGGTACTTACCGCATTTTGATAAATCCAGGCCCAAGTTAGCAAAGGTTTCCTAACGGATGGGATTCGCTCTCTGTACCTTGCAACTCTGCCTCCTTCAGACCTACGCTATTTGGGGTACCTGCTCTTCGGGAGCCTCTCTCTCTTTCTTATCGTTCAGGTCCCAGTCTGGGACCAGTACTCGCTCCTTGAGGGCTCATGTTCCTGGACTCGCTACTTGGACTCCACTTCTGCCACGAAGACACCGCTGCCTATAACATCTGTGAGTTACCATCTCTATCTCTCAGAGCTATTCCCTGGAACCAGGTACTCGCTCCTCGAGGGCCTGCCTTTACTCTAGCTCCTGTGCTCCGCACTGAGAGACCGCTGCGTGAGTACATTACCAACATTACTGAACTCTGCATATCCTGCTACTACTCACAATATCAGTTCTCTCTATTACAACATAGCCTTTGTGGGATCGCTGTTCCGGAGCCTGAGGGACTACAAGCCCAACCGGGTTACTTTCCAGCTCACTACTGCCACTTCTGGTGGTTCACCAATCCTGTATAATAAAAGAACTAGTGTGTGTGTGTCTCCTACGCTGAGCCTGACCTGTGGCCCCTCATGGGACTTCCCCCATGGGCGTGGTCATCTGCCACAGGTCCAGGGAGCCACCCAAAACCCTTATAAATAATAACAGTAACTCCTTAGTCCTCTCTTCAGCTACCTTGAAATGACTGTGCTGGGATTCGTAGCCTTGCTTTCTGAAGGTTGCCTGGTCTGTACTTTCTGAAATCCCTATATTGGGCATAGGAACCTCTCACTTTCCCCTTGCCTTTGTCTCATTGAAGGGGCCAGGCAGTTTCTGTGGTCTAGACTCCCCTAGGTCTTATACAACCAAACCTTAAAGGGAAGCCTCTCAAGTGGGTTTTGGAGGTCACTCTCTGCATCCTGCTCCAACCCCTCTCCTCCCCTGTTAGGGAGCAGGGAACAGAAGAGGAGGTAAGTCTGAGGCCAAAAAAGACAAAGCAGAGAAGAGAAGAGCTATGCTGTTCCTGAGAATAAGATGGGAGTAAGAAAGATTGGAGTGGACAGAGCAAGCAGTCAGAATGTTTGATTCCTCAAAGATCTCTTAAGTCATCTGCTTTTTGTGGCTGGTCAGTCACTGTAAAGTGGATTACGGTAAGATTATATTCGATTACAATTAGTTCATAGGGTTGAGATATCAGTTAAATCATAGAACTAAGGTAGTACATTGACATGATAGGTAAATTATTGGATCGAGGTAGCACAAATAATGAAATAGGTTGTAGGAAGGAATGATATCCCATTCGAACAGTTTCACCTTTATGCAAAAGGTCTTCCACCTATATATGTAGCCAACCATACACTAGCTGACAAGACTGGATGTGTTTTATAAATTTGTAGCTGCTCACTTCCCACAGCATTAATTTTAATAAGAGCCGGCTTTTGGTGCCATCCAGAAGGGACATAAGAACATAAGATTTGACATATTGGGTCAGACCAAAGGTCATCAAGCCCAGTATCCCATTTCCAATAAATCCAGGTCAAAAGTACTTGGCAGGATCCTAAGGGGTAGACAGATTCCAAGTTGCTTATCCCAAGAATAAGCAGTGAATTTCTGCAACTTTATCTTAACAATGGTTAATGGACTTTTCCTCCAGGAGATGCAAATGATGTGAGCATGAACCCCTCTTGCCATGGTGCATTTGATGCAACTTCAAGGGTAGAGCCCTATGGTCTGTGCTGACAGTGGGTGAACAAGCCTTTGCACGGGCCAGGCTATGACAAAGTCCAAAAGTCCAAAATTACCATAAGATCTGAAGCCGAACAAGGCTGAAAGACCAGGCTGAAGCTGAAGACGGACGTGGAGCAAGGCTGAGGCTGAAGACGGATGTGGAGCAAGACTGAAGCTGAAGGTAAAAACAGACATGGAGCAAGACTTGAAACGGAGGAAGGCAAGGTTGAAGACTTGGAGCAGAGTAAGGCTGAAGACTTGGAGCGGAGCAAGGCTGAAGACTTGAAGCAGAGCAAGGCTGAAGCCTTGGAGCGGATCAAGGCAAGGCTGAAAACTGATGCAAGTCAACCGGAACAAGGCTAACAGGCGACCTTGCTGAGGTAACCTGTGTTGCACAGCCAGGGTTTAAATAACCATCCATGTGAGATCATCAGATAGCAACGGAACCATAGTTTCCTGCCACGGGGGTTCTTATATGTTGGCGAGCGCCTAAGAGGAAGACAGGAGCGGCAGCATTTCCTTGCTGTGGAGAGCGGCAGTGTACGGCTGCCAGCATCGGGATGAAAAGTTGGAATTTAAAATTAATAAGTTAATTACTGATGATAAATTGAGAGATCAGGCCCTTGAGAAGAATTCTGTGGAATTAAAGAAATTAACAGATCAAAATGAGTTAATTATGAAAGAAAACCAGTATCTTTCTAGAAAAATGGAAAATTTGGAAAATCAATTAAGAAGTAAACATTTAAGGTTGGTAAATTTCCCGAAGGTGCCAACCCTATCAGCTAAAGAAATGTGGAATAAATTTGCTTTAGAATTTCTTAAAATTCCACAGCAAGCACTTCCTCCTCTAACTCAAGTATACTATATTCCTTCATGGAAAATTATATCAGATAAAGAACAATTATATCAATCTATAACGCCATTAAATGTTACTGATATTTTAGAGTCTACTAGTTTAGAAATGGCCCAACCAGCTACAATGTTAATTTCTTTCTTATTGAACTCGGATAAAGAATGGGTTCAGAAGTTATTCTTTAGGAACATTAATGAGAAATATTACCAGCTGGCGGTAAGAATGTTTCCAGATGTTACCAAGGAAACTCAAAAGAGGAGGAAAGAATTTCTTAATCTTCGGCCTAAAGTATTACAAATGGGTGCTTTATATAAATTAAAGTTCCCATGTAAATGTTGCATAGTACCAAAGAATTAAATATTGCTTTTTTCAACCCTCACATTTGATAAAATTCATAACTGATAAACAAAGTGACCAGAACTTGAGAGACACAACCCCTCAGCTCTAAGTGTTAATAAAGGAAAATATTGCCTAATGTTTTCTATGAAATGTTTAAGCCTTGAAATATTTCTTATCTTTATTCCCCCATTCATAGAGGACTTAGAAAAAAAATATAGTGCATGGGATTTTTGTATGTTAAGATTAATATTGTATGACTAAGTTTAAGTAATGAGTGGCCATATATCTGTATCAAGTAATTCTTGATTGTTATTTTGAAAATTTGAGAAATAAATATATATATATATTTTCTCTTTATTAGTTTTAAAAGTATTACCCAGTAAGTTCATTCTGTGTTCCCTGGTCTTTGTACTTTTCAAAAGAGTGAACAACTAATTCAATTTAACTTGTTCCATTCCACTCATCATTTTACAGACCTCTATCATATCTCCCCTCAGCCGTCTCTTTTTCCAAGCTGGAGTCCTATTTAGCCTTTCTTCATAGGGGAATTGTTCCATCCCCTTTATCATCTTGGTCGCCCTTCTTTGTACCTTTTCTAATTCTACAATATCTTTCTTGAGATGTGGTACCCAGAACTGCACACAATACTCAAGATGAGATTGCCTCATGGAGTGATTCTGAGGCATTATGATATTCTCTGTTTTATTCTCCATTTCTTTTCTAATAATCCCTAGCATTCTATTTGCCTTTTTAGCTGTTGCTGCTGCACACTGAGCAGAAGATTTCAATGTATTTTCAACTATGACACATACATCATTTTACTGAGTGATGACTCCTAATGTGGAACCTTGCATTGTATTTCCATAATTTGGGTTACTCTTCCTTAAGTACATACTTTGCATTTGACCGCATTAAATATCATTTGCCTTTTATATGCCCAGTCTCCCAGTTTTGCAAAGTCTTCTTTCAATTTTTCACAATCCTCTTGTGATTTATCAACTTTGAATAATTTTGTGTCATTGGCAAATTTGATCACCTCACTTGTTGTTCCCATTTCCAGGTAGTTTATAAATATATTAAAAAGCAATGGTCCTAGAACAGATCCCTGGGGCATTCCTCTATTCACTTTTCTCCATTGGGAAAGTTTACCATTTAGCCCTACACTAAGGGGTAGATTTTATAAATGTACGCGCGGGCGTACTTTTGTTCGTGCACCAGGCATAGCCGCGCGTATCTTATAAAATCTGGGGTCGGCGCGCGCAAGGGGGTGCACATTTGTGCAACCTGCACGCGCCGAGCCCAGCACACGCTGCCTGTTCCCTCCGAGGCCGCTCCGAAATCGGAGCGGCCTTGGAGGGAACTTTCCTTCCGCCTCCCCTCACCTTACCCTCCCTTCCTCTACCTAACCCACCCCCCCGGCCCTATCTAAACCCCCCCCACCTTTGTTGGCAGATTTACGCCTGCGGAAAGCCAACAAACAACACGTTTTTTTACACCCTCAAAAAAATGTAATAAATTTGCGAGGCAAGACTTCCCATGGCTAAATCCATGTTGGCTTTGTCCCATTCAACTATGCCTGTCTATATTTTCAGCAATTTTGTTTGTTATGATAGTTTCTTTCATTCTGCCTGGCACAGTCGTCAGACTCACTTGTTCACAGTTTCCTGTATCACCTCTTCAGACCTTTTTAAAAATTTGAGTTACAATTGCAACCCTCTAGTCTTTAGGTACCATAGATGATGTTACAGATAGTTTACAAATTTCCAATAGCATGTCCACAATTTAATTTCTCAGTTCTTTCAGCACTCTGGGATGAATACCATCTGGTCAAGGGGATTTACTACTCTTTAGTTTGTCAATTTGCCCTAGTACATCTTCCTTTCCTCTGAATCATCACCTTTGAATACAAATTCTGACATGGGAATATCTCTTAGTTCTTCCTCAGTTAAAACAGTAGCAAATAATTCATTTAGTCTCTCTGCTATGGCTTTATCATCTATAAGTAAGTTTAGGGGTGCAGGGATCTGTCTGCTACAGGACACTCCCACTTCACTTCACAATCCTAGGTTCAGGAAAAAGACAATGTGTTCTCCTCAGAATTGGACTTTTATTTATCAGATTTTACAGGATTTAGGATTTAGAAGATAACAGTTCCTAAGCACTAGGTCTAAAATAGTTCCCCCTCTTTTTGGTTCTTATACCCGCTGCTCCATGAAGTAGTCATTTCTTTCATCTAGGAATTTATACCTCTCTAGAATGTCCTGTTGTAACATTCACTGTCACTGTCACTGTCAACACAGGGGTCATTGAAATCACCCATTATTACTGTGCCGCTGATTTTGTTAGCTTCCCTAACTTCTTTTAGCATTTCATTGTCTGTTAGTTCATTCTGGCCAGGTGGACAGTAATACATGCCCACTACTATTTTATTCCCCTTTTCACCTGGAATTTCTAGCCATAAAGATTCAACATTGCATTTTGTTTCCTGCAGAACTTTCATCATTTTTGACTCAATGTTCTTTTTAACATACAGTGCCACCCTTCCACCAATTTAATCCATTCTATCATTTCGTTATAATTTGTACCCTGGTATAACAGTGCCCTATTGGTTATCCCAGAGCTTTCCAAAGTGTGTGTCGCGACACTTTGGTGTGTCGCCTGAGGTGTGCCGGTGTGTCGCGCAAGCCCGGTGCACGTGACACACCGGCAAGTGGGAGCCAATGCAGCCGCCGGTGGACCTCATCCCCCTGGCGGCTGAGCAGTGAAGTTTCGCTGGGCTGGGCTGGGCTGTGTGCCGGAGACACACAGCAAGAAGATCGGCAGGGCCACGGTGGAGCTTATGTCACCAGGGCTCGAAGAAAAAGGTCACGCGGGTGCTACACCTCCTTCCTGCCCACGCGGCCCCGGAAGAAAAATGTTGCCGGAGCCGCACGGGCAGGAAGGAGGTGGAGCATCAGCCACGTGCAGAAGAGGAGCAGCGGGCTGAGAGGAGGAGGAGGCCCGGTAGCAGGGTCCCCACCGCGGATCGGCCCGCGAAGAAGAGGGATGCCGCTGCCGCGGATCGGCCCGCAAAGAAGAGGGCTATTAAACTTTCAAAGCCTGAATATTCAAACCAACATAACATGGTTCATTTCTAATTTTTAGTAACATAAAACACAATGATCCCTTTTTTTTTTTTTTAATAACCCTTCCCTTATTCTTCCCCCCCCCCACCCTGCAATTTTACTCTCCCCCTCTCATTTCAGTCACAGGTATCTAGTAACTCATGTACTTTCAGATATTGATCTCTTAGCTAACTGGAGGCTCTAATTTCAATAAGTATCTTCTAGGAAGTAATAGCATCATTCAGGAGTGTCTCAGCTTTCCACTTATCGTATGAAGGCCATGTTTTAATAAAGTGTGCATAAGAGTTATGCTTTAAGGCTGTAATCTTTCCTAGGCTATACAAGGAATCTACTCGAGCCTAGGAAAGATTACAGCCTTAAAGCATAACTCTTATGCACACTTTATTAAAACATGGTCTTCATACGATAAGTGGAAAGCTGAGACACTCCTGAATGATGCTATTACCTCCTTCAAAATTAATTGAGAAAAATCTGAAATTTAAATTTCACGACACCAGAGGTACTCGTACATTTACGTGTAGCTCACCCATTTCGATGGGCAAATCACCATATCAAATATCCGTCACCCCCCCCACCTTCCCCTCCCTTCCCCTACCTAACCTGCCCCCAGCCCTACCTAAACCCTCATCCTGACCTTTATTCTTCAAGTTGCGCCAGCCTCCAGCCAGGTGTAGATTGCGCGTGCCGGCCAATGGCCGGCACGCAATCCCGGACACAGCAGCAAATGGCCACTGTGCCTGGAGGCTCCGTCCTTGCCCACCGGACCGCCCCACCCACTCCCTGCCCCCTTTTTCAAGCCCCGGGACATGCGCACGTTGCTGAGCCTATGCAAAATAGGCTTGGCGTGTGCAGGGGCAGGTTTTCGGGGTTACGCGCGTAGCCCTTTGAAAATCTGCCCCTTTGTGCGCACCGAGCTGCTCCGCCTTTCCCTGTTTCCTTCTCCCTAGCCTGACCTTCCCACTCCCTTCCCCTCCCCTTAGCCCTACTCTAACTCCCCCCAAATCTTTGTCTTACCTTTTGTGCCTGCCTCTGGGCAGGCGCAAGTTGTGCGCGCCGGCAGCCTGCCGGCATGTGATCCTCCAACACAGCAGCAATGGTCGCTGTATCAGAGGCCTCTGGCCCCGTCCCCAGACCACTCCACCCCTTTAGTAAAGCCTCGGGACTTAAACGCGTCCTGGGGCTTTACGCGCATTGCCGGGGCTATATGCGTGTAGGGCTTTTATAATCCGACCCTAATATTTTAACCAACTATTTCATGTCTAGATTGATAAGGGATATTGAGCGGTATGAGCCGCATAAAGCCAGGTCTCTCCTTGGTTTAGCTAATATAGTGATTCCTGCCTTATTAGAGTTCTGAGATATTGTTCCCCCTATTCTTAAAGAGTTAAACATCTTTACCAATAAGGGAGCTAGGAGGTCCACGTACAGCTTATAGAAGCTTGCCGTATAACCGTCTAAACCCAGTGATTTCCCTATTTTCACATTTTTTATGGCCCAGACTTCTGCCTGAGTAATGTCCTTCTCCAATAATTCCTTTTGGTTATCGGCTAATTGAGGCAATGAGATATCTTTCAAATAATTCTCAATTTTCCCTTGCTCTAGACTAGGGTCAGCACTGTATAACTCTGTATAGAAACGTAGGAAGCGCTGGAGAATGTCCGAGCACCTGGTTAACATGTTCCCTTTTTCATCTTTGATTTTTATAATATTATTTTGGGTTCTTTTTATTTTTAATTTATTAGCCAGTATTATCCCGGCCTTGTTTCCCCCCCTTGTTTTCCCCCCAGGTGCTCGGACATTCTCCAGCGCTTCCTACGTTTCTATACAGAGTTATACAGTGCTGACCCTAGTCTAGAGCAAGGGAAAATTGAGAATTATTTGAAAGATATCTCATTGCCTCAATTAGCCGATAACCAAAAGGAATTATTGGAGAAGGACATTACTCAGGCAGAAGTCTGGGCCATAAAAAATGTGAAAATAGGGAAATCACTGGGTTTAGACGGTTATACGGCAAGCTTCTATAAGCTGTACGTGGACCTCCTAGCTCCCTTATTGGTAAAGATGTTTAACTCTTTAAGAATAGGGGGAACAATATCTCAGAACTCTAATAAGGCAGGAATCACTATATTAGCTAAACCAAGGAGAGACCTGGCTTTATGCGGCTCATACCGCTCAATATCCCTTATCAATCTAGACATGAAATTAGATGGCCGCGCGTATCTAATAAGGTGATGTAAAATGATGTATGTGTCATAGTTGAAAATACATTGAAATCTTCTGCTCAGTGTGCAGCACTGTCTCAGAAGTTCAGGATGATGAGCAGCCAAGGCCGCATCTAAATCTGTTAACTTCTGTTTATGCTCATCAAGTTGCTTGAGGGTCTTACTGGAAAGCGTACTCTCATGTGAGTGTTCAAGACAGGCTATATACGATATTAATTCTGTTCTTTCCCTTTCCCTTATTTTTTTTCACATGTACTGCTTTCGCAATTAGTTTACCACGGATTACCGCCTTCAAGCATTCCCACACTACCGAAGGGGTGTTATCTCCTGTGTCATTCAGTTCTATATAATCTTTTATTTCTTGTCTAACTTGTTGATTATATTTTTCATCCTCTTAAGAGGCTGTCATTTAATCTCCAGTATTGCTGCCCTTTACCTAAATGAGCAAGCATGTGTGTTTGAGATCCTATGTGTGCGTGAGTGAGATAGCATGTATGTGAATGATTGAGAGCTTGTACATGTGAAAGAGAGTATGTGTGTGATTGAGAGATGGTTTAGGTGAGGGAGCATGTGAGTATGTGATTGAGAGCCTGTGTATAAATGAGAGAAAGAGACAGAACATATGTGTCTGTGTGTGATTGAGAGCTGGTTTAGGTGAGGGAGCATGTGAGTATGTGATTGAGAGCCTGTGTGTAAATGAAAAAGAGAGAGAGCATGTTTGTAAGCATGTGAATGAGAGTCTGTGTGTGAGAGAAAAGGACAGAATGTATGTGTGTGATTGAAAGCCTGTGTGTGTAAGCCTGAAAAGATAGACAGCATGTGTGTAAATGTGTAATTAAGAGCCTATATAAGTGAGAGAGAGAAAAGCATATGTATATGTGAGCGATTGTGAGCCAGTGTGAGGGAGAGAGAGAGAGAGAAGAGAAAGTTCCAAGCAAACCACCCCTCCTGATAATTCAAAACAATCTCAGGTCACCTGGATATCAAATGTTCCCAGGTATGCAGAGCAAAACATTTTTTGTATCCTTATTATTTTTCATTACTGGGTCTTTGTGTTTGCTATTTAGAAATTTTTGATATGTTTTTAATTATTGGATATTCTATTCATCTGCTGTTTTGAAATAATCTGTTCTTTTTGTTAGTATGGTTTTACTGCTACTGATTTTATATTTCTTGATTTGTTTTATAAGGATGGGTGATGTTTCTTTTCTTCATTTGTTTCACTGCATACAGAGACTCTGGCTTGTTGCGGTTTCCAATTAATTTTTGTCTGCATGCTTCTAGTTATGCGTTTTGGTTTCTTTATTCTTTGTTAGGTGAGGGTCAGCACATGTAATTCAGGTGAGGCTGGCGTGCAGTTTCTGTGTAGGGCTCCACAGCAGCCTAACTTGGTCCGTTTTCCTAATAGGAGGTGTATTGATGTCTTAAGGCCTGGTGTAATATTTTCAGTGTTGCCTTTTCTTAGGTAAGGTGGTTACTGTTAAATGCTGGAAATTGGTGCTGTTTTGGTGTGGGATGTTTAGTTTATGCAATTTCTGTTCAGACAGAATATGTATCTTTTCCTGCA
This sequence comes from Rhinatrema bivittatum, assembly GCF_901001135.1. Lineage (NCBI taxonomy): Eukaryota > Metazoa > Chordata > Amphibia > Gymnophiona > Rhinatrematidae > Rhinatrema > Rhinatrema bivittatum. The sequence goes on from NC_042618.1 coordinate 16,071,025, forward strand.
CATGTGAGCATGGTCTGTCAGGTGTGTCACGATGGGAAAAAGGTTGAGAACCACTGATCTAGTTTAAAAGCTATGCCATCTCCTTTTTAAAGGTTAGTGCCAACAGCCTGGTTCCACTCGGGTTAAGGTGAGCCAATCCTTTTGGAAAGGGGCCGCCCCCCTTTCCCCAAAATGAAGCACATTTCCTAACAAACCTAAAACCCTCTTTCCTGCCCCATTGTCTCTGCCATGCATTGAGATGATGATGCAAGGAAGAGGACCCAAAATAGAGTATTACCGTGGAACCGCTTCCCTTCTCTTCATGCAGCCTCTGTGTGTTGCTGCAGCACTCTTCCCTTTGGACAGTCTGTGGCTTAAAACAAATTGCCACTTGTGGAGCTGCGCCCCTTCCAACGCGGCCTGCAGGCCAAAGTGCTGCTGCTCTCCCCCTCTCCCAGAGGATGGCGATTGGGTGCTTTTTAACCTACAACTTGAGCCACCATTCCTCTCCCTCCAGCAGGGAACAAATAGCTGAAGCCCAGGGTGGTTGCCTGAAGTGCCAAAATTTTGGGAGTGGCAAAATCCTGCCAGCGCAAAACCTAGCGGGGTGCTGTGCCAGAGCCAATACATTACCAGATTTTAAAAGGAAAATGCGTGGCGCACGCACATGTACACCCGATTTTATAACTTGCACACACATGTTATAAAATCGGGGGTCGGCGCGTGCAAGGGGGTGCACAATTGAGCACTTTGTGCACACCAAGCCCACTCCGAGCCATGCTGCTTTCCATTCCCTCCCACGCGTCCCAGGGCCTTTTAAAAATAGGCCCAGTGCACGCAACCTTTTTAAAATCCGGCCCAAAATGCTGTGCTGCCGCTAGGAGGGATCTTTGTGCTGGAACTACTGCAAACCAATAGGTAAATTGGGGAAAGAGTCAGGGAATGCATGAGTGAAGGTTCACCTAATACTCTTTACTCCGGCGGAGTCGCCAGGTTTAATACTGTTTAAATGTTGTTTAAAAACAGTTAAAGATTTTCAATTTAAAAAATGACTATTTTACACTGTGAGAAATGTGAAGCCTTACTCAAATTTGCCGGCGACTTTTGAAAAGTCTGCCGGTGACTATGGGAGCGGACGAGCCCCTCCGCTCTGCGTTCCGCCCCCCGCCCTGCTGCAAGATCGGCTTGGAGTAGCGCGTGGAGCAATCTGGGACAAGAGCCAGAGAAAACAGCAGCTCCGAGGTCCTAGTGGTGCTCTAAGCAGGAGCCACCACCACTGCCTGTTCCGTTCGCCCGTCTCAACAGCCTTCAGTGTCAAAGTAACTCGAGTTACGACTTTCTTCAAGGCTGGAAGGGAGAATTGCTTGCCTTCTTTCTCTATTTATTATTGGTTTTTTTTTTTATTTTTTGGCCGGTAGTTTGACAGGCAGCCTTATACTCGCAGGACCCTGCTGCGGGGTTGCTGGGCACTGAGGACGCCGTCGGCCAGCGCTGCGGCCTTCGGCGGAAGCGGGCAAAGCCGGGGCCGGTGCTCGGTGCCCAGTCGGGGGGGGCGGACGGGCGCTTCCCGGCCGGGAGGTACCCGGACATGGATCCGCTGCTTCAGGCCTGGAGTTACTTCAGGCGGAGGAAGTTCCAGCTCTGCTCTGAGCTCTGCGGGCGGATCCTGGAGAAGACGCCGTACGATCAGGTAGAGAGAGAGGCGCTGCAGGGAGTTGGAAGCTATGGAGGGGGACTCGCCGATTTCTGCAGTTGGCAAGTGTCCTTAATTTTGCGGAGAACATGCCAGTCGCTTCCCCCGTCTTATTGTTGGAGGTTTTGGGGGATTAAAGAGGCCCTTCCGGTGACAAAGGAAAAGTAGGGAATTGCTGCAAAGAGTTTGGTCGCTCACGGATATAAGAGCAGTTTGTATTTTCATTAGCTACAATCTGTACTGGTTGGCAGCGCTTGCACGATTAGTACTGGGGTTGCTACCTCAGCCCAGGTTTTGTTCTCTAGTGAGATTTGTACATCTGATTTCATTAGGGGCTGGAATAGGAAAATCGGAACTACAAATCAGTACATGCAATATTGCAAAACCAGGACTGGCTTGGTTTGGGTTTTTTTTTTTTTTTTTGGCTGAAGTGGCAGCTCTAGTTGGTATTCTGTTACTACCTGTAGACTCTGCTAGCAACCTGCCACGGGGATGAGCTTAAACAAATTGCTTTGAAGGTTAATAGAAGGACTGGGGGGGGGGGGGACGACTTCATGACGTTGGCAAGTAGCACATTTAAAATTAATCAGAGATAATTCTCACTCAACGCACACTTAAGCTCTGAAATTTGTTGCCAGAGGATGTGGTTAGTGTAACTAGGTTTAAAAAAGATATGGATAAGTTCTTGGAGGAGAAGTCCATTAACTGCTATTAATCCAGTTCACTTAGGGAATAGCCACTGCTATTACTGGCATCAGTAGCATGGGATCTACTTAGTGTTTTGGTACTTGCCAGGTACTTGTAGCCTGGATTGGCCACTGTTGGAAACAGGATCCTGGACTTGATGGACCCTTGGTCTGCCCTAGTATGGCAATTTCTTATGTTCTTATGTAGTGATTTAGGAAACCTAATGTTTTCAAGGGTTATACGGGCATTCATATTCTTTTACATCAAGGGGCTATATACTTTAACTCCTCCAATATTTCTGTGCATGTACTTTTTGGCCACTGGGAGGGAAGGCAATTTTCAGCCCCAGGGAATTTACTTGGTAACAGCTTAGTTACCTGGGCACATTCGTTTGAAAATTGTTTTGTGTATTTGGTGCAGTATTAAAATAGATTACATATTTTTTGTGTCATTTTTTCCTATAGCTATAAATTACACCTATTCTATTATCTTTTGTGCTTGTATGTTTTGTTTTTTTGGTTGTAATTTTCCATGTATCTGTTTGTTTAGTAATTTTACAGACAATGCTTTGTGTTCACTGGATGGAAACATGGAATATCAAGTGTAATAATAATGCATTCCTCCTGATTATTCTCCATTTCATAATCCTTGTCCAATTTATCACAAACATGCTTAGGTGAGATATGATTATCTCCAATCTCTCCTCTTGTTGCAAATCAGTAACCATGCATGCAGCAGACTTCACAGATCTAAAGGAATCTGACGGGGGAGCACAATGGAAACACTTCTGTTCTGGACTTTAACTGGACTGAGTTCACTAAGCCATTTTACAGAGGCCACTTCTTTCTAATTCTCTACCCAGAGGTGAAAAGCCCTATAATACCATGACAATTCCTTGACCCATAATTAAACATGACATAAACCTCAGACCTAATTCTTTTATCTAACAGAGTCCTCTGTTAACAGTCTCTCTTTATTCTATAGCAACCCTATGAATAATCAGAATTTAAAATATTGGACGGGGACTTTTTCTTGGGTAGGCAACTGAGGTTCATAGCCACAAGCCAGTTCGGTTTTCAGAATATTTGCAATGAATATGCATTTGCATGCAATGGAGGGGAAACATGCAAATGTATCTCATGCATATTCATTATGGAATTCCTGAAAACCTGACTGGCTTGTGGCACTTGAGGACAAGTCTGCACTTGTTCCACAGATAAGAAATTTTTACCAATCAAAACATCTTGAAAAACTTGCATACCTTTGAAGCCCAGTTTAGAAAGAACCAAGGCAAATTATAGATTATCAAATGGTGTTACAATGATGTGATATTTGGGACTCATTCTTAACTAGTGGCAGTGGCAATTGGAGTCATTATATAAACTACTTTGTAGGGCTTATTTAACTCCTAGGCAGTCATATATATTATTTGAATACAAAATTCACCCACAGCGGTTCACAGTAAAAATTTGTAACCTATCATTAAAATCATCCATTGTCCCTGAAGACTGGAGGATAGCAAATGTAACCCCAATATTTAAAAAGGGCTCTGGGGCGATCCGGGACACTACAGACCGGTTAGCCTGACTTCAGTGCCAGGAAAAATAGTGGAAAGTGTTCTAAATATCAAAATCACAGAACATATAGAAAGACATGGTTTAATGGAACAAAGTCAGCATGGCTTTACCCAAGGCAAGTCTTTCCTCACAAATCTGCTTCACTTTTTTTTTTTTTTTTTTTAAGGAGTTGGTAAACATGTGCATAAAGGTGAACCGGTAGATGTAGTGTGTTTGGATTTTTAGAAGGCATTTGACAAAGTTCCTCATGAGAGGCTTCTAGGAAAAGTAAAAAGTCATGGTATAGCTGGCGATGTCCTTTCATGGATTACAAACTGGCTAAAAGACAGGAAACAGAGAGTAGGATTAAATGGACAATTTTCTCAGTGGAGGGGAATGGGCAGTGGAGTGCCTCAGGGATCTGTACTGGTACCCGTGCTTTTCAATATATTTATAAATGATCTGGAAAGGAATATGACAAGTGAGGTAATCAAATTTGCAGATGATACAAAATTATTCAGAGTAGTTAAATCACAAACTGATTGTGATACATTACAGGAGGACCGCAAGACTGGAAGATTGGGCATCCAAATGGCAGATGAAATTTAATGTGGACAAGTGCAAGGTGTTGCATATAGGGAAAAATAACCCTTGCTGTAGTTACACGATGTTAGGTTCCATATTAGGAGCTACCACCCTGGAAAAAGATCTAAGTATCATAGTGAATAATACTTTGAAATTGTCGGCTCAGTGTGCTGCAGCAGTCAAAAAAGCAAACAGAATGTTAGGAATTATTAAGAAGGGAATGGTTAATAAAATGGAAAATGTCATAATGCCTCTGTATCGCTCCATGGTGAGACCCCACCTTGAATACTGTGTACAATTCTGGTTGCCACATCTCAAAAAAGATATAGTTGCGATGGAGAAGGTACAGAGAAGGGCGACCAAAATGATAAAGGGGATGGAACAACTCCCCTATGAAGAAAGGCTAGTTAGGGCTGTTCAGCTTGGAGAAGAGACGGCTGAGGGGGGATATGATAGAGGTCTTTAAGATCATGAGAGGTCTTGAATGAGTAGATGTGAATCTGTTATTTACATTTTCGGATAATAGAAGGATTAGGGAGCATTCCATGAAGTTAGCAAGTAGCACATTTAAGACTAATCGGAGAAAATTCTTTTTCACTCAGTGCACAATTAAGCTCTGGTTGCCAGAGGATGTGGTTAGTGCAGTTAGTGTAGCTGGGTTCAAAAAAGGTTTGGTTAAGTTCTTGGAGGAGAAGTCCATTAACTGCCATTAATCAAGTTTACTTACGGGTCGATGCAGTAAAGTGCGCTCAGGCTGAGTGCACTGTTAGACCCCGTTTGGCCACACATTTTCGACATGCTATTTTTACCACTTGTACAGTACAGCTAGAGGTTAGACTTGAAGAAAAGGGTGCATGGGGTGACCTGCATGGAGAGGCAGATACTACCTTTTTCGGAAGGCATGGGGATTACTACCCTTAATCAATTAGCTTTGATGCTTTTGATGCAACTGCAACATTGTTCTTTGCTTCGATGGCGAGGGCAAAAGGCAAAAAGGGGAATTAGATTCAGATGACAGCCAACACTGGGCCCCGACTTTTATGGTCGGGGGAATGACAGGCTGATAGTGGGGAAAAAGCACAGGTCTGTTTCTAGAGCCAAGTCCAAAAGCAAAGCACATTCAAACAGCATTGCCTGAATTATCAAGAAGGCTGCTCACCTTGTAAAAATGTTGCTAGCAGTAATTTTGTTATAGGATTGACGGTTGCTTGGTTTTGATTGTAAATATTACTGCCGGTAGCAAAGGGCGTAGAGGTGGCCTGCATGGAGCGGCAGTTATCGCCATAAGAAACTTGCCGAGCAGACTTAATGGGACCATTTGGTCTTTTTCTGCTATTGTTACTATTTTAGAAGAGCCAGGCCTTTATTTGCTTCCTGAAATGGGAATAATTGTGTATTTTTTAGAGCTCTTCAAGGAGGGGAATGCAAGAGGGCAGGTACTGTTCCTGAGAATGATCTATTGCAGGTGTCTATTTTTTTTATTTTTTATTTTTATTTTTTTTTTACAATGGAATTAATATTGAGGATCCAAATGATGATCTTAATGGTCTAGAGAGCATGTATTCAGATAGCCTTTCACTGGAGTAAATAGGCCCATCTCCTCTTAGAACTTTGTACATCAGTGACGTTTTGAGTTTCATTCTGTGTGGTATTGGTAGCAGGTGTGACGTGGCTGTACCTTTTGCATCTTTCTATCATTCGTGCAGCAGAATTGTGTATTTGTTAGCCTATTGTACAGTGCGTTGCAGTAGTTCAGCCTTGTGGTTACTGTGGTATGAACCACTGTGAATAGATTTTTTTTTCTTTTCAAAGAGCGGGTGTAACTTTCGTACATTTTCTTGTTAAAATCGGCAGCCCTAAACTGTTGCTTGGATTTGCAGGAATCCAAAACTTTACACCTCTGTTTTTAACAGGAGCTCATAGATTCCCAATGGGATTTTCAGGTCCAGAACTTGTTTGTTTTCTTTTGTACCCAAAAAAATCTGTTTTATTGGCATTCAGATGGCGTTAGCTTTTTTATTTTTATTTTTTTGTTATTAAGACTTTATTCAAATATAGAAATGTACAAACATGGGGCAAACAGGCCCTCTATTCCAAAAGGGCAGTAACAACAACATATTTTGAATTGCCAATTGCACAACACACCCAATGAAATCCACAATATGGGAGATGTAGCTGAAAATTTAAGCAAGTTAAGAAAAGAGCCTCACACATTAAAACTCCAAAAAATGCTTGTACCCATTCCTGAGAGAGAAGTAATCCCCCCCCCCGACAACAACCATCTCTCCCTCCCTTTTCCATTCACCACTTCCACTTGTGAACCCTCCATTAATGGGGTGTCCCTTGTAGAAAGAGCTGCTCATAAGCCCAGTACCGCCCAAGCCTTTAATCACCTCAGCAGAAGTTCAATTGAGATCCTTGTCTTCATCATCCGGGTCTCTCCAAGCCATATGTACTGGAGGTAGATGCTTCTACCCTTTGGATAGGGGCTGTCCTCTCACAGCACAGCATCAAGGGACCCTCGTGATCTGTTCCTACTTGTCCAAAACGTTCACGCCTGTCAAAGGAAACTATACCATTGTAGAACACAAATTATTGGCTGTGAAGCTAGCACTGGAAGAATGGCGGCATCTGTTAGAAGGAGCCAGGTATCCAGTGACAATTTACACGAGTCACAAGAATCTAGAATACCTAGCACTAGCCCACCAGCTGAGCTCCCGGCATGCCTGCTGGTTGCTGTTCTTCAATCGGTTTGACTTTGAATTGCGATACTGGCTAGCAGAGAAAAATCAAGCTGTGCTCTCTCCCGATTCTTTGACATGGAATATTCCCTGGAGGCCCTGTAATACATAGATCTGGCAAGGGACAACCCTTGAAAAAGATTCATCGTCGAAACTTGTACAAGTCGGGGGTTTCATAACATGATTTACAGCTAAGTACTTTTAAGAACATACCATGCCATACTGGGTCAGACCAAGGGTCCATCAAGCCCAGCATCCTGTTTCCAACAGTGGCCAATCCAGGCCATAAGAACCTGGCAAGTACCCAAAAACTAAGTCTATTCCATGTTACCATTGCTAATGGCAGTGGCTATACTCTAAGTGAACTTAATAGCAGGTAATGGTCTTCTCCTCCAAGAACCTATCCAATCCTTTTTTAAACACAGCTATACTAACTGCACTAACCACATCCTCTGGCAACAAATTCCAGAGTTTAATTGTGCGTTGAGTAAAAAAGAACTTTCTCCGATTAGTTTTAAATGTGCCCCATGCTAACTTCATGGAGTGCCCCCTAGTCTTTCTACTATCCGAAAGAGTAAATAACCGAGTCACATCTACCCGTTCTAGACCTCTCATGATTTTAAACACCTTTATCATATCCCCCCTCAGCCATCTCTTCTCCAAGCTGAAAAGTCCTAACCTCTTCAGCCTTTCCTCATAGGGGAGCTGTTCCATCCTCTTTATCATTTTGGTTGCCCTTCTCTGAACCTTCTCCATCACAACTATTTCTTTTTTGAGATGCGGCGACCAGAATTGTACACAGTATTCAAGGTGCGGTCTCACCATGGAGCAATTCAGAGGCATTATGACATTTTCCGTTTTATTCACCATTTCCTTTCTAATAATTCCCAACATTCTTTTCATCGGTGGTTGCCATGAATTTGAAGAAGCCTGTTTTGGCTCAATATAAATGCATTTTTTTAAAAATAAGATGATAAAAAAATTTTGATTTTTTGCACATTGAGCACAGTGAATAAACTAGGAGGTTGGTTGGTGTGTTAATGATTACAAAATATAAAAAGCACAGCCTGGGTGGCTTCGGCTTGAAATATATGAAACCACCACCTTCATCTTAAAAAATTTTTTTTTTTTCAAAAAAAAGTTCTTTGGCTGGCAAAAGAGGAAAAACTGAAGGTGTTGTATGTGTGGAAATTTAATTAAATTGGGTAAAGGTGGGTTGAAAGATTTCCAGAGACTGTTTGCCCAGAAACCTAAACCAAGGAGGCTGGGGAGGGGGCTTCGGAGGGGGGTATACGTCACGTTTGGCCGGCCTTGGGGCAGGCCTGTAACCGGCCACACTAACCGCCGAGACCCCGTACATCCTGAGGTAGCACTGCATGGTAGGGATGCTGCTGCAACGCTGCCTTTCCTTCCTCGGCACACCAGCCTTAGATGCACATGCCTTAAAGGCTGTGAGGCAGGAAGAGCCAAGCTGGTGCCGCATGATGACCTAACACGGCTTGATTTTAAACCCAGCTGTGACCCCAGCAGGCTACCGTCACAAAGGGTCTCCTGCCTTTGCAATACATGTTGCCGCTGCATTCCTGCTTCCTTGCCTCGTCCAGCCTTGCCTCATCCTCCCCTTTGCCTGACTTTCTGGTTCTGACCTCTTGCTTCGGACTTGGACCTGACTATATTTGCCTGCTGCCTGTCCCTGATGTCTCCTGCGTGCCCCGACCTTTGCTTGTTTTGGACTCTCGCTTACTTGACCACCCTAGAGACCCACCTAAGGCCTGCTGGCCACCAGAACCCAAGGTTTCAACCTGCGGGGGAGGGGGCTGGATAAGGTGAAACTCCAGTCTGTTCCACTCCTGGGAACATAGGCCAGCTGTCTGCATAGGCCTTTAGGGTTGCCTTCGATGCTGTGTCAATTATGCCACACACTAAGGGCTCACAGGCACCACACCCATTTCATATAAGACACAAAGTGGTATTCCCACTTCCCCACCTCCCTCTGCCTGGACAGGACCCACAAGCCCAAAGCACACACACAATCGCTCACATTCTGAGTCAGCACCCAGTAGATGTCAGAATAGCAGTGATTTTATTATAAGCCCAGCAGGAAACAATGCAGCAAAGGTATCGCACACATACAGAGCAAAGGCAATAGTTACAATAATAAAGCAATGCCATACTTCCCTCTCTGATGTCACAAGAACCCAGAAGAGCTGCATGGCTCTGTTTCTAGTTGTTCAGGAATGCAAAATCTTCTTTCCCTCAGTTATATACCCCATTTTGCCTGAGCATCTGAAAGTATGATTTGAGAGACTGCATACAGTTTTCCCAAAACTGGCTTTTTCTTGTGATTCTGCACATGTGTTGCTTATGTCTTCCTTTCTCACACTTGTTCACAGGTATGTAATGTGTGTCAGTGTGAGATTCTGAGTCCTTTAAAGGCCTAGCTTCTGAACAGATCCCTAGCCAGAGTTTGTCAGACTTAGGTTAAGTAATTCCATTGCAGAATTACATTCAGGTACCGTACATTTCCCTGTCCTCAGAGGGCTTACAAATCTAAGCGTGTCATTTTATTGTGTGTGATATTTTATCAAGGGAGGGTCAAAATATCATGGGGGGGGCATTCCCATGATATGGCATCCCCCCCCCCTCAGTAAAACACCACAGCATCTTCCCTGCAATATTTTTTGTCACAGAAAAATACAGCGAGAAAAATTATAGTGGGGAAAGAGGTAAAAACTTGTGATGATGGCCCACTATGCCCAGAACTGCCATCATTGTAAAGGGCCAGCAGCTCAGGAAAAGCCATCTCCCAATGTGCAGAAATCCCCCCCCGAGCATCTGTATAGATCCCTACCCACCCCCTCATTGTCTGTCAAGGCAGTAGAAAATAAAAAATATTTTAAAAAAATGCCCCAAAGTATTGCATTTACCTGTTCCTGTGAATGCCAGCTGAGGGTAAGGAGGTGTCCCTCTGGCCTATCGGGGCTGCAACTAACACTTTCAGATAGCTGATGTCATCAGGGCGGAACCGGTTGAAGCCTTAAAACTGCCCCCCCCCCCCACGGCACGCAGCCGACGCGCTGCCGAAGCCGCGCACAACAAAGGGGCGCATGGCTTTGCCGGGACTGTCTGGAAATTAAATTTGGAAGGAAGATTCTTCTTTGACTAAAAAGTGAGTACTTTAAAATTTCATTAACCCTCTTAGTCCTCAGCCCTCTTTCAGAAGGGTTGGAGAGAAGATTTGAGAAGCGGTGTGGAAATAGCTGGCTGCTGATTATCTAATATCTATATATAAAGTTAATAAAATGCCTCATACTAAACGGAAGGCCAAAATTAGAGAGATGGCATCGTCCTCTCACTTATTAGAGTCTTCCTAATTGCGGATACCGTTTTTTTTCACCCCGTCATCTGGTCAGAAGCCAGAGGAAGTGGCCGCTGAGGGGTCTGATTTGGAGCGGGTATCAGACCCTCTGGCCGAAACATCCTTGAGCCCTGGCGCACCAAGTATTCCTCCTCCACCTCATTATTTACCTACAGACTTTCTAAAAATTGGAACAGTACCTGAAGGAAATGGAGAAGGAGCCCAAGCTGCAGTGGGAAAGTTGGAATTTGGTGGAGCAGAAGTTGATGAGTTGATTTTGGATAAGCCCCCAGAAATTACTCTAGAATCTTTATGGACCGCAATAAAGTCTTTAGAAGGGGCAATTATTAATCTGTCCAAACTGATTGTAGATTCTAATCAATGCTTTAGTACTATTGAGGTTTCCCTTGGAAAAAATAAAGAAAATATTGAACAGATGGGGACAAGATTGAGTAATTTAGAGCACTGGCAGCAAAGATTTGCTAGAGCTGCAATTATATATGAAAAGAAATTGGAGGGGATAGAGAATACACTAAAGTATTTAAATCTGAGTTATTAATTTTCCAAAGCATGATTTAATATCTGCTTATGAAATGTTTGAGTACCTCTATACAAATATTAAAAATGCCATTGCAAACGCTGCGTGTTCTCTCTAGATTTATTACGTACCTACAAAAAGTAACATAGCTGCTGGAAATAAGTCAGGTGAAGGACAATTACATTTTTCTGAAATTATTGAATCTAACACTGAGACTGTAATATCGAATAGATCTGTATTACATGTTTCCTTCTCTTTTGCCTCAGATAGAGAAACAGTCTTTACACTATATATGCGGAACGTTTGTCTTTGTTTCATGGTGATAAGATTTAGATCTATCCCGATTTTTGTAGAGAAACACAAGAAAGGAGAAAAAAATGTATTAATATGAGAACAGAAGTAGAAGCTATGGGAGGGAAAGTGCTATTAAAAATTCCATGTAAATGTGAAATTTTATATCAAAATCTGAAGTATGTATTTTTTTGAATTATCTCAAATTTTCTTGATTCCCTTACCCAATAATCTGCAGAGTTGGGACTTGAGGCAAAGTAAAATATCTAGTTGTAGTCTCAGTTTTCAGTTGTTACAGAAAGAAGGAGATTAACCTACTTTCTTTTTCCTTGGTCCGCTTGTATTCATATATCCTTCTGAAATATAACTTTTGAATTACCAGATTTAAATTATTAGTTTTATACTAGTATGTAAAACAATTACGATATCTGAATACTGTAACAATGTTTGTATTTGTTTTTGAAAATAGCATAAAAAAAAAAAGCCCCAACGTGTCCTGCAGCAATTCCTCGCTTCCTTCCCAAACGCCTTCTTCCACCAAATATCCGTCCCAAATCGTCCCCTTACAGAGAACCTATTCCCTGGTGGTCTAGTGGCCTGTCCTTCCCTTATCTAAAGAAAGTGACCCTAGTTTTAGTGGCAGCCCAAAATGCCCCCTTAGCTTCGGCCAGTTTATGCCATTTTCCAAAATGCCACTGTCCAGCCTTTGTCCTTATCACATGATAGGGGCAAAGACTGGGTGGTAGCCATTTTACAAGATGGCCACCATTTAGCCTAAGCCTAGAGGGGTGCTCCAGGCCGCCATGAAAACACCAGTGCACCTTTTTAAAGTAAGGGGAGAATCCAGGGATGGGCAAGGATAAAGGGGGATTACTAGATTACGAGGGATATTTAGCAAGGAAGGGAGAGGGTTCAGGGGATGGGGTGGCAAATTTTGTTCAAGCAGAGTGTATTTGGGGGGGGGGGGGTTGCACCATAGGTGGGTGCTTTTAGGTGTAAAGGGAGGAGTTTGGGAAGCAGAGTGGGGCATTGTCATGTGATGAACTCCATTTGTTTTCTTTTACTCTTTTTCTCCCTTTGGTGCCACCTTGACAGACAGTAGGGGGTCAAACCAGAGCTGCATGTAGGATTTGTTATGGTTTGCAGGGGTGTTTCGTGCCATTGTTGGATCTTTAATTTGCAATAGGGAGGCACCGGGATTCGATTTTTGTAGAGGCATTGGGAGTTGTAGCTAACTTAGGGGGTCATTTTCCAAAGCGATCGCACGCGAAAGGTCCCTTTTTTCACGTGCGATCACTAAATGGGGGCAGGAGGCGGGGCGGCGTCAAGACCAGAACAGGAGGAGTTGGAGCGGCGCCCGGGCGGACGCTGCGAAGACATCGCGGACAGCGAAAAGGTAAGAACCCTTTTCGCTGCCAATTTTGCGCTCAATAGCACCACCTTTTATGATGGTGCTATTGGGTGCGAAAGCCGGCAGCGATTGCACCGCAGAGGGCGATCACTGCTGGCTTCGCCCCCCTGTACCGCGCGATTCAAAGAGCCCGGCGGTATTAGAGAATCCAGGCCTTAATCAGCAAATAATTCAGCTCTGGTGATTTGCATAGGATTATCTATGAATGAGCTGCTTTGCATGCATTTGAAAATTTTATGCATGCCTAGCAACTTATTTATATATGGGGCAGCTTTTTAGGAAAAATATGTCAATATCATGCCCTATAACTTAACTGAGCATCATAAAACATCTCACACGAAGGACATTGCACACCACTCGTGTATGTAGTTATAATCGTCAGGCATACAGAAACCTTTCTTTTTTTTTTTTTTTTTTTAAACAGTCTGTTTATTGAAGTTACCAGGAACAGGTACAGATACTCAGAACAAATATAACAATAAAAAGGACACATAGTATGTTAAAAAATGCAGAGCAGTTCAACTCTAGCTCTAGTCCATTCACACCCAGTGCCACCCATCCCCCTAATCTGAAATTGGCATTTCAGCAGCATACTTAAAGAAGCTCAAGGCCCAAGTCCCATACACGAAAATATCCCCTCAGTTGGCCAAGGCTTTCAAACAGGAGGTGATATTATAGTTTCTTAGCTGCTGAAGTTGTACAGTATGTACCATAAACTCCCTCCAGCACACCAAAGATGGCAGCTCATCACTTTTCCAGTACATCAGTATCTCTTTTTTAGCTAATGAGAGTGCCACAGCCAAAAATGTACTTCCCCCCTTTCCGCACCCTTAAACTGTTATCTAAATCAGTGAGCCCGACCAGGTCATTGTAACTCTCCTAATGCATTCCAGTGAAGCAAGGGGCTTGCAATTTGTGGCACCCCGTGAACATAGGACACAGAGCCCCCACATCTTCATACTGCATCCCAAATACAGGATCAGACACCATCTTTGTTCAATAATTAAAAAGACCGCCCCCCCCCCCCCCAATCCCTTTCTTTTGCTTATGTATTTCTATTTCACAAAAATATTGCCCGCGACAGGAAGAATAAAGATCTCCCTCTCTCTCCGGCCACATCCCAGGCTTAATGTATCCTATTCTGTGCCTGCAGGGGAAAAACAATCCCTCGACAAATCAGATAGAGCCATCACATTGTGGGAAGAGAAACCTATAATAGAGCCCGTATATAATCATTTTCTTCACTGATCGATCTGACCAGTAGATTGTTCTAGTGGAAAAGGGTAAAGCATTAATAATAAGAAAATGACGCTGCATCAGACAAGATGTCCCTGTCTGCCCTCTTTCTGGCTGAGGAGATATTTGTTCTGCAGCAGGGAGTTCGTGGCCCGTCCTCTCACCTCATACCGCTGTGACACGAAGGTCGTGCCGGCCGCCGGAAGCCAGCCCCACCTGTTAATCTGCACTTTAACCCCGCGCCGATTCGCTCGGCCCCTGCTAAACACCCAGTGGCGCGCGGGGCTGGGCGGTGTTACCGTATCTGCCAGATGTAATCGTGCTCCCGGAATCGGCAGGGAGCAGGAAGGTGTCCTAATGCGTCTGGGCTTTAACAAGCAGGCAACCCCCCACTTATAAAAAGGGCGCCTCCTGCATGGGCTGAGCGCACATTTTACATCAGGAAGGGAGGGGGAGAGCGAGAGAACGCAGCAACAGGAAAAGAAAGCAGGGAGGCAGAGAAAAGGCAGCCTTCCCTCTTCCCTTTTAGGCACAGAAACCATGCTCTGAGGGTTTGGTCATAACATTTTTATGCACACAGTGCTTTCAGCCCCCTTACATTGTCACTTTTGACCAGGACGCTGCATGAGACTGGCATGTCTTTCATCCTCCTGGCTTTACATTTCTTTTGCTAAGCAGAAGATGTTTGCAGAGAATGTACTTGGGATTTACAGTTCATTTGTCCAGCTGATAAAGGATAATGCTTGGGCCATAAAACTGATTTCGCCGAATTTATTACACCACAAAGCTTCTGAGCAGTGTAATGGAGAAGCAGGCTGGACTGAAGGTGCTCTGGGAGCGAATGGCCATTCTCAGGTTCCACTAATCTATAACCAGTGAATATCCATGCGATGCACTATGTTTGCATACCTTGGCCCTACATTTAGGTTAATTTACATAAGACTACAGTTAATACTCCAAGGCATTATTTCCCACAAAATAATCTATCCTTCACTAAAACCAACTAAAAACTAGAGTACACCTTATTAAAAACCTAGATTTACTGTTTTGTTTTTTTTTCAAAAACTGATGCTTGCTACCTACTTAATATAAATATTATCAACATTTTTTAAAACATCGGTGTATAGTGCTGTTCAAAATAAGCTGCCGATCCCTGGTTGCTTATAATGTAAATTTAAGCACAGGGGGGGTTAAATGGCTCAGAGTGGCACAAGGAATTAATAAAGGGAGACACAGTCTCTGGATTAGATCAGTGAAATCATGGACATGGTAGGTTCAGTGGCTCTTTTCCATTGACCCTATGTGACCTTCCCCAAAAATCTTGCTCTCCCTTTGCCTGTCTTTTACTCAAAGATAATTAGATAATATTTTTCCTTCTTTTGGAAATTCTCATGCTCTCTAGGCACCAGAAATGTGCTACCAGGCCATCCATCAGAAGGGTGGCTGCATGGTCTGACGTATAAAGCTGTAGAATGTTTTGATATTCCATTCACATGAAAGATACTATAGAAATCCAAATGATTATTTAATATTTCTGTTCTGTTCAACCACTTCAAGGTGGATTACAGTGCTGTAGATTAGACCAAAAGTTGGGGAGTATTTTATTTTTATTTTTAAAATGTTTATATACCGCTATCTACAATAACGTACGAAGTGGTTCATAAAGTACACACACAATAAAATAAAACAAAATCATCAAATAATTCATTAAGGGGTAGATTTTAAAAGGGTGCGCGTCTATGTGCATGCGCTACCTGGGGCGCGCACATGGACCCCCGATTTTATAACATGCACGCATGTTATAAAATCGGGGGTCGCCAAGTGCAAGGGGGTGCACAATTGTTTTGGAGCGGCCTCGGAGGGAACTTCCTAACCCCCAAACCTCACCTCCTGCCCCCTAGCCCTATCCTAAACCCCATACTGACCTTTATTTTACCTATTGTACGCGCTGGCAGCCTGCCGGCACGCGATCCTCCAACACAGCGGCAAATGGCCGCTGTGCTGGAGGCCTCTGCCCCGCCCCTTTTTTGAAGCCTCAGGACATATGCGCGTCGCGGGGCTTTACGTGCATCGTTGGGCCTTTCTAAAATAGGCCCGGCACGTGTTACCCCTCCTACGCGCATAGGCTTTTGAAAATCTGCCCCTAAATCATTAACATATATAGATCACTATTTTGTATGTCAACTCCTGACTAATACAGCTAAACTCGCTAGAGTATTTATCGGCACTTATCAGAGGAATTTAAGTAACTATTAGATGAAACAGCATTTAATTTTGTTTTCACTTTGCCAGTAGGTTACTAAAGGCTTGTTTAAATAAATGTCTTAAGGTCCCTCTTAAATTCTTTCACGTCAGCGGTCATATGTAGTAAATCAGGTAGCACATTCCATAAATTTGGGCCGGCCACTGAAAATGCAAATTCCTCATTAAATCCAGTCTGGCCATCTTTGGAGTCGGAATGGCCAGTAAGTTATTTGCAGAGTGTTACTGTCGCAGGGGTTTATATATGCGCAGTGAGGTACTAAGCCAAGTATTTTGTTCATTATTTAACAAATTGAAAATTGATATTCAAACTTTGTATTGTATTCAAAAGTTATGGGTAACCGATGCAAATAGCGGAGAAATATGATCTCTCTTTCGAGTAGAGTCAGAATATGGGCAGCAGAATTCTGACTGGTACTCGAAAGAGTACCATGATGAGGATTATTTTTCAGTGAGGTAGGTAATAGTGAGGTAGTGTTCTTATAAGTGAATCAAACTCGGGAATGGAAAACTTTGCTATTCAGTTCTCTTCTTTTGCAAAATTATTATTTACTAAATTATACCGGCACATAAACTGTATGTTTTATAGTCACTATTTTGGTTTCAGGGATGAAAATTTTGTTTTACAATTTTTGTTCTGCACTAAAACAGTTGATCAGCATAATCGCATGCAAATCGCATAAATTATTTCATGTTGGAAATGTTCCATTTGTTTTGATAGAATAAAATGGGTGTAGAACAAGTGTGACCTAGAGGGAACCCTTGTTTTCAGTTGCTGGTTATGTTGGTCATCCTGATTAGATGCCTAATCTGATTACTGCCCTCTTTGTTCCATATGTCATGTTCAGTGGACTGAACCAGCACTGACTGGTGTAAGAAAAAATGCTGCAGAATAGCATATTTGTTCATACATGAAATGAACGTGCATCCTTTGAGTCTGTTTTGGATTTCTTAATCCGTAGACAGAGATTAGTCCTTTTGAACGGTCTGGTTGAGCTTTTTGACCACTTCATCGTCATCCCAAGAGCTGGTGTAATTGTGCTGATGATTGCAGAGACATTTGGTCCAACAGTAAAGTATTACTGACATATAATTATTGGTTTGCCTTTCCATTCATAAGCATGATCCCTCTCTTGACTTCACCTTCTGTCATTTCCCCTTGTGAACTCAGTGTTGAGGAGGCTAAGGGCCTGTGGAAAGCTCCATTGTCCGGAGATTAAAAGAGTACTGACATTTCTCTGACAATAAGCTAGATACTGCGGCCTCATACACGGGTGACGTTATCCAATGTGCCGCAAGGACAGCGTTCCTAGAAAACTGTGGTGAAACCTAGAAAGATTTTCCTGGCCTGTGCAGGATTTTATCATCCCCATCAATTGCAGCATGGATGACTCTTGAAGCCAATGGATTGCTTCTTGGGCATGGTGAGAAAAACCGACACAGCAAACCCAAAGTCCAAAATGGTTAGAAAAAGGGGGCAGGCCAAACAGGGCTGCAATCGAAGCCACACCAAGAACTTGGGGCTAGTCACCAATGACGAAAAGGAAGGAAACTTACTCGAGATGAAAATGGGCTAACTAAGCAGCTACTGGGTAGATGCAGAAGGAAAACAATAGGACAAATGAGAAGTCCCAGTTGCGATAGATTTTTTTTTTTTCTCTCAGGAGAAAAGAAGAATCTGAAATCATCTGACGACAAAAAAGGATTTGGGGGGAGGGATGCCCCATGTGACTGCTGCAGTTTAACAGGAATTATCATGTTGATTGCATTTGCTTCTTGATGTCCCGAGCACGATGATCCTAGCTTTAGCATCTACTCAAGAATCTCTCTCAGGGCCATCAAATGCTGAAGATTTTGTCTGCTTTGACATCTTTGGGAAAACTTAAAAAAACTGATGCACCCTCATTGGTACCAAAGGTGTTGGTGTTGAACTAAGCTGTATTGACAGCTGATAATCCTTTGAAGCTGATTTGCTAAAAGCGTTTACGTAGGACTGAGGAAGCCCCTGAATAGTGGCAACTGAACAGGAAATCCTGTGCAAGCATAGAAAAGCTTTCTAGGCTTTTTCCACAGTTTTCTAGGACTGCTGTCCACATTGGCAGCATTGGATAACATCAGCGAAGTATATGGCTGCTTATCCTGCTATTCTCTGAGGATACCTGTTACAGATAAGCAACATTGCTTTATTGTAAGCTGTGGAAGGCAATGGAAATATAACTTTGTAATTAAATTGTATGCTTAGCTAACTGACACATTAAAAGATCCAATAAAGGAGACACAAAGGGCCGGATTTTCAAAGCCCTATTCGCGCCGGGCCTATTTTATAAAGGCCTGGCGATGTGCATAAAGCCCCGGGACGCATCTAAGTCCCGGGGCTTTGAAAAAGGGGCAGGGTGGGGCCGGAGGCCTCCGGCACAGCAGCCATTTGCCGCTGCATCGGAGGATCGCGTGCCGGCAGGCTGCTAGCGTGCACAACTTGTGCTTGCCCAGAGGCAGGCACAAAAGTTACAATAAAGGTCGGAGGTTAGGGGAAGGGGTGAGAAGGATAGAGTAGGGGGAAGGGAAGCTCCATCACAGGCTGCTCCATGGTACTGGATCAGCTACTGAGAAAATACGGCTCTGAGTTTCTGGGAGTCAGGCCGTTTTCACTGTTGGAAGCACCAGTGGTAGTGTTCAGGACATCTAGTTGCATGTTGTGAAGATGTGCTATGAATAAGCCTTGCATTGAATGAGGAGATACCTGTGGCTAGCAACTTGATAGTTGCAAATTTGAACTGTGCCTTTTGCCTTGCCAAGCCCTAGCCTGACATACATTGCAAAGCAATGCCATAATGAGCTTCTGTTCGGCTAAGTTTGACTGAACCAATATTATTATATATAACCAATAAATATACCCTGAGTAATCGTACAACTGTTTAAATTCCATGGCTCAATCGATTACAGAATACCCCAAGATTGCAAGATCTTAGGATACATTTTAAATTGGGTGTACTTGTATTTAAGGCAGTTAATGATGGAGGTCCTAGCTACTCATGCAACTTACTTGAGAATTCATTAATTTGAACATAGCAGATTCACAATACTCCCAGTCCAACACGAGTTAGTTCAGAAGTACTCTGTTCAGGTAAGGTTACAGATCTTGTGGATCCAGGATCCACAGCACAGAGTACAACTCTTAAGCCCTCAAGTTTCCGGGAGCACTGGACTAGCTCCAGTGATCCCTTATGAGCCCTTGAGGACCAATCTGAGCTGAAACAAAGTATAGCACCTTCTCTGTTTACTTGGCTGCAAATGCAGTGAGCCACCTTGGGGCTCATGGGCAGAGGACAGAGCAGAGCCACATTCAAGATCCACTTGGGCTCTTTTCCCCCCTTACAGTGTGTGCTGTCCAAGTCTTTTCAGTTAAGGAACTACCTCATTCTTGAACTCAAGATTAATTGAAGTCAGCTTAGCGGCAGACCTAGGTTCAATTTCCAGTCCTGGCTTCTGCCCCCTAGGCTGACTGGGGATACTGGAGCGACTACATTCCCAACTCCAGGAGTCTTGGTCATTGTACAGCCAGGCTCAGTGTGTACCTGTCCCAGGTTCTGGAGGGAGCTACCATTTGTGACCCCCCACCCCGGCTGTTAACTGTCATTCAGGCCGATACAGTACAGTGCGGAGCGCACTGTTAACCCGCCATTGGACGCGCGTTTTCCCTTACCCCTTATTCAGTAAGGGGCGGAAAACGCGTGTCCAACCCGCCGAGCCTAATAGCGCCCTCAACATGCAAATGCATGTTGAGGGCGCTATTAGGTATTCGCGCGCGATTCAGAAAGTAAAATGTGCAGCCAAGCCGCACATTTTATTTTCAGAAATTAGCGCCTACCCAAAGATAAGCGCTAATTTCTTCCGGCACCGGGAAAGTGCACAGAAAAGCAGTAAAAACTGCTTTTCTGTGCACCCTCCGACTTAATATCATGGCGATATTAAGTTGGAGGTCCCGAAGAGTAAAAAAAAAAGTTAAAAAAAAAAAATTGGAAGTCGGCCAGTGGCTGGTTTCCAAACCCGTGGCTGTCAGTGGGCTCGAGAACCGATGCCGGCAAAATTGAGCGTTGGCTGTCAAACCCGCTGGCAGCCGCCGCTCCTGTCCAAAAGGAGGCGCTAGGGACGCGCTAGTGTCCCTAGCGCCTCCTTTTGCCCATTTCTACCGCCGGGCCTCATTTAAATACTGTATTGCGCACACAGGCGAGTGGCCTGTGCGCGCGCCGGGAGAGTGGACGTTCACCCGCTCTCCCACGGACTTTACTGAATCGGCCTGATTGTAATATGTCTGGACTACATAGGGTGGGGGGAGGTTTATAAAATCCAGAAATTGTAAATGAAGGCTGATGGCACCTCTGGTTCTGATTGAACTGAAGCCCAAATGAGAAGGAAAAATCTGCAAGTCAAAAAATAAAGGGCATAAGACTTTCTGTCTCTGCTGGCTATCGGTATGTGGAAAACACCACGAGACTGTGCAATCGCACGGAACTATTTTCTGGGTTTTATGTGGCCATTTAAAATACAATCTACTTACCAAGGGGAGGGCAAGTTTGTTTGATAGTGATATTAGCCATGGCGTCTCCTGTGTTCCGGAGTTGCAGCTTTCTACTTTTTATCAGCCCCCAAGGGCTTTACTTTTCATTTTGACAGAGTACTGCTTGTTGATGTAACTACAACATGGACGAGTGCTTGTGTTTGGGGGAAAGGGAGGCACGCATTCCTGTGGTGAGCTGGCTATCACAAGAAGGTAGCTGAGAAGCATTAGGTGAACCTGTTCTTTCACTTTCCATTTTCCAAACATAGAATCATATAATCACCTTGAATGTTTGGATTGTCAAGCATGCTTTAATTGTATTGTGCTTTTCATTTTTTCATGCATGTCTAAACCCTAATAGTTTTCCATCTTTGTTTCACTAATCCATTTCTTTTTCCTTCTGTGGCTCATTCCATCATTTTGTTTTCTTTTTTATGCATTCCAGGATCCTGATTCTGAACATTCTTTGTCCAAGGTAAAACATATTTGACATTTTAAAGCTGTGTATTTGTTTTATATATCTGTTTGTACCTGAGGCAATGGAGGGTGAAGTGACTTAAACAAGGTCACAAGGAGTAACAGCAGGATTTGAAACCTGGTTCTCAGCCTGCTGCTCTAACCATTAGGCTATTCTTCCACTCCTGAAGTCTCAAAAAAGCCCAGAGTTTAATTACAGAACTCTGTTCTCAGGAATGATAAAGTATGACTGATTTTATTCAGTGGTTTTTTTTTTTCCATAAAGGTTAGGACTCTTCAGTTTGGAGAAGAGACGGCTGAGCGGGAGATATGATAGAGGTCTATAAAATAATGAGTGGCATGAGTAAACATTAATCAGTTGTTTACTCTTTCGAAAAGTACAAAAAAAATAAAATTACTAAGTAATGCATTTAAAACTAATAAGAGAGAATTTTTTTTTACTTAACACATAATTAAGCTCAAGAATTCATTGACAGAGGATGTGGTGAAAGCTATTAAAATAACTGCATTTAAAAAAAAAAAAAAAAGGAAGTCAAGTCTCTGGAGAAAAAGTTCATTAACTTATTAACAGGTCGATCCAGTATCGTCCGCTCGAGGATTGCCCGTCTGTAACGTGCTCGTAGCGCACAATTCGGGCGCGCAAGGCAATTCGGCGATACAGTCTCCAGTTTCACGCGTCCGTATCGCTTCTGAAAACAGACGCATAACCCTTTCCGCACCCGGCATGTAAATGAACGAAAAAGCTGTATAATGAAGGAATTAGCTATTCCCCTGCGATACTGTAACGGGCGCTGATATTATCTCCTCCGTAACCCGCTGTTCTGCCGCGGCCTTAACCTGCTAGTTTACCGCCTCCCCCTAGTAGGAGTTAGTGTAGTGTAGTGTAGGGTAAAAACATTGCTTACCCGCCCTGGTCCCGTCCGGTCTCCTGCAGCCCCGTCCGGACCGGACGGGGCTGCAGGAGACCAGACGGGACCAGGGCAAAAAAAACCAAACGAAAAAGTAGCAAGGGTCGGGCCTGCTATGGTAAGTGTAAAAAGTGTAAAAAACAAAAAACCTGTGTGTTATATAAAAAAATAAAACAATTTTAAATACCTGTCGGAGGGCCGTGGGTCCAGGCGGCCGGTGGGCGGCGGGCAGCCATCAGCGGCATCCGGTAGTCCCTTCTCCCTTCCTCCCTCCCTCCCCTGCCTGGATGAGCGCCAAAATCGCACGGGCGGGTCGGCAGCGGGGGGGCGGCAGCAGGATCCGGGAGCGGCGGGTAGGCAGCAGCGGGGTCCGGGGGGGCAGCGGCAGCGGGGTCCGGGGGTGGCAGCGAGATCCGGGGAGCCAGCAGCGGCAGCATGTTCGATCGGGCAGGCAGGTAGGTGGCAAAGTAAAGATGGCCGCCTGCACGGGAAAATCGTGCAATTGGCCGCTGAAGACGTGACGTCACGACGTTTGGCGTCACGGGGTGTGACGTCACGTCTTCAGCGGCCAATTGCACGATTTTCCCGTGCAGGCGGCCATCTTTACTTTGCCACCTACCTGCCTGCCCGATCGAACATGCTGCCGCTGCTGGCTCCCCGGATCTCGCTGCCCCCCCCGGACCCCGCTGCCGCTGCCCCCCCGGACCCCGCTGCCGCTGCCCCCCCGGATCCTGCTGCCGCCCCCCCCCCCCCGCTGCCGACCCGCCCGTGCGATTTTGGCGCTCATCCAGGCAGGGGAGGGAGGGAGGAAGGGAGAAGGGACTACCGGATGCCGCTGATGGCTGCCCGCCGCCCACCGGCCGCCTGGACCCACGGCCCTCCGACAGGTATTTAAAATTGTTTTATTTTTTTATATAACACACAGGTTTTTTGTTTTTTACACTTTTTAAACTTTTTTACACTTCCTGGTGCCTGTCATTTCAAATGTCATTTGAAATGACATTTGAAATGACAGGTACCAGCGCACCCAGGTTACTGTATAGGCGCTGTTACAGCGCCTATACAGTAAAATGGGTTGCGCGGGCATAACCCTTCCCTAACGCTTCACAGCCGCGGCATGCATTTGCATGCGATTAGAGGAGAGTATCGGGGAGTTAGTGAAGAGAACTGTGCGTGTGGGGAGGAAGGGTGCGCCTGACACTACCTCACTGTTTTTACTGCGGCCTTACTGGATCGACCTGTAAGGTAGAGTTGCTGAAATCCACTGTTTATTTGTTGAGATAAGCAGCTTGGAATCTATCTACCCCTTGGGATCCTACCAGGCACTTGTGACCTGCATTGGCCACTGTTAACAGAATACTGAGTTTGATGGATCTTTAGTCTGTCCCAATATAGCAAGTCTTATATTCGCATGGGGGTAATCTGCACAGAACAGCAGTTACTATCATAAGAAATTGTTGGGCAGACTGGATAGACCATTTGGTCTTTTATCTGTCATCATTACTATGTTACTGTGTATCCCCCAGTAGTGGCAGCTGCTACTACCCCTGTCTCGACCCCAGTCACTCACCCAGTGCTGGCCTTGCATTGGCTCTGTCCCTCTTCCTGTTCCATGGCTGCCGTCATCAAGCAACAAGAACCACAGAGCAAGAAGAGGGACTGAAGCAAGGCTGCGATTCTTTAGGAGGTTGGTAAGTGATACTGCTGGGTGATAGTATCACAACGGAGGGTCGGTTGGGAGAGAAGGTTGTGGGTGAGGGGATTGTGAGGGTGGGAGCGAAGGTGGGCGGGGTGTTCAGAGTGAAGGAATTGAGGGAATTGTAGGTGTGTGAATGAGGGTGAACAAGGATATCAAGGGGAAGGGAGATGGGGCAAGGGGAGAGAGCAAAGTTGGGGAGAGAATGGATGGGGCAGGGGACGAGAGCAAGTGGGTGTGGGGTTAGGCGAGAAGGGGATGGGGAGAGGTGGGATGCTGGGGGCAGGAAAAAAGAGGAGAGAGTTGAGAAGAGAGACTTGGTCATCATTTTTTGTTGTGGGGGGCTCCCTTCTCCTCCTTTCCTCTGATACCCATCTTCTTGCTTTCTTCTCCTTCCTGTCACCACTCCTATCCGTACCCAGGTCCCCACCCTCTACAAGAAAAACAACATAGGCTCAGTGGGCTCAACTTAGTACCATAAATTCATTGCTTTTCTTGGGGTCGGACCTCTTCCTGGCCCACAGATTCCTACCTCTTTCTCTCTTGTCTCCCCTTCAGACTGTCTCCTATTTTTATTCAGCATCCCATCTCTCTCCCTATCCCCACTCCTTCTTGCTCGTTCCCCATCTCCCTGACCCCACTCTGTCCACCAAATTAAGCTCCGATATTCACCCAGAAAATGAGTAATTCCTGTTCATACCCCAGATCAATCCAGACACATGTGTTTTGCCTCCTAACCAGCAGATGGAGACAGAGAAGAAAAACTTTATTGACACTGTGCTTCTTAAAATAGCATGTCACCTGCAGTCCTTCAGTAGTTCTCTTTCTCCAGCAGATGGTACAAGTGCAAAGCCTGCAGTCAGCTGGTTGGATGGACAGTTTACTTCAAGGGGTAGTTAGGATCTATATGGGGCTATCCTCCTAGTTGAGAGAGGAGAAGCAGGGTTTTGGTGATTCTTTGGTGCTATAGTCCTTTCCGGAGGAGGGGGTTGAATGCCCGTGATGCTGGCTCCCTCATTCCCCTGTCTCTCCTCTCCTCCCATGCTGGTGATGGCGTATTCTTCAGTGCTTCAAACCAGGGAAGTGACTTTTTCTTTCTTTCTTGCCCTGTTGTTTAAAATAAATAAATAAATGATTAATGAAAGAATGATGCAGAAGGTCTGGAGCGCGGCAGTCAGCATATCAGCTCTGGAGGGGCTGTGTTGCACCAGGGCGGCAGGGCTCCCATGCTGCATGGACTGTTGGAAGTCAGCTGCCTGAATGTGGGCAGGAGAGAGCTACTTAGTGAGTGGTGCTTGGCCATGCAACACCAAACTTGCATCTGCTCCCAGCCGGGGGTTAGTTTGGGATGCAGCAAGCTTCAGGGCTGAACAGGTCCAGTTTGGGAGGCATTGAGGGCTAGTTTGGGGATCTTCCCCCTGGATTTAGTAGCCCAGTCACCTATCCGTTCGCTGATTTTGGCGAGGCTTCCTTTCTGAGCCACAGTTTTGCCTGGTTAAGCTGAGCATGGATACAGCGCCCATTTTAAAACCCTCTTGGGCAGGAGGAAGCCAGGAGAGAGGCCTGCTCTAACTTACAGGGCCAGATTCTGTTGCAAGTGGTGCGACGCATGTTGACTTGGCTACATCCTCAGCAACCCTTGTTTTCTGCTGAAGAAAGCCTCGGAGGGGCTTCTTTCTTTGGAGCTTGTAGTTTCAGTATTGGATACATTTTTGTTTCCTGATTTAAAAAAACAAAACAAAAAAACCCCCCAACCTAATTCTTGTCACACATCTCAGTTGGTTCTTCTGGGGAACTCTGGCGATTTTTCCTTTCTCCTTGAATGCATTTGGTGGCATCCTGTCTGGAATGTTATGTTAGGCACAGGAGAGGATCTTGGAGGTGGTTCTCCTAAGAGGAGTTCTTTTTGGGGGCATGGCATGTCCGGAGCTGCTCCTTTCCCTTGAAGATCGGGTCACTGGCTATGCTTACCCATTTCCTAGGGGACTACAGTCAAAGGGAAACTTTAGAGGGAGAAGCAGATCTGAAGGAGTGGCTCTCCTTTTGGAGAAAGTAAGAGGATGCAAAGGATTCTTTCTTATCACAATGCAGCTAAAACCTTGGTCTCTATGGAACAGGATACTCTGAAGACAGCCTGGGGCTTCCTAGTCCCAGGGTGTAGACAAGAAGATAGGAATAACTCTTCAAAAGATGTTTGGAAGTCTTGGCAGCTATGGGTAGCGGTATCATGGCATGAGTCCATTTGCACTGGGTTTCAACATCTTTAGTGTCTCCCCCATCTCAATCCCAATTTCAGGCTCCTCGGAAGAGGAAGATGCAGCTCCTCGCCCATCTTCACGAACGGTACTGCTGATGCCAGATCCCATCCTCTGACCATCGGGCCTCCTGGTGCCCTGACGTCCATCTCAGGTCCCGGTGCCCTTGATGCCAGCGCCACCACTGTCTGTTCCACCTCACTAACCATTGGTGCCCGCACCCCATACTCTGGGTTTTGGCCTCCCTTCTTGACCCAGATAGTTTACTGGTGAGGAGGAAGCCCCTTATGACTCATGGGAAGATGCCTCCTCTGAGCATTCCTCGGAGACCTCAGAGGACTTTCTATCGGAGTCTTCCCCACCAGAAGAGAGACGGCGCTCGTCTCCGGAGGATCTATTCTTCGAGTTTTGTTCGGGCGATGGCGGAGACCATTTCCTTCCAACTTTTATCCGAAGAGGATGCCCGCGACAAGATGTTGGATGTCCTCCAATTTATGGATGCTCCTAAGGAGGTAATGGCAGTCCCGGTTCAAAAAGTTCTCCTGGATCTCTTTCTCCGGCTCTGGTAACACCCAGGTTCTGAGGCTCCGGTCAATAGAAAGACGGATACCACCTATTTAGTACAACAGGCCCTAGGTTTTCAGAAGAGCCAGTTACCACACCAATTGGTGATAGTTGAATCAGCCCAGAAAAAGGCCAAGAGAACCCGCCCTCACTCCTCCGACCCTCCGGAAAAGTTCCATAGAGCCTTAGACGCTCTGGGTCAAAGGGTTTTCCAGGGATCCATGCTTATGGCTC
Organism: Rhinatrema bivittatum; assembly: GCF_901001135.1. Taxonomy (NCBI): domain Eukaryota; kingdom Metazoa; phylum Chordata; class Amphibia; order Gymnophiona; family Rhinatrematidae; genus Rhinatrema; species Rhinatrema bivittatum. The sequence continues at coordinate 16,098,054 of NC_042618.1, forward strand.
GCATAGCAGCATACCAGTTGTACATGAACCAGTACAATCGGAACCTCTGGAAACAGGTTCAGGAGTTCACTGAGATCCTACCACAACAATTTCAGGAGGGCCTAGAATCCATCCTCAAGAAAGGACTGGAAGCCAGAAAACACGAGGTGAGAGCGGCCTATAACGTCTTTGAGACAGCGTCAAGGGTCTCAGCGGCAGGTATTAGTGCCAGATGCTGGGTCTGGCTAAAAGCCTCCGACCTTTGCCCAGAGGTTCAAGAAAAACTGGCCGACCTTCCCTGTACAGGAAAAAACCTGTTTGGGGCCAAAATCCAGGATGCAGTGGCCCAACTCAAAGACCATCATGCGTCCCTACGTCAGTTATCTACTACCACCTCTGATCCCTCTTTGGCGACCCATAGAGGGCCATGTAGGAATACCAGGAAGTAGTTTTACCGGCAACGGAGATACTATCCTTCGGCCTCCCGTGCTCATACAGCTCTGTCCTCCCAAAGAGGCCACCTTTGCCAACAAAGAGCGCCTAGGTCTCAGCCAGCCCCCCAGCCTAGCCCTGCAGCTGGCTTTTAACTGGCACACAGAGAGCAGAAACCTATCCCCTTTGCCCGCACTGTCCAACCCACTTGTGGGGAGTCATCTCTGCCTATTCATGAACAACTGGTCCCCAATTACCACCGATCATTGGATATTGTCCATTGTAGCTTGAGGTTACCACCTGAATCTCCTCCGTGTTCCTTCAGACTCCCTACCCTCTACGGTGTGGAGCCTCGTAGAACACGCACCAACCCTCAAGTTGGAACTCTCACTCCTGCTACGTTCCAGAGCCATGGAATCTGTTTCCCGGGCTCAGCGGGGACGAGTGTTCTACTCCCGGTATTTTCTCATTCCAAAGAGAACAGGCGGCCTCTGTCTAACCTCTATCTCCGGGCCTTAAACCTGGTTCCTCCACAGAGAACGGTTCAAAATGGTATCCTTGGGTACCCTACTTCTGCTTCTTCACAAAGGGGAATGGCTCTGCTCTCTGGATCTGGGTACTTGCCAGGTTCTTATGGCCTGGATTGGCCACTGTTGGAAACAGGATGCTGGGCTTGATGGACCCTTGGTCTGACCCAGTATGGCATGTTCTTATGATCTTATTCAATTCAAAAAGAGGATAGCATACACTTTTTAATCATTTATTGGTACAAAACATTATTAACAAAAATGTGTCCAATTTAAAAAAACACACACATCCATACATACACACTCACACCTTAAAAATATACATATCTAGGAAGGTACACATGAAAACCCACTTAATACCCATATTCACATATTCACCATGTATGTGGTTATCCAATAAATATTTCTCCCTGTGGGAAAATCCCACTTACAATCTATCACCACACTATATAATTTTATACAAATTTTTCAAAAGCGGTACAACTTCTCCAGTGTATCCTCCCTTCTTGACGCTTTTGTAATTTATGTCTGGCTTGTCTCGATGTAATCAACCCCAACAAGTGGCCCCTGTTTCGCACTCGTTTGCTTCTTCAGGGGGAATGAAAACCTCGGACCAGCACTCCTATGTCCTCAATTTCAACTTCAACCTCAAAACCTCTCCAACACGGTCTTCTTCATATCAACGTTATTTCATAACAAGAATGTTCCATCTTACGAACACTTTTTCAATCGCCATTAAACGTCCGAAAACGCCCAAAGGTAAACCACCATTTTGTACTGCGTCAATGACGATTGAAAAAGTGTTCGTAAGATGGAACATTCTTGTTATGAAATAACGTTGATATGAAGAAGACCGCGTTGGAAAGGTTTTGAGGTTGAAGTTGAAATTGAGGACATAGGAGTGCTGGTCCGAGGTTTTCATTCCCCCTGAGGAAGCAAACGAGTGCGAAACAGGGGCCACTTGTTGGGGTTGATTACATCGAGACAAGCCAGACATAAATTACAAAAGCGTCAAGAAGGGAGGATACACTGGAGAAGTTGTACCGCTTTTGAAAAATTTGTATAAAATTATATAGTGTGGTGATAGATTGTAAGTGGGATTTTCCCACAGGGAGAAATATTTATTGGATAACCACATACATGGTGAATATGTGAATATGGGTATTAAGTGGGTTTTCATGTGTACCTTCCTAGATATGTATATTTTTAAGGTGTGAGTGTGTATGTATGGATGTGTGTGTTTTTTTAAATTGGACACATTTTTGTTAATAATGTTTTGTACCAATAAATGATTAAAAAGTGTATGCTATCCTCTTTTTGAATTGAATAATATTGTATCCATAGAGGAATTAGTTCGATTTACCCAGTGTTTTGTACCATGTTCTTATGATCTACAGGTCGCCTACGTGCACATTGCCATTTTTCCACCTCATCGCAAATATCTGCGCTTCATAGTAGGCCACCGGCACTTCAATACAGGGTTCTCCCCTTTGGGCTAGCCTCCGCACCCCAGTTCTTCACAAAGTGCCTGGCAGAGATGGGAACACATTTGCTCCGGAACGGGGTGCATGTGTTCCCATATCTGGACGATTGGCTCATCAAGAGTTCTTGATGAGCCAATACTCAAATCACTGGGGTTCCTCGTAAACTACCCGAAATCCAGTTGACTCAGTCCCAATGACTCAAATTCATCAGAGCAGATCTGGACACCACGGTAGCCAAGGCATTCCTTCCCAGTGAACGCATAGCCACCCTGGCCGGGCTGGCCAGGTCCATCAGTCACCGGTGGACAGCCTCGGTCCACCTGCTCCTGAAGTTGCTGGGTCACATGGCATCATCTGTGCATGTCACCCCAATGGCCCACCTGGCCATGAGGGTCACGCAATGGACCCTGCAGTTTCAGTGGCACCAAGCCTCTCAGGAACTCTCTGCACTGGTCCGGATAACCGAACCACTCCAGCTCTCTCTCGCCTGGTGGGTGTAAGAATCCAACTTGAGCAAGGGACTGCCTTTTCAGCCCCCGACTGCTTACGTGATCTTGACCATGGATGCCTCCAGCCTAGGCTGAGTGGGGGGCCATGTCAATGACCTCCACACGCAAGGGGTGTGGTCGAAAGCCAAGGCGAGCTACCAGATAAACTTCCTGGAACTCTGAGCAATGTGGTATGAACTCTATGCATTCCAGGACTGCCTGACCAACAAGGTCATCTTGAACCAGATGGACAACCAAGTGGCATAGGCTCTTATCTCCTCTGCCAAGAGGCGGTGCAGATTTGGGCCTGGGCCCTGTCACGTTCCATGCTCCTGCGTGCGATCTACTTGGCAGGGACCGAGAATGTGGTAGCAGACCACCTCAGTTGGACATTCCACCCCCACGAGTGGACCCTGAACCCCTATGTAGCAGACAGGATCTTCTGCCAGTGAGGTCAGCCGGACATAGATCTCTTTGCATCCTCGCAGAACCACAAGGTGGACCAATTCTGCTCCCTGATCAAGGAAGGAAAGGGACCAGCCGTGGATGCCTTCACCCACTCCTGGAGTGTGGGTCTTCTGTATGCATACTCTGATTGTGCTAATAGGCAAGACTCTTGTGAAGTTTACAACAGGACCGAGGCTCCATGATCCTCATAACCCCGTATTGGCTGCATCAGATCTGGTTTCTGATTCTCTGGGACCTGTCTGTCCAGGAGTCCATTCGTCTGTGCATTTGCCCGATCTCATCACACAGGATCTGGGCAGACTACGCCACCCGAACCTCTGATCGTTGTCCCTAATGGCCTGGATGTTGAAAGGCTAATACTACAGTCCCTCGACATTTCTGTTAATGTCTTGCAAGTCCAGGTAGCTTCGCGTAAGCCTTTCACGCGGAAGTCATACCAAGCAAAGTGGAGGAGATTCTTGTCCTGGTGCATGGAGGAGGGTCTGGACCCATTCGCTTGCCCCACTCCTAGGCTTTTGGACTACCTCTGGTGCCTTTCAGAGTCTGGTCTTCAGACTACCTCAATTCGGGTGCATCTGAGTGCACCCGAATTGAGGCTCTGCACACCTTGGACTGCAAGTGTGCTCTCATCTTTTATTTAGAGCGCACCGCAGCCCACAGGCAGTCCACCCAACTCTTTGTCTCCTTTGACAGAAATAGACTTGGAGTTGCGGTGAGCAAGCAGACCCCATCTAATTGGTTGGCGGACTGTATTGCTTTCTGCTACCAGCAAGCAGGCCTTCCGCTTGAGGGCCAAGTGAAAGCGCACTCAGTGAGGGCTATGGCAGCGTCAGTAGAACACTTCTGGGCAGTCCCTATTGCTGAAATCTGCAAGGCCGTGATGTGGAGTTCCCTCCACACCTTCGCAGCCCATTACTATCTGGATAAGGAAGGTCGAAAGGACACTGTCTTTGGCCAGCCTGTCCTCCGTAACCTGTTTCCAACTCTCCCTACCTAGGGCCCAGTATGAGGTTCAGGCTGCCCCCGTTGTTGTCAAAAGAACCCTGCTTGTTGCAAGTTATTGGGTGTCTGTTGGCCCAGTATGTTCTGGGAGCAGCCTGCAGCTTGGTATTCATCCATCTGTAAGGACTATCATCCTGCTTGTCCTGGGAGAAATCAGAGTTGCTTACCTGTAACAGGTGTTCTCCCAGGACAGCAGAATGTTAGTCCTCATGAAACCCACCTGCCACCCCGCAAAGTTGGGTTCGCCTACATTTTGTTTTATTTTTCATTCGTAATTTTCTGCTTTGAAACGTGGCCCATGTGGCCACGGGGTTGGTGGCATGCTGGGCATACTCCAGTGTGCCAGTCAAAGTTCTAGAAACTTTGACAAAAGTGTTCCATGACAGGGCTCCATCTGATGATGTCACCCATCTGTGAGGACTAACATCATGCTGTCCTGGGAGAACACCTGTTACAATAAGCAACTCTGCTTTCTCTCATAGGCAGCCATCTGCCATGCTGCAGTCCTTTCCGGATTCCTGTGGCAACTTCAGTATTGGTGCCACATAGAGTAAGAACGCTCAAGGCAGCGCGGCTGGTCCCTTCTCCAGAGGTCATGGGGGGAGGGGGGCAGTTTTTATGAGGAGGGATCAAAATAAAGGAGCAGTGGGTCCTCGTGTTCATCAGAGAAATGCTCAGAAAATCTGCGAGGAGTACATGAGTTCCCTGTGTGCTGCCCACGCCAAATGAGAGGCGGTTTGCTCCATCTTAGATCGTCTACATTGCCTGACGGTGATTATTATGGTGCCTCCAGGGGAGTGGGGTGGAGGATAAAATTCCATTTAAATCATGGTCCCGACAGAGGAAGGGTTCTGTCAGCCCATTCTAGATCTAAGGAAGGTGCATGTGATTCTGAGTGCCACATTTCCAGATGGAGTCTGTATGCCCTTTGATTGCAGCCATCTGCAAAGGGGAGTTCGTGGCTACTCTGGTTCTCACAGAAGCATTTTTTCATATTCCTATCAAGAAGAAACATCAACAATTTCCTTGCTTCATGATGCTGGGAGAGTTTTTTTTTTTCATTTTCATGCACTCCCATTTGGATTAGCACCAGCACTGTCGAAATTCATGAAGGTGATGGCGGTTGTGGCTACAGCACTGTGAAATGAAGGCATTTTAGTGCTTCCTTATCTGGATAACTGGCTAATTTGAGTGAAGTCAGAGCAATTAGGTCAGCAAGCGGTTTGACTCATCATGCAGCTGTTACAAGACCCTAAGTTGGGTGGTGAATTTGACAAAGAGCAATTTGGTTTTGGCCCATTTGCTGAACTATGTAGAATTCTGCTTTGATACTAGGTTAACAAACCTAGTATCAAACCTAGTATGTGTGTGTATGTATGTGTGTGTATATATATATATGTAGGGTGAAACTGAAGGTGTTTCTGAATAAGTTTGCCTTATGTGCCCAGTATGATGGTCCTTCTTATAAGAATTTTTTTTTCATGTGTTTATTAGTGTCATAGTTGCAGGATGAGATATTGGCAAGCTGTCTACACTCTCAAGACAGACTTGCTCAGATGCTTCAGAGTAAAGTTGACGTGTTAGAAACTGTAACTGATCTGGACGGTGGACCCTTGCTGCTGAGTGGTTGATCCAATCTAACGGGTAGCCCACTAGGTCCACTCTATCAGCTGGCAGGTACTCCCTGTGGCAGGATGAACTGGAACTTCACCTATACCAGCTGCATTCCCAGGGTTGAGCTCTTGGATTCTGGCAGCCAGCAGGGTTTAGGTGAATTCCAAGGCCAGACAGAAATCAGGGCAGGCGGCAGAGAATGAAAAACCAGGAAACGAGCCAGAGGTGAGGGCAGGCAGCAGACAAATCAAGGTCCGGTCCATAGCAGAAGATCAGGTCTAGACAGAAGTCAGAATCCAGAAAAGCAAGCCAAGGGAAAGACAAGGTCAGAGACCACTACGAGGAAATGGCAGGACATGGAGGCAAGGAGGAGAGAAGAGGAGGACAAGGCAAGGCAGACAGGGACACAAGCGAGACATGGAGGCAAGAACAAGACAGGAGCACAGGAACTCAGGAACAAGACAGGCATGCAGAACCGGAGGCAATACGCACTGAGGCCCAAGGCACATCAACAAACCTGATGCTGAGGTGAAGACTAGCAGTCTGAGGAGCCCAATGTATATGGAGATTGAGTGATGTCATCAGGTGGCACTGCTGGAACTTTCCCTCCGCAGGACCTTTAATGCTGTGATTGGGAGCCGCGCCCAGGTAAGATGGCGGCAGTGGAGGCTGGAGTCAGTGGCGTTCGCACTGTGCTGATGTTGGATGGCATGGTGGTGCAGGAGATGGAACCCAGTGGCCTTCTGCAGCACTTGGCTGGAGTAAGGGGTAAGTACCACAGCTCAGGGGAGTTATCTGTGGGCTGCAGGTCCTAACAGAAGACAATATGGACATTCTGCAGACTAATGGACCGGGGCCCTTAGGGTGTATAAGTTGGAGAAGAGAATGGGAGAAATGGAACTTTTTAAAACCGTTGTTGCCAAGAATAGTTTGAAAACTGCTATAGAAGGCTGGAAGCAGTACAGCATAGAGGACTTGATTTACTAAGCATTTTCCCCAGAAAAGCCTTACTAAATTTGGCTCAAAATTTATTATAAAAATATTTATGTAGTTGATTTTCCATGAAGTAATTTAGTCTTAGCTAGGGAATTATTTAAATGATTTGGTGGATTGTCTCCAGATTCTTGGAGAACCTTTGTCTTCAGCGTCTAAGGTCGTTAATATTTGGTCGGTATCTGATTCCTTGGAAGAACAAGCAGTGTCCTTAATAGAAGAAGTGGAGATGGCATCAGAAGCTGTTTTGAACAAGGGGAAGCTGCTGTTCCTGTTTTTCTCTAGTGCCTGCCACGGATTGGGTCGCTTATGTTATTCTTTCAGAATATCACTAAATTATGTGCTGCAGGGTTAGATTGCTTCTTGATGCTTCAAGTGAAAAGGAAATGTTTCTATGCTTGTTTTCTGAAATTGGGTGCAACGTTTGCTCTCTGACTTGCAAAATGTAAAAAAAATTCTTATAAAAATGCCATTTGTGTTTGGGGAGCCAAGTCCAATTGACTGAGCTTCTAGCAAAAAAAAAAAAAATACCCCATCTCATCCTGACTCACATTCTCTAAGTGAAATCAGTTCAGTCTCTATGGGGGGATGTTGCATGGATTTATTGTTTCTTTCTTTCTTTGTCATAACAGTTTGGTTGGGGGTGGGGGAGGTCTTTATTTGGTTGCTGGATCTTTTGTCTGTTAGTAACTTACATATTTGAAAATTAAAGAAATTGAAAAAGAGAATGATGATTGTAAACCTCAAGCCAGCATTTTATTCATTAAAACAATGCATATTATCATTATTTATGACATGCTTTTGCAGCCAAAGAGTTCAAAGCATGCTACAGATCCAGCCATTTTTCAGTACAATGTAAAAAAGTTCATGCTGGCTAGTATAATGAGGACTGAGTAAAAAAATGGGTACGTGTTAGGGAAAGATTAGGCTAGTGTGATAACTTGGGCGATGGTGGCTTGGGAAACAGCCAGGAGACTAAGGAAGCAGATTCTGGCTGTTTTTTTATGTATAATTTATTTACAGTTAAAAGCAAATCAAAACAAACAACAAAGCTCACCTTAAATTCAGGTACTATACACATCAAACATAGCAGGTTTTAATATAGACTGACTTCCTGCCTGCTTCCTGGGGTCTCCCTATCCTTTCTAGGCCCTAGGTTCTTATATGGTGAGGGGCTCCTCCCTTCATCCAGGATTTCCTGTGGGTCTGGATCTTAAGGAGGATCAGGTTAGACAGCTGTACCTGGTCCCTTAAGGTAGTCTAAGAAAGTTTCTTATACCCTTGCCCCCAGCTCACCCTTATTTGGGTAAGCACCTGCCTGTACCAGGGACACCTCTCTGGACAGGAAATCCACATTATGTTTTTCTTTCCTGCCCTATGTTGTATTTTGTAGTTAAAGGGCTGTAGGGCCAGGAACCATCTCATCATCCTGGCATTGGACTCCTTATTTCTGTTTATCCAAAGGAGAGGTTTGTGGTCCATTACAAGCATGAACTTCTGTCCTATCAGGTAGTAGCACAAGGTCTCTAAGGCCCACTTGATGGCAGAGATCTCCTTCTCGACTATTGAATAATGCCTTTAACATGGCATCAGCTTCCGGCTAATGTATGCCACAGGATGTTCTTGGCCATCCTTCTCTTGGACTAAAACTGCTGCCAAGCCTACTTCTGAGGCATCGGTTTGCACTGTGAAGGGTTAGGTAAAGTCCAGACTTATCAGATCCAGTTCAGAGCACAACACCCTATTGCAGAGCCCAGAAGGCCGCCTCTGCTTCAGCTGACCACTGGACCTTCTAAGAACATAAGACTTGTCGTATTGGGTCAGACCAAAGGTCCATCAAGTCCAGTATCCTATTTCCAAGAATGGTCAATCCAAGTCACAAGTACCTGGCAGGATCCTAAGTAGTAGATAGATTCCAAGCTGCTTATCCCAAGATGAAGCAGTAGATTTTTTTAACTCTCTGGTGTGTTCTTCACCAACAGCCATGCAGGAATAAAACTTCTATAGTACCCTCTGATGCCTAGGAACACTCTTTCACTTTTGTTTGTGGGAAAGGCACCCACGTAATCGCCTCGATCTTCCGGGTCTGTGGATAAACCTTGCCCTTCCACAAGGGTGTAGTTAAGATATTGGACTTCTTGCCCCCCCCCCCAGGAAACACTTAGGATTGGCAGTCAGTCCTGCTTTCCTCAGGCTGGTTAGTCCGGCCTGGAGTTGGCTTGGGTGTGCCTTCCAATCTGGGCTGTACACCACAATGTCATCCAGATAGGCAGCTGCGTTCCCTTGATGTGGGCGGAGCAGGTGGTCGACCAAGCGCTGAAATGTTGCGGGGGTGCCATGCAGTCCAGAAGGGAGGACAGTGAACTGGAAAAGTCCCCTGGGTTTCGAGAACACAGTCTTCTCCTTTGCTGCTAGCATGAGAAGCATCTGCTATACCCTTTTGTAAGGTCTAGAGTAGAGCCAAACTGGGCTGATCCCAGATGCTCAATCAGCTCATCCACTCGAGGCATCAGGTATGCATCAAGTTTTGAGATCTCATTGACCTTTTTAAAGTCAGTGCAGAACCTTATGCTGCCATCTGGCTTCGGCACCAACACTATGGATAAGGACAATCACTGTTAGACTCCTCTATAAGTCCGAGCTGGAGCACCTCCTTCGCTTTGGCTTGGTGATGTGGCATCTGGCCTCAGGAATCCGATAGGATTGTTACCATACAACAAGCACATGAGTTCTAATGATGATATGCACCAGGTATGTATGACCTAGTAGGTTTGAGAAAATTTCCTCGTTTTGCTTCACCAGCTGCTTTAAGTCAATTGTTTGTGCAGTGGACAACTGCTCTCTGAAAGTAATTTGGGTTCGGTCCACTTCAAGTCCGACCTCTGTAACAAACTCTTCTTCTTGTACTACTCCACACATCTGTGGAACCCACTTCTTCAGGAGGTTTGTATGGTAGGTTTGAGTTTTCTTTCATTTATCAGGCTGGGCTACTTTGTAATCCACGGGCCCTGTTTTCTCCAAAACTTCAGAGTCCTTGCCAATGGGCTAATAGCTTGCTTTCCAAAGAGGGGAGGAGGAGAAGGATACAGCTTCTCTGGCTTGGAATACTGTTTGGACTGTGGAGGGATTATAAACTCGGGCTTGAGTAGCCTGAGCCTTCTCTAGGCATAGGCAGACCGCATCTCCAGGTTTATTTAGACAATCCTTCACTCTGAGAATGTAATCCATGAGGTTCTGCCCAGGGTTTCCTTCATCTTCCCAAGTTTCCCTAGCTGTGTCCAAAATTCCTCTCTGCCTCCTCACATATAATAGTTCAAAAGGGGGAACCCCCATCGAGCTCTGAGACGCTTCACAGATTACGAACTGCACGTAGGGTAGCAAGGAATCCCATTTTTTTACCATCTTCATGCACAAATTTCCTCAACATTTGCTTGAGTATCTGGTTGAAGCACTCAATGAGGCCATCAGTCTGTGGGTGATTTACCAAGGTTCACAAAGTCTTTACCTTGAGCAAGATGCAGAGTTGTTTTATTACCTTAGACATGAATGGGGTCCCCTCATCCATCAGGATCTCCTTGGGCATTGCAAGTCATGAAAAACTTCCATTAGGGTGGTCGCCACTGTCAGGGTCTTCATGTTCCGTAGTGGTACTGCCTCTGGATATCTTGTGGCATAATCCAGAATGATGAGGATGCATTTATTTCCTCAAGTAGATGTCGCTAATGGCCCCACAATGTCCATGCCCACCCTTTCGGAAGAGATCTTGATTATGGGCATTGTTATGAGAGGTTCCGCCTATACACCGGCAGGCTTTGTGAATTGGAAGGTAGAGCAGGACTGGTAATATAACTGGACCTGTTTATACAAGCCTTGCCAATAGAACTGTGCCAATATTTTCTCTCAGATCTTTTCCTCTCCTAGATAACTCCCTAAAAGGTGACTATGCTAGTTGTATGACCTTTTGGCAATATGGTTTGGGAACCAGGAGTTGTCCTATCAATTTCCTTCCATGGTTCCCTTTGTGACTTGATAAAGTAAGTCCTGTTTCATTACAAAATAAGGAGCACTGGTGTCTATAACCTGCTGTCCAGGAACTCGCTTTCCATCTACCTCTGCATATGCTCCCAAGCCTACTTAAAGGACTCATCCTTCCCTTGGGCCCATCTGAAGCTCTCCTAGTCACTTCCATTCTCCCATTCAAAGGGGCCAGGTTTGACATTCTAGGTGGGTTGTTGCTCTTCCCCTGTCTCAGATCCTTCCTCCCCCGTTGCCTCTAAATTTGCAGCATAACTATAATTGTCCTGTCAGAGTTGTCTCCGGGACATAAGAGACTTAGAGTCTTTATGAAACAGAATCAGGTCTTCTAAGGGAAAGAGTTCTGGAAATTCAATTCTTCATTGTTGTGGTTGGACAAAACCATTGTGAGCTGGTTCCACAGGCTTTCAAATTTTGGACTGTCCCATCCTATCTCTACAGGAAAGGATAGCCAAAGAAAACTCTCACCTCTATTTTGTCTTGGCTGACCAGGGTCGTCAGTTGTATCTGGCTTGTTGGATACTGCATTTGGTCCCCATCGATGCATGCCAGTGTCACTCCTCTGTCGTAGTTAATCTGGGCCCGTTTTACTATCTCTCTTCAGATGAGCGTTTTCACACTCCCAGAGTCCACCAAAGTCTGGGTTGGAATGCCATCTAGCTCCACCCGCAGTCACAAAAGTAGAGACTCCCTGCCTAGGGACATCCACGAAATTGCAAAAGTGTGGGGCCACAACATTAGCGTCCATTGGTTCCTCTCCCCTGTGGGGACAGTCTCGTGCAAAATGGCTCCTCTCAATGCAGCTAAAACATGGCAGTCAACATGGATTTTTGTGGTTGAGGTGAAGATTCCAGCCTGTCTGGCTCCACCTGCTGTTGTGGTCTTCTGTTCTTAGGACTCTGGTGTTCTCTACCTGGGTTGGGAGGTCTCCCCTGAGCCCATAGTGATTCAGGAATGGACCAAGCTTTATAATAGGCCTCTACCATCTTCAGTGCTTCTCTAGTATAAGGTTCGGCTGTCTGCACAGCCACTGCTGCATAGGGTATTCTAAGCCATTTCAGAGCTGTTCCAGCAAAACCGCGTTGGCTACCTCCAACCCAGTTTTCTCTTCTGGGTGCAGCCACTTCCAAGCCAGATTCTTAAGTCTGTGGAAAAGGTTCTGCGAGTTTTCCTCTGGTTGAAGGACTCCTTGCTGAAACCATCTGTAAGCTTCTGGAGTAATTCTCACCCTCTTTAGGATGGCTGTTTTGACGTCGGCATTTGTAGCCCTTCCCTCCGGGTTGGTGGTCTGGAAATCAGCTTGCCTGTTCCCTATAAGGAGGTTTCCCAGATTGGTAGTCCATCTACCTTCTGGCCATTCTACCAACTGAGCAGTCCGTTCAAAGGTCTTCAGGAAACACTCTGGGTCTTTAACTGGCGTCATCTTAAGTATGACTGGCGACAAGGGAGGTGGCCTGGTCATAGCAACTGTACGGCTGCGTTAGCACTGTGTTTTGCTGCATGACTTGTTCTTGTAGTGCCTGCTTCTGGTCAATGTGCATTTGAGGGCGTTCTGCAATTGCTGCTGCCCTGTAGCTAGGACCTGGATTACTTGCTTCAACTTCCCTGCTTTCCAAGCTGTCTCCAAACTGGGTTTCTCTCTGGGGAAAGAAGAGGGAAAAGAAACAAAACAACAAAAACCTGCTGACCTGTTTGGCACTGACTCACTGCTTGAACCCTGACTGTACAGGCAGGCTACCCCTTTGGCCTGTTGAAACTTCAGTTAGGTGAGTGGACTTGGGAGGCCCAAGGAAAAAGAGAAAAAAACAACTCTGCAGGTTTTGTTTGGTTTTTTTCCTGCCGCTGCGGGTGTGGGCTTCTGCCTGTGCTTCAGGCTTGGGATATTCCTCTTCCGTTACCATAAGTAGTAACTTGTGCATGTTGCATCCGTCGCTGCTCGATGCCCTCACTCCGCCCTCTTTACCTCTGTGGCGACTCCCTCCGTGTCTGATGGACGGCTGGCTGCTGCGGCATCTCCATGCCGTCTCCTTCTGGCGTCCCCAGACCGGCTCGACACTGCAACTCCGCCATCTTGTCCTGATGCCTAGGGCGCGTGTCCCGACTCTTGTACCAGCAAGGGTGCGAACCTCAGGGGCATCCCCCTGAGATGACATCATCTGCTTCCAATATTTAAAGGTCTTTGAAAACACTAACAAACTGAGTTAGCAAGGATTCGTCCAAGCTACTCTGCTTCCTCTGACTTACCAGAGGTACCCGCTCCTCGGGGGGCCTCGCTCTTTTCCTTATTTTTCAGATTACAGATAGGAACCGGTACTTGCTCCTCGAGGGCCCATGTTCCTGGACACTCTGAAGATTCTCTACTGCCTGGAACCTGTCTCAGAGCTTTCCCTGGAACCAGGTACTCACTCCTTGAAGGCCTAATCCTTTCCAGCTGCTGAGCTTACTTGAGACCTTACGTGAGTTTTGTCATCTAGTTCTGTTCATCAACTCTGCCTACTCACTTTCTACAGTTTCTCAACAGCTCAGCCATCCTGGGATCATTGTTCCAGTATCTGAGGGACTACTGCCCTGCCGGGCATATCAGCTCACTACTGCCATCTCTGGTGGTTTCTAATAACTTGTTTAATAAAAGAAATAATGTGTGTCTGTCTCCATACTCCAGCCTTGCCGGTGGTCCCTCTCGGGGTATCCTCCTGAGGGCATAGTCATCTGCCATCAGCCCAGGGATCCACCCACAACTATATCAGATTCATTACAGATTGCTACTCCTTAGCAAGATGATATCTGAGACACTACAAGATTGCTGACTCCTCCCTCTCCAGGAGCCCGCTATACAGAGCTCTCTCTACAGATTGCTCCTCCTATCTGACTGCTGCTCCCATCAAGCATCAGATTTCCAACAGATTGCTAACTCCGCAGTCTAACCCACAACAGATTGCTAACTCGAGCAGCAGATCTATAACAGTGCAATATTGGCTTGAGATCTCCGTACTGAAATTTAGAAAAATCCTTAAAGCCTTTCTGTTTACTCAAGCATTTGCTGGTACATTGCTTTAGTGAGTTTTTAAAGCATTTTAAATATGTTTATTAAGTAGTCCTTAATTAATATGTTAATTTTTGAAAATTGAAGTATTATTTTTATTTTATTATTTTGTTTATTGTTTTAGTTTTGTTTATGTATGATTATAATTTTATGTGTGTATTCTATTAACCGCATAGAAATTTTTCGATATAAGAACATAAGAACATAAGAAAATGCCATACTGGGTCAGACCAAGGGTCCATCAAGCCCAGCATCCTGTTTCCAACAGTGGCCAATCCAGGCCATAAGAACCTGGCAAGTACCCAAAAACTAAGTCTATTCCATGTAACCATTGCTAATGGCAGTGGCTATTCTCTAAGTGAACTTAATAGCAGGTAATGGACTTCTCCTCCAAGAACTTATCCAATCCTTTTTTAAACACAGCTATACTAACTGCACGAACCACATTCTCTGGCAACAAATTCCAGAGTTTAATTGTGCGTTGAGTAAAAAAGAACTTTCTCCGATTAGTTTTAAATGTGCCCCATGCTAACTTCATGGAGTGTCCCCTAGTCCTTCTACTATCCGAAAGAGTAAATAACCGATTCACATCTACCCGTTCTAGACCTCTCATGATTTTAAACACCTCTATCATATCCCCCCTCAGTCGTCTCTTCTCCAAGCTGAAAAGTCCTAACCTCTTTAGTCTTTCCTCATAGGGGAGTTGTTCCATTCCCCTTATCATTTTGGTAGCCCTTCTCTGTACCTTCTCCATCGCAATTATATCTTTTTTGAGATGCGGCGACCAGAATTGTACACAGTATTCAAGGTGCGGTCTCACCATGGAGCGATACAGAGGCATTATGACATTTTCCGTTTTATTCACCATTCCCTTCCTAATAATTCCCAACATTCTGTTTGCTTTCTGACTGCCGCAGCACACTGAGCCGACGATTTCAATGTGTTATCCACTATGACACCTAGATCTCTTTCTTGGGTTGTAGCACCTAATATGGAACCCAACATTGTGTAATTATAGCATGGGTTATTTTTCCCTATATGCATCACCTTGCACTTATCCACATTAAATTTCATCTGCCATTTGGATGCCCAATTTTCCAGTCTCACAAGGTCTTCCTGCAATTTATCACAATCTGCTTGTGATTTAACTACTCTGCGGTCTATACAGTTTTTAAATAAATGAGGCAGACTCTGGTTGTTTGCTTTATGTACAACTTATTTACAGTACAAATCAAAACAAAGAATGCAGTTCACCTTAAGTTCAGGTAGTATACACATCAAATATAGCAGGTTTTAGCTAGGGCTGGCTTCCTGCCTCGTTCCTTGGGGCCTGCCTAACCCTTCTAGGCCCTGGGTTTTTATACCCTGGTAAGGAGCTCCTCCCTTCTATCAGGATTCCCTGAGGGTTAATATTAAGGAGGACCAGGCGAGACAGGTGTGCGCGGACCCTTAAGGTACTCTGAGGAGGTTTCCTATAGACTCCCTTTCAGCTGGTTTAAGCAGTAAGTGTGGTACATAGAAGAGTGTCACACGGACGTGGTACATGGTTATAGAATGGAATGCCAGTTTTAAATCAAGTGCACTATATTACAGAGGGTCACCAAATTGGTGCTATTTGACAGAGGAAGTAGATGATTTCAGTGGTAGTCCTATCATGCAATGGGGCATGGAGGTTTAGGACAAAGTTCAGTACAGTTCGTGTTACTGTTTTACACCAAGGGTTGCTTCAAAGAGCCAGGTTTTCAACAGTTTTCTGAAAGAAAGGAGGTCTGGGGCAAATCTGATGTGAAGTGGTCGGGAGCTGGATAGGGTTGGATCTGATCCTACCTGGAATTGATGAGGCTTATTGTTCTGAAGGATGGCACTATCAGCAAAGTCAGTGTTAGTGACCATAGAGAACAGGTGGTCACATATGGGGTCAGGAGTTTGAATTTGGTGCATTAGAGTGCTGAGAGCCAGTGTAGGGTTTTCAGGCAGGTGTCATGTATTCAGGTTTCGTTACTTTCATTGTCATGTGGACTGTAGCGTTTTGCATGAGCTGTTGGCAACAGTTTAGGGTGTTAGGGATTCCGACATAGAGTAATTGCAATAGTCCAGATGGGAGATTACAGTGGCTCAAATAGCAGTTGCACAGGAATATTATCCAGGAAGGAGCAGAGATGGCAGAGTTGGAAGAAACTGTTCTGGTCACTGTTTGAATCTGGGGTTTGATGCTAAATTGGGAATCAAAGATGAAACACAGGCTCCGCACTTGGGATATAAAGGTTAGAGCTAAAGTTTTCCAATGTATAGCATCTCTGTCTTGTTTGGATTCAGGCTTAGTTTATGCTGCCATGATCGAACTATTGCTATGTGATGTTTCAAAGATTTTGTAAGCTGCCTTGAGATCAATTAGCATGTATGCAAAGATTAAAACAAGTATTCAATTCATCCTCCATTGCCTGAGGTATAAACTTCGAATGTAAGCCCTCTGGAGACTTAGAAATATTTATGGTCCCTGAATGTAATCCACTTTGAAGTGGATGAGCAATCATAAAAGATGAGCTATAAATCAAAAATTAATTATTTTGCAACCAATTCAAACTGATGTGGCTGATGTAAACCCCCAACAAAGAGTATGATATTCCACTTTTTTAAATCTATTGCAGTCAAGGGAGTGAGAATCGAGCACTATGTAATTTCAGCAGTGGGTCATGCAACAATAATGCGTGTCTAAGAGTGAGCAGATTTGTTGTATTTCTTTGCCCATTTTATAAAGTTCTATATTGAAATTTAAGTTTAGACAGTAAACAGGGTACTGGTTATGCCGTAAATGACTCCTCTGATATCCTAACCTCTGTCATGCATCAGTACATCGCATAATACTAGAGCCCATGGACAGCTGTTCAGTTCTGCTGTGGCTGAGTTTTTAATGAACAGGAATTCAAGTGAGTTCAAATCTAGTAATTAAAACAGATGAAGCAATAGATTAGACTTCCAAATTTGGAACAATATTTATAATGATCTAGGTATGAAAGCAGCAACACTTCAGGGATGATGCCAGCTGCACTAGCACATCCATGATCCATATCTCTCTCACCGACAATATTCTAACTAATATGGATAAAAAACATAGGCGTCATGATAGATAATCAGCTTAACTTCAAAAAATTTATAAGCACCACCACTAAAGACTGTTTCTATAAACTTCTTGTCCTGAGAAAATTGAAACCACTTCTCCACTTCAATGATTTTCGGATGGTTCTACAAGCCATTATACTAACAAAAATTGACTATTGCAACTCGCTCCTTTTTGGCCTACCAACCTCATCCATCAAACCCCTCCAGATGATTCAAAACTCTGCAGCTAGAATCCTTACCAATACGAATAAAAGAGACCACATAACCCCCATACTAAAACTCCTCCACTGGCTGCCTATTAAGCAAAGGATTCTCTATAAAGTATACACAGCAATTCATAAATCTATTTACAATATATCCCCACTCCACTTAAGCACCCAACTACGTTTTCACTCTTCAACTAGACCTATCAGAGGAGCTTATAAAGGCACACTCTATGTTCCTTCAACAATATCCTTACATCAGAAACGTACCATTTCTTTAGCAGGACCTGTCCAATGGAACATGCTCCCACCAGACATCCGCCTTGAGATCTGCTTTGCTTCCTTCAAAAAGAAAATTAAAACCTGGCTCTTTAGCCAAGCTTTTCCAGAACTTTGATTATTTTTACCTCCAGCTATCAAGATTTTCTCACCATCGCAATCCCTTTTGCAGATCACATTTATCTTAGACAATTACGCCTTATTTTATGATTTGATTTCTCAGAGACTTTGCAAGTTTATCAGTGTTATTATTCGAATCTGTTTTCCATGTTTTCCAAGTTCTATAACCTTGTTATATGTACCACCTCTTGGCATAATTTTTATGTTTCAATGTAAACCGATGTGATCTGTATTTTAATACAGGAACACCGGTATATAAAAATCTAAAAATAAATAAATAAATGATCCACTAATGATGACAGAATAACACTAGCAGCATGCAAGTGCTCACTTAAAAATGTAGAAAATGCTTTATAAATCTTCATTTTGGTAGACATTTGGGCACTTACTTTGTACCTGCAGAGGACATGCATGAAAGTACAGACAAGTATTTCAACAGTAAACCCCCACACATACTTTCTCCTAGGACAAGCAGGATGGTAGACCTCACACATGGGTGACATCATCAGATAGAACCTGGCACAGAAAACTTTGGCTGGCACACTGAGCATGCCCAACATGGCACTATCCATGCGTCCATGCCCTGTCCCCCTTTCAATCTCTTCTTTTCTGCGGAGCTGTCGTCTTGCATTTGTGGAGCTCTGCTCTTTTTCTTAATTTTCAAGTGTTTTCGAAGTCTGTTCCAACCTTTTCCTGTGCCGAGAGTCCCTCTTCTCCTACCGGCTTAGTCAGTAGGGCGGCGCGGTAAGTTCTCTTTCTTCTTTGCAGTTGGTTACCAGTGCATCTCACTCTCAGCCGCTGGGCAATGACCGCTCGACGGATATTTTGGCAATGGCGTCGTCAGGTTTTCGCTGGTGTCCCCAGTGTCCACGGACCATGTCCATCATGGACCCGCATGAGGTTTGTATCCTCTGCCTGGAGGAATTGTATGACATCCAGGAGTGTCGTCTTTTTTTTTTTTTTTTTTTTTTAATCAGATGACTCCCAAAGGCCGTCGCGCCCAGTTTGACAAGATGGAAAAACTCTTTGGTTCCAAAAAATCTGAAGTGTTGACTCCGGCATTGGGGTTGATGACTCGAAGAGGCCGCGGGGAACTGATGGACACCGAGCCTTCGCTGTCCACTCTCCCTCCGGGTCCCCCTCAGGAGAGGGGGGCTGGAGATCAGCCATCATCGGTGTCTTCATGCTTCAGGACATCAGGATTGTCTCCATACTCCTTGGCACTAGGGAACGACTGGGCTGAGCACCGTGGGAAGTCAAGGAAGCATCATCACTGGTCACCGTCATTGCATGACACCAGGTTCAGGTCAGCACCAGCAGTGACCCCACAGAGAGGAGGCCTCAAAGTGACCCCACAGAGAGGGGGGCCTCGACTTCTTTTTGAACCTGGAAGTCCCAGGCATTCCCCAACGAAGTCTGTGCCGGAGACCAATCTCTCTCGGGTCTGAGGGAGATCTGCTGACGCCTCCCCCTCCTCTGTCCGTACTGTTCTTGGCGGACTTCCAGGAGGAGTTGGATTGTAGGGTGTAGTTGCCGGTGCTCCGAGCCCTTCAGGACTTTGAACCACCGGCCCCACCAGCGCTTCTGCCAGTGCCGGAGCCTGCATCCTCGATACTGGCACTGCTGCTGGAGTGCCTTGATGTCCTTTTAGGCATCCTCCACACACAGCCGGTGCCGGTGCCCAGGGGTCCATCAATGCCCCCGCAGCTACCCTTTCCTCCCCCATCTGGAACGATTCCCATTGTGGGTTCCTTTGAGGAAGAGGGCCCGGAGCAGCCCATGGCACTGCCGAGGCCTTGGTTCTTCGACCGGAGTTCCCTGGTCTGGTTCCAGGTCCTTCAGGTGCCCAAACCGAAGGGCCTGGGCAGGGGCCCTCCACCAGTGTCTCTGCGTGATCTCAGTGAAGAATATGTTCTGTATGACCTGGGGGGGATGATACCTCATCGTCCTCATCCAATGACTCCAGGGATCTTCTTTCAGACCCGTCTCCTCCAGAGGAGCTGTGCCAGTCCCTACCTAAGAACTTAACCTTTGTGGGCTTTGTCTGGGCCATGGCAGAAACCAATTCCGTTCCTGTTTCTGACAGAAGAAGATGCTGGAGGTTCTACAGTTCATTCATTTATTTATTTATTTTTAGATTTTTATATACCGGTGTTCCTATATGAAATAAAGATCACATCGGTTTACATTGAAACAGAACATGAAAATTGCCAAAAGGCATTACATAGAACAAGGTTATGAAACTTGGAACAGAGTACATAAGTTCAAAATTTAACAATAATGTTGTAACATTGATGACCAGTTATCTCTGTGTTAGGCCATTTACTGTGCAAAAAACAATGCTTTTTGTGTGGTAAATGGCCTAATGCAGCTTAGTGAAGAAGGGCCTAAGCTTTGTACTGGAGGCAATGGAAGGAAGTGACTTGCCCAAGGTCACAAGGGGCATGAGTGGGATTTGAACCCTGGCTTCCCAGGCTGCTACTCTAACCTCTTGGCTTCTTCTCCACTCTAAACAGGATGCCACAAAACCTCCCCCCAATCCAGCTGACCATACTACTCGGTTCCTCCCCCTTCAATGTACTTTCAGCCGGATTGAGGGAAGGAAATCTTCAGAGAGCCAAATTACCCACATCAAGAGTTTTTAATACCATCTTCTAAGATGTGTGCACCTTCGTGGTCTTGAAAAAACTGTAATTTTTGTATTTGCACAGAGGCACTGGAGCTGGGATTGGGGGGTGGGGGGAGGGGCGGGTAACACGCCCTAATGGAGTGTAATAACCTTGTTTCTATTATATATAATATAAGGGTCACGCCCCCCCCCCCCCTCCCCACACCGCTTCGCTCAAAATAGAAAAACCTTTCCTGGTAGCACTGTTTTGACCCATTGGAAAGAGTTGGAAGCAATCTGCTGTACAAAGTGGATTGAAACCGGTTCCACACTCATTTGGTATAGTTAGTTATAAAAAAAAAAAATGACTTTCTTTGGCAACTTTAAAAAAAAAAAAAAAAAGGGACAATAACCAAACTGTAGATATTTTAATACCTTTTTATGGGACTGACAGAATACGGTTGGGTTTGGCTCCTAAAAGTTATACAGGATGACTCTATTTAGCCATCCAAGATCTAACACCTCTTCTGTATTTCTTTACCCCTTGCAGGATGATTCCATCTGCTAGCATTCATACCCCTAAGGAATTGGTAGCTGACATTTTCAAGGAGCTACTCCTTAGAATTTGGGAGCACCACATCTCCGTGCCTCCAGTAAATAGGAAGGCGGATGCGGGCTACCTGGTTCATCAGGCCTTAGGGATTGAGAGATGTCAACTCCCACATCAGTCTGTTGTGGTAGAGTCTGCGCTCAAGAAGGCCAAATGATCCTGCACCTATGCCTCCTCCCCTCTGGACCAAGAGCACAGAGCAGGAAGGTATTCCAAGGTGTCACGTTGATTGCCCGTATTGCTTCCTTCCAGTTATATATGATGCAGTATTCTCGGAACCTCTGGGAGCAAGTCCAGGAATTATCCAAGCATCTGCCCCAGCAGCAACAGGACGCCTTTATGGCTATCGTCCAACAAGGTTTGGAATGTGGCAAGCACAAGGTGCGCGCCACTTATGACGTATTTGAAATGTCTGCTAGGGTGGCAGCAGCAGGATTTGGTGCCCGCAGAATGGCCTGGTTTCGAGCCTCGGATCTCTGGCTGGAAGTACAGGAGAAGCTTGCAGGTCTCCCATGCACGGGTGAAAACCTTTTTGGGGATAGTCAGGGATGCTTTGGCTCAACTGAAGGATCATCATGAGAACCTCCAGCATCTGTTGGCCAGTACATCAGACCCCCTCATCCTCTGCCAGGAAATCCTCATTACCAGGCTTGCGAGGGTCCTTTTACCGTCAGGAAAACATATCCTCCAACTTCCCATGCCTGGGCTCAATGAGTGGGTTCTAGGGGCTGCAGCCGCGGACCCCCAGGCCTCAGCCGGCACCCCAGCCCGAACTTCGCTGCGGTGCTTTGACTGGCTGTGGGGGAGCAGAGGCCAATTAACCGTACACTAGATGTCGAGCCCTCTGGTCAGGGCCGGCTCCGGATCTTTGTGGACACCTGGCCTGGTGTCACCTCAGACAGATGGGTCCTCTCCATCATTTGACAAGGGTATCAACTCAGTTTTCTGGATGTTCCCATGGACACTCTCCCATGCCCGTCTTGTGGTCATTCCTTGCATCAGGAAATACTCTTGACAGAGATCTCCACCCTCATAACAGCTAGAGCAGTGAACCCGTCTCGTTGCAGCAGCAAGGGGAGGGGGTTCTATTCCCGCTATTTCCTGATTCCAAGGAGAACAGTGGGACTCCGTCCTATCCTGGACCTGAGGGATTTGAACCAGTTTCTAAAAAGAGAAAAGTACAAAATGGCCTCTCTGGGCACCCTGATTCCCCTTCTGAAAAGAGGGGACTGGCTTTGCTTCTTTGATCTAAAGGACACACATGTCCACATCAAAATCTTCCCCAGCCTCAGGAAGTATCTTCGGTTTGTCGTGGGTGAGAGGCATTTCCAGTACAAGGTGTCCGCTTTGCCTTGGCCCACTGAGTCTTCACCAAGTGCCTGGCAGCAGTGGGGAGTGCACCTCCACCATCTAGGGGTGCAGGTGTTTTCCCGTTGATAGCAGGGCTGAATTAGCCATGCTGTCATAGGAACTGCCAATCAGGGCCCGGGAAGTGGAGCTTTATTAAGCAGAGTGTAGAGTTTTGAGTCTCTGCGGCTGCGTGTGAGTTCCCGTGCAGGAAAGTAACAGATTCTCCTCAGTCTGTTTTTCCGTGCGCGGGACCGCATGCGGAGCTTGATTCTCCTCTTAAATTTTCTTATTTTTTGAGCGAAGATGTCAAAGAAACCCTCGGGGTTTAAACAGTGTCCCTGTGGTAAGGTCATGTCGGTCACCGACAGACATGACCGATGTTACCTCTGCCTGGGATCGGACCACAGTCAGAAAGACTGTAAATACTGTCGACAGATGTCCCTGCGGGCCCAACGACATAGGGCCTATAAAATGAGAGACTTAAGAATGGGAAATCCTCCTTCAGAGGCACATTCCTCTCCGGGCCTAGCTAAGCAGTTGGGCCCATCCAAGAAAAGAGTCTCGTCGGGAATCCTCAAGCCTCCAGGACTGGAGGTAAGGACGACCGTCGACGGGAAGATCCGCGTGCAGCCCAGGGCTCTGGGCCGCAGAACGATGGTCAGTCGGCCCCCACTGCTTTGCAGTACAGGGAGGCGAGACACTTTTTAGCCCCCGGTTAAAAAAAAAACAACAAAAAAAAACTGAGGGCGCAATCAGTGATGGTGGCACCGGAAAAGAGACAGCAGGAGGGGGACACGGTGCGGAAGACGGCACGTTCGGAGTCTCTGGCACTGATGACGCAGTGCCGGGAACCAAAACGGGACCCACTTCAGTCGAAGCCGGCTCGTTCGGAGCCGAAACCGAAGCGGTTGAAGCCGAGGACATCAAATCCGGAGCCGAGATCGATGCATCCGGCCCTGACTCAGAAGCAGGGGATGGTGCATGCGGAGCGTGATACAGTGTCACGGGCTCTAAATGACATACAGACCCCAAACAAGCAAGGGCAGTCAGCCACGAGCCAGATCCCTTCACTGAAGAGGAAACATTCTTCTTCAAGACGATCGACCTCCATGGATTCCTCGCTAAGGCAACCACCTACCGTGGGTCACTCATGGGATGATACTAAACGTTCCAGACGTCACGATAGAAGTTCTTCATCATCCGAACGTCATCAAAGACGTTCCCATCGACATAAACACATCCATCACTCTAAACATTCCAGCAGTTTGAGGTCTGTCGTAACCCGTCGGCATCGTGTTCATCCTGTCAGACTGAGCTGTCGGGAGTTGCAGGCCCTTCTAGATGGGAGATCATACGGGTGCCATCATCTACATCCTCACATTCTCTCACCTCGTCCAATTGGACAAGAAAATCCTCCTTACGCCCGTCGGAACACAATACTGATCCCTCTGACATCGACAGGAATTCCAGGGTCAAGACCTCTGATCCTTTAAAAGTGGAACCGCAAAAGGCGTTACCATTTGATTCACATGATGCCACAAACCCAACAAGCTTTTTGGGATTTGTCACAGTCTTTAGCAGGTTTCTTTGAGAATTTACAATCATCTTTCACCTTACCTCGAAACCATCTAGTCCTACAAGGGCAGATAAGCCGCTGGACACGCTTCCGGAAAACCTTACTCCATCACCGGAAGCTCCGGCACCTACATCCCCAACTCACACACCTTCTTCACGCAGG